>NW_024412394.1:30563563-30671262 GCF_014898765.1 Herpailurus yagouaroundi | reverse complement strand
TGTGTGTGTGTGTGTGTGTGTGTGTGTGTGTGTGTGTGTGTGTTTGCGTGTCTTACTTTATTGGAAAGAAAAATAGTCCGAGATTTGGAGACTTGGGTACATGTCTGAGTTCTACAAAATTGAGCTTTGTGTCCTTAGATGTATCGGTTAAATTTATTTGATTTCAATTTCTTCGAGTGGAAGAAATAAAGGAGTTGGATTATCTCCTTTCCTTGCCTGAGGCTCTAAAATACTCTTCATTTTTTAAAATCTGTTTCATTATTGTGTGCTTTCAATCTCTGGTAAATCCCATAATCTATGTGTCAAAAGGTCCAACTTAATCATAGGCTGTGTCCTCTGCTGTGGTTCAGACATGTCTGGACATATTTGTCAACCTAATGGGACAGACTGGAGAGGAGCGGATTTATGTATTCCACGTGAGTATCCTTCTTTGGCTTAACAAAGAAAGGGTGAACACTGTGCTGTTGGTTAATAATTATTGGGGAGGCCAAAAATGGAAGGGATAGGATAAAGACTCTCTTTCTTCTGATTTTGAAATCTGTTTGAAATCCCAAAATGAAGGAGAGTGATGCTTACAGCCTCTAAGAATAAAGCATGACACTAAGCAGGGGAGAGAAACATTTCTGTTAAGAACAGAACATTCGATGAACACAGGCCCTGGGAACTCGTGGAAATAACACAGGGCAGAGGAGCAGACCAAGTTTTTTCCATTATACACATGGGCAACAAGCAAGAAAAATAATTAAATTAATGCTATATATATTAATTATGTCTATAAACATGGACCAATGGAGCTAGAGAAAACTGAAATTAAATTTGGTTATGATCTCATCTGCAGCACACAATCCTTTTTGCTTCCGTCTCAGAATAAAGTATTTATATTAAACAGTTTGTGGGATATAAGCAATCCTACTTGGCCAAAGGCACGTCTGGCTCTTAAGTCAGCTGCTCATTCTTCCCTCTCCCTTCTCCCATTTAGACATACCTCTTATGCTCCCATGACAGCTATTTGCACCTGTAATGATATTCTTCCTTTTGTACAATAATTTCATATAAGCTAGTCTTAACTCATAATTTTTGAGCTAGTACAAAGACGGAACCCTGACGGGGCACCTGGGTGGCTCAGTCAGTTGAGCCTCTCTCTTGATTTTGTTTCAGGTCATGATCCCAGGGTCATGGGATTGAGCTCTACATCAGACTCTGCGCTAAGCATGGAGCCTGCCTAGTATTCTCTCTCCTTCTCCTTCTGCCCTTGTCCCCTGGTCGCACTTTCTCTCTCTAAAAATTAAAAACAAAATCTTTAATAAAAAATGGAAGAATCATGTTAGTTTTTAAAACTCTGCATTAACAGTGTTTAACTTCTCTGACATGTCAATAGCAATTGACATTGTTGGTCCATACCCTCTTCCTGCTAAAATGTTTATCACTGAAATTCATGGCTAAGATTCCCTAAATCTCTCCCTGTTTCTTCACACTCCCCTTGCTAGTGTCCTCCTGATCCTGATTATGGAGTATGCCTCCAGGCTCATGCTTTTCTGCCCATTTTCATCCTCTGTCCTCCTCTAATCTAGGTGATCTCAATGGCAGGTATGCTGAGGATTCCCATGTTATCTCCAGTTGGAACTCTTTCCTAACTCCACAGGAAGATATGCAACCACCCACCCAACCAAATGTCCAAAAGGCATCACAAGCTAAACATATCCAAAAACGAACTCAATTTTCCCTCCTCCATATTCCCCCACAACTTTGCTCTTCCCACACCTTAACGGCTCAGGCCAAAAATCTAGTATTCCTCCTTGATCTTCTTTTTCCACACATTGAATTGAATCCATCCGTATATCCATATATCAAAATACACACTTCTCAATTTCTCACCATTCCCCTAGTCCAAGACACCATGATACCCCTCCTACAGTGCTGATGTACCTTTTTCACTAGTCTCTCTGTATCTACTCTTGCCTCTTGCATTTAATTCTCTATGCCCAGCAGCCAGGATGACCTTTTAAAAATACAAATCAGAGCTTGTCACTCTGATGGTCAAACTCTTCAGGATTTCCATTTCAAATGGCAAAAATCCAAACTCTTCTCTACTGCAAGGTCACTTCCTATATCTCTGAAACTCATTTCTGATCCCACTTCCCCACTTTGACTCTCTCCATTCCATGCCAAAACCATTTCTATTTCACAGTGTTTGTAGTCAATGTTCACTCTGCTTAAAATGTTCTTCTAGATCTTTGTGCAGGTGTCTGCTTCATTCATTTCTCCAATTAAATATCACCTTCTCAGAGGTGATATCTTATCTAAAATAGCATTGTCAGTGTAAGACCTCCCTTTATTTGCTTCTCTGCTTTAGTTTTCTCTATAAATGTTATGACTACCTGGAATTGAATATTACATTATATTGTATTGTATCATATCATATCATATCACATTTATTATATTTATTATATTATATTGTATTTTTGTACAATAGTACATTCCCTGTCTTGGTAGGTGGTACCACTTCTTATTCTTCCTCCAAGGCACAAAACCTACAAGTAATTTTGGCCTGTCTTCCTCACTACTAAAATCCAATGAGCCACTAGTTTCTAGTAAGATTCCCCCTCCTAAATAATTTTCTCCTCTATTCTCTATGGCACTAAGTTTGTGTGTTTCTGTTTTAATATTTTATCACCTATTTTTGGATTCTGTAACAATTTCCTCATAGTCTTCCTTCCTAAATTTGCACTCCTTTCCCCTCCCTTTATACCATCACTATATTCTTTAAAATGAAAAAGTATTCATTTTTTTCTATTATGTGAGTCTGTTCAATTATCTTCCTAGCTCTAACCCCTCTGTAGCCTTCCCACAGCCCAGAGGGACATCTAAGCAATCAGGTGGGTGTCTAAAGCTTTCACCCATCAACGTCTTTGCACAGAATATTCTTTCTACTTTGAATATCCCATTCCCACTATCTTGTTCCTCCTAGAAAACTCCCTGCAGCTTTTAAAATACAATTTTGAGGTTTGTTTCTCCAGGAAACTTATCCTTAGTCTCTAGACAGAGTTGCTCTTTCTTCAGTTCCATCTCTGTATTTTAAATGTGCTTCCATGATTGCATTCTGTATTCGGTGTTCGAATCATTACCTTAAATGTTTGCCTCCCCTACTAATCTGAGAACCCTATAGAGGTGAGCACAATGTTTTATTCATCTTCTAATCCTCTAGATGAAGACCTAGAACAGACTTGAAGCACAGAAGGCTTGTGAATACATGAATATTTGCTGAACTCGAAAATACACTTCCATAAACTTATGTATAGTTGTTTTTCAATAAACCATCCATTTTAACGAGTTTATTTTAAATTTTATTTAAACCTCCCATCCCTTGACTTGCAAAGTAAGTCTGTCACTGAGGAGGGCATAACAGGAAGATGTTCTTTAACTTTAAAGTGCATCTTGTAGAGAATTGCTTCACACTAGAAATCAGAACAATGGGAACATCACAATAAGAAAGTACAAGTAGGAAAAAGGAAAGCATGGTAAGAATAGAAAAGGCACATAGGTATATTCATTGGTGACTAGTTAGAACCAGTCAACCTGAAATGATTTTATATGATTTACTAAGGAAGCAAATATATTACATTGATTTGTTTCCCTGTTTTAAAAATAATTCGATGTTCATTCTTGAGAGAGAGGGAAACAGAGCACGAGTGGGGAGGAGCAGAGAGAGGGAGACACAGAATCCAAAGCAGGCTCCAGGCTCTGAACTGTCAGCACAGAGCCCGACACAGGGCTCGAATTCACAAACCACAAGATCATGACCTGAGCCAAAGTCAGATGCTTAACCAACTGAGCCACCCAGGCGCCCCTCAGCTTCCCTGTTTAATGTTTACTGTCCAACAGAGGTGAAAGCATAAATGAATGAAGGAAAACTCAAATACAAATCTCAGAAGCAGGTCTTGATGAAAGGACGGATTCCTTGTCTTTATATAGCCAAAGCAAGCAGAAGCATTTGGTAGATCAGGAGCAGGAAGCCTTCAGCCCAGGTCAGTGTTTTAGTTTATTAAATAGGAACCTCTACGACAAGCCCTTAACTATTTTGAACCTCCATTCTCACTTCTGTAAAATGGGGAAATGACTCCTAAGGACCAAGAGCCCTACTCTCCAGTGGGACCTGATGGCTTATAGGTGTCAGTGTGTGCAGGTATCTCTCTTCAATTCTGTAAGTATAGCTTTTTGTGCTTGAAATGTCCTACTCTGGCCCAGCTCTTCACCTGATAGTACTCCTAGAAAGCTTTCCGTTATAGCCTCAGGAAGCACTGAACATCTCTGCACACAATTTGTTGTCCACAACTTATTTGTTCATATGTCTGTCTCCTCTTATTAGACAGTGAGAGAGTAGGAGTCATGTGGTTCTTCTCCTCTATGTACCAGACGCTTCCATCATGATGTTTGACTGATACTAGACACTTAATGCAGATGCGTAGAAGAGATAAGTACAGAAACGATAAATATAAGGGATATCTTCATGGCTCATTCATTTGTACATGCTGGCTTACTTCAGCTGCTAGATAGGCCTTGAGGTAAAGAGAAGTAGACATTCCAGTCATAGAATGTTTTCTCCCAAACAAACCCTAAGGAAATTAGGGAAACAGATATTCTTTATGTCTCTGGAAATATTTTTCAAACAGCTTCTATCATCACCTGTGAGATTCTCTTCTCTTAATTTTACAAAGCAGGATATATAGCACAGATACAGTATTACATATTTTTTTTCTTTTTCTTCTAACTATTTTTCCTCTACAGAGGCTACCTACAAATAGGTACCTAAGAAATCTCACCCTGGTTTCTGGCAACTCACCCTATTTTATTTCACTTACAGAAAGAATTGTGCTTAAATTGTTATGAATGGGCAAAGGCATTCCCTGGACTGATTGTATCAGAAGTTACAGAAGCAAACATTTCATTTCAGTTTCCTGAATTTGTGTCCTAATAGTAGAAGTGTCACCAAGACAACCTGAGTCCTAAGCAGTGAACCTCAAAGATGGGCCAAACATATTCCCAGAATATCTGCATTCAGCAAGTGCTTAACCAAAACTTTCAGACAAAATAGGAAATTCTCAGAATTCACTTGGAAAGGCTAGTAGCAGAATGACTATAGACACTCTGGTATAAAACAGATGAATAATTCTCAAAAGAATGGCAAAGATAATGAGAATACAAAGAATGGAGGTGTTGTCAGGCAAAATAGGGTTTAGATTTGTATGAATACAAGCCTTCAAAAAAACTGAAGGAAAATGATATCTAGACAGATTCTATTCAATAATATAATATATAGAAGAATATTCTAATAGGTGGTAAAACACAGAATAAAATATCTTGGACTAACAGGGAGTTCTACCTAGATGCCAAATGGTATATGACATGTATATGTCATGTATATCATATATACATATACATATATATATATATGTATTTCATCATTTATTCCACTACAAACCTATGATACATAATTATCATTATTACAAGTGAAGAACAGTAAGATTCAAGAAGCTTATGAAACCTGACCAAGTAGCAGAGGAAGCTTTGAACTCAAATCTCCTTGGCTCCAAAGCTTCTTTTTACACTTTCACACCAGTGATTCTTAAGCACAGGCTTATCATTTACTTGGCAGCAAAACCAGAAGAGATTCATGAGGACGGAGCCTGAAATTCTATGAATCTAACATTCTATGACTTTATATAAAGCCATTAACACACATTAAGTATAAAGCCTATGAGCCTGTCTAGTTCATGGATAGGTTTTTAAAAACGAAAAGACAAAGAAAAATACTGCTCTATGAAAATAATTATTAAGAATTTTTGGACTCTGTTGGAAATTTGATGAAAAATTTCCCTTCAGAATGCTTTGCATTTTAATTCAAGGTGTTCATGGACACCTTCAAGTTCATTCATGAACATTTCATGTTTACCTAATACTTAAATCTTAACCTTTTTCCAAGGACTTGTAATAATTTCAGCTTTTAGATTCCCCATAAATATTCAACCTTTAAAAATTAAAACTTGACTGAGGAAAAATTCTGATGTTTTGATTTGAGGAAAAACATTGATTTGACCTCTAGCTGGCTAAGAGTATTTTACGATTTGCATTTTTATCACTGTATCTTTGCATCTGATTATTTTAAGAAGACATATATAATTGCTCCTGTTTTTCATAGCAACTTTTAGCTTCTTGCATGTCTTACCAATCTTTGTTTGGAAAGAAAATATCTTCTTTGTTTTTGACCTCTGTGCTTTTCTATACTATATACTTTATTTCAAGATATATTTTTTTCTCTCTACGATAATTTCCCATAGTTTATAAAAGATAACTTTAACTTCCTATTTTCATCTGTCTTCTTTTGAAATGCCATTGGCTGATTACAGGACTTAAGATCTGTGATTGTTAAAGTGACAAGTTTCCAATGGCATATGCATGAAAGAACAGCTAATAGATGATATCACTGAACACACCTGACAGTTCAGGGGGCCTGGAGTTTTAAATACTATACGTGCATTCACTTTCACTTTCATGAACATATTACCAAAAATTCTCATTACTGGGCTCCACGTATGTACCTATGGCTTTAGTCAATAAATTACATATTCTCAAAATTAGCAAAAATAACTAAGAATAACAGAATTTAGGGGCACTTGGGTGGCTCAGTTGGTTGTGTGTCTAACTTTTGGCTCAAGTCATTAGTTTAAGTGGCGCATCTCACTCTGTGCTGACGGTGAGGAGCCTGCTTGGGTTTCTTTCTCTCTCTATCTCTCTGTCTCACCCTCTCCCTTTCTCTCCCTACCCCAACCCTCCCCTGCTTGCTCTCCTTCTCTCTTTTTCTCAAAATAAATAAATATAAAATAAAGGAATAACAGATTTTATTTAAAAAAATCATAGAATTTCCTAGGAAATCATGAACAGTCTTGTTGATCCATGTGAATTGAAGGAGGAAATATGATATTCTGCTATCTTAGGACTCCAATAGTGCCCAATATTAAAATTTTTAAATTATCTGAGCACAGTTAACAGACATACAGAGGACAAGATCAAGCCGGATTTAAGCGACAGAACTCCAATACCTTTGTGATCCTTTCTGCACACAGACCTCTCAGAGAGGATTAATGGTTGAAGAAGAGCTTCCAATCCTTGGTTCAGCCTCTTACTGAGTTGCATTCCTAACAGGGATATGGTGCATCACTGTAGTACTTATGTCCTTCAAAACTACAAAGGAAATAAAGCCACCAAAATAGACCACCAGGTTGTAGACATGCTAATTGCCACATCTTGAGTAAACTACTTCATTTCTTCAGGCCTCACCTTATATGTAAAGTGAAAATAATAATAGTGCTTGCTTTATAGGGTTGTTGTGAATATTAAGTAGATGAACATATAAAGTGATACATGATATGAGCTCAATATGCTGCAGCTATTACCACAGCATAAATTTCTTCCCTGCATTGCATCTGTTTTATAGAAGAATAAAATGAATTGGCTTGCATTTCAAACTGATTCCACAGCTTTAATAAATCTAATATTTTATTAATCTATATTTATGGATTAGTATGAAATAACACAGACACATGTGCACACACATTATCAAAATATTAAGATAAGTTAACGTCACATGGCTCTCCCTTAAGGGATTATATTTTGATAGCCACATATGCTTTGGCTATAGCTTTGAGTCATTTCCAAATTTAAAGGATACATAAAATTTGCTAATATACATAAGCAATTTTACCATCTAGGAGTCCCAATGTTGGTTTGGTTATATTGTAGAAAGTAAGAAACAAGATATTTAAGCTGAAATACTGCTTCTCACATACAAGTCCCAAATTGCACAGGCAATTTTTAATACTTAGAGTCCTAATGAGACAGCTTTACATGCATCTTGAGAAAGCAGAAGTGGAAAGGCTCACTCTGTCATGGATGGTAGGGCGGTTAAGTAACACTAACTGTACATAGTTACCAGATTTAAAATAGGAAGGATTATCAATGATGAATGAGATGGTACCTAACATAAACTAATTTGTAAATAGGGTGATAATTTTATCCAATTAAAAATTTAAAAGACAGAGTATAACCTTGAAGAAAATTATGAATGTCCTAAGAACAAATGCATGCATAGAGGTAAGAAAGTAATTCATACTGTGCTATGCAGATAAAGGGATAATCCATGGCTATAGATATTGTGTATAATGCGTGCGTGCATACACACAGACACATACACAAACAAATCAAAAGATATAGTAAATTTTAAAGATCAAAATCCAGCTATCAATCCACAAGGGTGGAGTGCCTCAGCAGCATATTACCAGGATATGAAAAAGGCCTAGAAGACCCATTGCACAAACACCTGTGCTGTCTCCCTCTACTTAGTTATAAGTAAGTATCCATAAAGTCTTGCCTTGGCTTATTAAAGATCCTCAACTGAACCATTATGCCAAATATTTTTAAAAAAATAGAAAAAAAAACAGCAGAAATAATCCTGAATGCTTGTTAACAAGAAATGAGGGAACAGAAACGAATAAATGAAAAGCAGCAGCTATCTAAAATGGCTGGAAATGTACTTCGGGGAGGTAAAGAACTGTATTTGTGCAGGGATTATTTTGTTGGCTCATTTCAGTGATATAGGTCTTACACACATGGGGTAAGTCTAGGTGTTTTCTCAGGCTTCTAAATGTGAACACTTCTATCTGGGGTGCTAAGTATCCTAGTTATTAATGTAAGAGTATTCTATGCGAAATTCCTGTATTAACATTTTAAGATCAGAAAAAGGGCTTTTTTGGAGGTGTCCTGGGCCTAAACAGAGGGAGAGGATGAGAGGAAGAAGTACACTAGAACAGGAGGACAGCGGTAACCTCAGCTGAGAGCCTGTGGGGACCCTTATAATGGACTGTACAGGGAGGTATTTTCACTTTTGTTTCTCTCCTCGCCACACTGGTGGTCTTGGAGCTTCGTGTAGACCATTTGAAAATCTGACCTGTCCTCCTAAATGCCATGGATGCATAAAAGGAGAGCAGAGAGCAAGGAGTGCTGCATCTGAGCTACTGCGAGGGTAAGGGGTGGGAGTAAGGGCGAGCGGTTGTTGGTGACTATTGATGGAAAATAGCATCATCAGAGTATCCTTGTTTCTGCCCAACAAGAGATATATTTACAGGGCAGTTTCCAAGCTTAAACTGCTTCTGCCAAAAGGGGTTTAAAATGCCAGGGCTCTTGACAGTGAGAGGAAACGTTGATTGTGCAGAGCAAATAAAGCTGCCAGGACAGCACAGACACAGACGTGACACAATTCAGGTCACAGAGATGGAGGGCTGCAGAACCACAGGGCAACCGTCACTTTGGATCACAGGGAAAGAAAAGCAAGGCCTTACTCAGAATTTAAAGACCACTTAAAAAGAAGCTAGACACCTCCCATAACTTAGCAATAAGAGCCCTGAAACGAGACTGGGCATTCTAGTTTTCAGGACAGGAGCACTGCTAGTCACTGGTAAGGATACTCAATGAACCAGAATTCATCTCTCCTGCTCATAGGTTACTCTGTGCTATCTCCTCAGAGAGGAAGATACACACAGGTTCACAAACAATAAGCTGTACTCCCGCATCAATTACTGAGACTGGAATGAAGTCGATCACTTTCACCATTACACAGACATTTAAAATATTTTTTTGTAAAATAATCTTTAGAAACACCTGATTCAGGAACACTTTAAAAAATTTTTTTAACATTTATTCTTTTTTTGAGAGACATAGAGAGCCCAAGCAGGGGAGGGACAGAGAGAGGGGGGAGACACAGAATCCGAAGCAGGCTCCAGGCTTTGAACTGTCAGCACAGAGCCCAATGCAGGGCTTGAACTCATGAAACACGAGATCATGACCCGAGCCTAAGTCGGACGCTTAACCGACTGAGCCACCCAGGCGCCCCTGGAACACCTTATATAACACTTCTAGCCAAGATTCTAGGGCCTAGAGGTGATAAAGGGAGGAAAGCAATATTCCTCTTTTTACCAAATTCTTTCTTTACAAAGATTATTTCTCTGGTTATACTAATCCTGCTCTTGTTGACCACTTGTCCAAACCCGCTTTGATCTTTCAGAGTATGGACTCTGATTTCATTCCTAGAACTTGTCCAATTCCTTCTGGGCCTTCCAAACCATCACACAAATTTGTTCATGAACATAATGTTAATATTCTTGGCTTGGCTACAAAGGTATATTGTCACATTTAACTGACTTCTAATTTACCTGATTTAAACATAAAAGAATCATTTCCAACACATAATTTGAATAATATTTTTACCTTGTTCATCGAAACCTCTTTTGGTCTATATTTTAATTTATCTTCGAGAAACCACTTCAGATTGGGAAGACATGATCACAGTCTCACACATGTGGACAATGAGGCATAGCTTCCTTATTCAAAACCAGCCAGCTAGCTAATCGCAGAGCTAGATGTAAAGCTCAAATCTTCTAACTTGAGAATCTGCAGTGCCTATACACTGCCCAGCATTCAATTTTTCCCTGTAGGAAACTGAATTTTCCGAAATAGTCAATTTCCATAGAAACTAAAGCAACCAAAGGAGGAAAAAAAGAAAGAAAAATCATCATCAACTAACTTCTTTAACATTTTGTATTGTCCATATTCATCATACTAATATGGCATGTATTTGTATTTCATACACACATATATTCATAATCCCTTTACTCTTTTTAAAGCAACATTTTCTATTTATTACCTGCACATTCATGAATCACTGTATATACATGCACATGACCACAGTGTGGAAAGACATAAATGAATATTCATTTTAGAATCATGATACTGACAATTTTAACTCTTTCCTCTGAAATAAGCCTATTGACAAGTTAGAAGATAATACTAATGAAACTACATTGTCATTTAAGGATTTCTGTTTTTTTCTTTTATCAGGTGCAAGGCAATTTCGAATATAAGTTCTTTTTTTAATATAATTTATTATCAAACTGGCTAAAATACAGTGCATTGCAGTGTGCTCTTGGTTTTGGGGGTAGATTCCCATGGTTCATCACTTACATGCAACAGTTCTCATCCCAACAAGTGCCCTCCTCAGTACCCATCACCCATTTTCCCCTCTCCCCCACTCCCGTCTTCAATACTAAATTTTTTATTAAATAAACAGTGGTGATAAAGCTCTATGAGAATCAGATGGTATTTCATCCCCTTGTCATATGCTTATTAACCATAATTAAATTCAGCCACTTCTCAACTCCATCCATCTAGACTGTTTTAATTACAAAACATGACAGTAACCTAGAGAATGTTGACATTCAAGTGAATAAAATGAACACTACTAAACTCTGTGAAGGAAAAGAGAACAAGAAAAGGACATGGACTATTCCAATATTAAGAATTCTTTCTGCGCTGTTGAGACAAAGCTAGCCCCATTTAATGCAGATGATGTATAACTCAAGTGAGTGCCGACAAGAAAGTAAAATCGAAGAAGGCAGGAAATTAATTTTTCACCTGTTAGTGAGCAGACCAAAAGTGCATTTCTACCTCTAAAGCACCTTGCAACATAATGGAAAACCAGGTGAAGCTAAGTTTAAAGCTCATATAAAAGTATTAAATAGCTTTCTGTTTACTGAATGAATTGATATACTTGACAAGTGACATTTCTGAGAGGTAGACTATTGCCAGTGGAAAAAAAATTAAATCTATCACAAAGTCTATTACTGAGAAATAATAAATGGTATGTGGATATGAAAGGAAAACACGATATACAGAAAAATTGGGGGGTGTTATAAGGTAGTTTAATTCCTTTAAATATAGACATAGCATAACTATGACAGAGTAACAAGAGATAATTTGACTTACCAAGAAAACCATGAAAATATGCAAAAGTAACACTGGATTGAACAAATAGGGCAGTTGATGGTCTTGGCTCTGCTATTTAGTAGATCTGTGGCAAAAGTTTCACCTTGCTGCTCTTCACTTCCATCATCTTCAAATTGTAGCAAATACAGCTATGCTACTAGACTCATACAATGATTTGAGGATTATATGAGAAAATATATGGGAAAGTTTTATGGTAAAGTGTAAAGCTATGTAACTACATTTATTCAGATGCCTTTAATTTTAAAGTAACTTAATAAAGGGCCCAATGAAGCATTTATAGCTGAAGTCTGCTCAGATATCACCAACCTCTTTCCAGAACATCGATTTTCAATAATTGAGAAGTTGAGAAAAAATGCTAAGTGGTTGGAGCTGGTGGCACTTCTACTTTATTAGGATAACATTTCAACTCAAGTTCATTTTTTTAGGGCATCCTCCTAATATTCACTCAGTGTCCTAAACAATGCCCGTGTGCTATGCAAACATATCATAGTAGCCATCTAACTCTGCAGGCAGGGTAGTATTCCTAAAGTAAAACCGGCTAGGACTCTCCCACCACACAATCATCAACAATTGCTCACTTTCTTTTGTATGAAGTGTCTCCAGAGTATGACATGTCTCCTGCCATGATTCTTATTTCCCTTGACTGTTCTCTTTTCATAATTCCTCCTCTCAAACTATGCACTAATAGTTCTATACTACCTGCCTGTAGCCATATTTACCAGACTCTTAGAAAACGTTATACAGTATTGATACTGCTGCTGTGCTCTACTCTGTGATCGCCTTTTGGTTCACCCGAAGAACCCTCACTCTTACTGCAAGTTCATTTGAGTGTATAGTCTCTTCTAAGTCTCCTCTGCCCCCTGGGCAAATTGGTCACTTCTTCTTTTGTACTTACACTATGTCCTAGATATAGAAGTAATCCTAGAACTTTGAACACTTGTTATACCTAAGGAAGCAACATAGAGCAGGGGAAGGAGCATGGATTTTAGAGTTGGAAAGTCTGTATCAGACTCTTGGCTATTCGGCCTTGTGACCCTTGACCTCTTAAAGTCTCAATTTTATTATCTGTAAAATGGGAGTGATAATAAGCTGAATTCAAAGAGTTAAATGAGAAACTATTCTGAAATAATTGAGTTCCTGGCATATAAGTAGTACTCAATAAATGTTACATGGTAGCAAATATGAGAGTTAGCAGCAGTAACAATGATAGTGGTCATTGTTTACATGAAGGTCTTCCCTTATAAAACCGAAAATTTCTTCACAGCAGAGATACAGTCCATTTCATCTTTATCCTTTGTGCTCAGCAACGTGCCATCATGTAGTATTTCTATTAAAAATGAGTATGCCCAGCACAACACTATTTAATACACTGGCTCTCAGATAAATTCCTGACACCTCTCTTCTGTTGCTTGTAACACCTGTGGGTGTAAAACTGTTTCCCTGGCTTCCTTGCCATTATGCTTCCAGCGAAGTTTGGCCAATGGGTGGCACTGGTCTAACAAGGTGCCACTGTTTCCTAGGATTCAGCAACAGCGCCTCTTCTCTGTCCCTCCAGCATTAGGCATGGAGACAGCATGTGGGGATTATTAACCTTAGGATTGCTTCACTTTCCTCTACTTGTTCATTCAGCTGTTCTATCTAATCCTAATGACCATATTAAATTCCCTCTATTGATTTATCTGGCACAAATACGTCTTCCTGGCTAAATCCAGGATTTTCTCTCTCTCTCTCTCTCTCTCTCTCTTTTTTTTTGCATCTGATCTTTAGTTCTCATGACCCACAAAGTTTAAGAGGAGATAAAAAACCTTGCCTATTTCATAGGGTTGATGCATGGGATCAAGGAAAATAATGGACATGTCAGTATTTTGAAACTATAAAATGTTGCACAAATATAACATTTTGCTCTTAATATTTTCAATTGAAAAGGAACAACTTAATTTCACTGATCTATAATAGTGATGTTCTAAGCGATACCGATGTCTTCCAGTGACACCATGCTTGTAACTTACATGGTTGAATAAAGAGAAGGACAAAGTCTAAAAGATAACTGAGTTTGGCAGAGCAGAAATTTATAAGCTCATAAGTCAGAAGATACTGATAGAAACAGTGAAAATTATGATTTTACTACAGACAAGGAACCACTTGGATGACAGCTACCTGAGACTTTGCTGCAAGTCTTAACTTTGCAGATGAGCAACCATATTAAACTCCACAAGAATTCATGCAATGGCAGGTTATATTACCCATTTACTTGAGAACAACACAAATAAAAACAAAAGCAAAATACAAATGCAGATAGCAAGGTTTTGCTTAAGAATTCCAACTTTCAAGTAAATTTTTGAGTTCTGAATACAAATTACAGAGCAGCTATCTGATATTAAATAAATTAATAAGATAATTAAGACAAAATTATTAATCACAATAAAATAATTAATCAATACCACAAGTAAAACCTAAGACATGTTAAATACCGTTTTGGAAGAAACTGCTTAATGGTGAAATCCAAACAAGGTCTGTAGTTAGTAGTGAACCAAGTCACTTTCCTTGTTTTGATAATGTATTCTGGTTATATAAGATTTTATCATTGGGGGAAGCTAGGAACTCTTCTGTACTATTTTTGCAACTTCTTGTGAATCCAAAACTATTTCAAAATAATTTTAAAAAACACTGTGCTTAGAATGTCAAGAGGATGTATAATACAGCAGAAAAAAATCCATTAAAAAGTTGAAGTGCAAAATTTGAGGCCTTAAAATAACTTTTTGCATGAAATTAGAAATGCAGTTCTTACTCTGCTATATAACTAATACACTTATGCATTTTTTAAATCACTCCACAAACATGTACTGTCAAGCCATTATGCATTGAATATGTTGTCATATTTTCCTTCTGATGTCTTTTATCATTCAGGTGATGTTCTATCCTCTTTTCTGATCCATCTTTCACTTGTCCACGGGTTTCAAGTAATTTAAACTCCTCTGCTCGAGGTTCAGTCATCCCCCAGGAACATCCAAGGACAACAAGTCACTAAATCCTCCACAGCTCACTTTTCAAAATGACAAACAGACCATATACCTATCAGTCAAACAAGAGGCTCTGATCGGTTCCTCATGATATTTGCCTCTAGGTTTATGTGTATAGTTTGAGTAGTACGAACAGAAGAAACATCTGGACAAAGAGAATAGTCCCATTCTTAATTCTGCAGATGTTTGAGATCGGACTTGCAGATATTGTAGGGATGGATTCCACCCTGAGTCTAGGGATCCCTGCAGTTATTCAGGATGATACCTCAACCCCAGCTCCAACAGTGAGTCTAGTTATGTAATTTCACACAACCATTTCGACTTTCCTCCAGATGAAAAACATGCATACATTCTTTTCTTTCAGACAACAGAATTTGTCAACTTCAAAGACATTCTTTTCAAAGAAGCAAACATACGCAAAAGAAAACTGCTCTCTAGGCTAGGAAAGTGTCTACCCTGGGACTTTATCTCCTTCAAAAATGTTACTTCTGTCACAGGCACAGAATAAGAAGTCGGGAAAGTAAAAAGTCAGTAGACTCTCCCTCTTATTTCCTCCTTCATATGTAAAGAGTTGTGGGGAAAGCACCATTGTGACATAAATGAATGCTGTCTGACTGAGGAAGTTCTTAGCCTCTCTGTGCCTCATATAAAAAATAAAGTAAGTTATTTTTAATGTCTGTGATGAGCTTAGATGAATTTGGCACAGTTTTTGGCACATGAGAAGCCCTCTTCCTGAAAACTAGGAAGACAGAGGTAGACATATTATTCAGAAAAATACCTGGGCACCAACTCTGCTTTCTTCCCACTGATAATTCACACTAATTTTACTTCAAGAACAGTATGTAAAATATCGACAAATATTTCCTCCAGCAGTATTTCATGGTTGGTCAGAGTAAGTCTTCTGCAAAGAAGACATTATCCCTAAGAGTAATAGAGCTGCAGCACAGCAATCACTGAATCTTCTAGATCTTCAGAGACCCAATATTGCCCAGGCAGTGTCTCATCGGCAGTGTGTGACCCTGTTAGGGGCTCTAGAGAATGAACATGAGGTGTACATATTTTGGGGAATGTAAGGGGAGAAAGGTGGCTCTACCATCTCTGTTCTAACTTTTAGGGCCACTTTGTGTCTGTTGCAATTTTTTTCCTTACCTTGTCTGATACACACACATACACGCACACATACACACACACACATACATGTACACATGATGTATATGTATTTAAAATGCACGTATATGTATACCATGTTTGTAAATACACACACACTTTTTTTTTTAAATCTTGACTAATAAAATTGAGTGATCTCTTCTTGCTAATTCACTACCCATTATAATCAGTGTAGCTCTGAGACTTTCAGCTGCTGTAATAATCATCATTGCCTCCTTTCTTCACTGTAACCTTATTTCCATTTGAGACCAGAATCAGGGTTCCCATTTGCTATGCTAAATCGTTGGAAACCTAAAAGAGAAACCATGATTATACAATTTTGGTTAGGTCCAAACCAGAAGTGCCTTCCTGTTCCACCAGATGGCAGTCCCGCATCAGGACGGAAAAAAAAAGGGGGGAGGTGGTTGGTAGTATTTTGGATATAGAAGTATGTAATTCTGGTATTTTCTGCAATGGGAAAAACTGATAAATATGCAGGTTGGGTTAGTAAGAAATGAAATGTAGGTGTTTTGTACAAACTCATCACAACTGTTCTGCAAAAATAAAAAAGCAAACAATTGAAACTGCCTGAATTAAAAATATTTTGATGACTAACCTAAGCTCTGCTACGTGACACTGCAAGAGTTGAAAACAAACCCACAAAACATAGAACGTGTTCAAGTCTGTGGATACAGTCACTATCTGCATGTGGTTAGTATTCTAAATATACCTCTGCTTCATAGCTGCAAATTGCCTCACGTTTTTCATTTGGAAAGTGGGCATGACGAGGCATTGCTGGTAGAATTAAGTTAGAATGCATGCACATGCATGAACAAGCTACAAGGAATTGTCTTTCTGTAGTAATAAAGGGATTGAAGAAGACCTAGTTTTGCCCAACGACATGTGGAATATGAAGCTTTTCCATCTGTCTCTCATAGCACCTCTCACCAAACACTAGACTAGGTAGCTGTCACACATTCCCTGGGGAAATCCAGCCCAGAATCACTAGCACAACTCTCATGCCAGTAGCTCGGCTCTGCTCCAAGACTATGTCATTTGCTGGCAGTAAGTGATGCTAATGAAATAGCATCTACTTCAGGATGCCTGATGTGATGGCCATGATGGGCTAAATGGCCAGTTCCATAGACAGGAATGGGTAAACTCACACTTGGAGCCTTGTAACTACTGAAACTGGCATCAACAGGCTTTGTTGCTTCACCACTTTAAGCATGTGCTAGCTTACTAGATCAGGATGATTTTGCTTTACCTTGCTTATCAAGAGAGCATTTTTCAGCATGCTCCTGACATCAGCTAAATCAAAATTTAGCTTCAGCTTTCGATTTAGAATTTTTCAAGCAGACTGTGTACATTTCTGCACAAGGCTTCTGGATCATCACCTCCTCTCCATTGGGAGTCAGCTGTAAACACCTTTAAGAGATGGTTCAAAATCTCTTCCATAGATATATATTAGCATATCATTCTTACCTTTAGTGGTTTTCTTAGCTCCTGAAGAGATCAATTAATTCACCTCTATTCCTTATTCTGCTCCTTATTCACTTTGGTACCATTAGCAATTTTCCAGTATTAAAAAGTCTTGAGTTTCTTTTTCAGCCACTTGCTACCATTTTCCATGTGTCCAAAGACATTTTCCCCTTGCTCCTGTGCCTTTTATCACTGATCATTCTGGTTATCACTGGGGGGTACTATGAGTTTGTACTTTGGCTGTCTAACATACATTTATCTTGCACGACCCAACCATAGAGATATTCAGAAAAGGAAAATAACTTGGAAAAACATTATTTCTACATTCCAGCCAGACTTGGAGGCAGGGATATTTTTTTTTGTATTTCGGAAATGCAATCAAAATGTTGATGTCTGCAGCTATTTGTTAATTGCATCACTGTGCAAGTGAATGAGGGTCAATTAATTTAACACAAAGTTTGTTTGTGTGGTAAAAATACCACTATGCTTTCAGAGATAAGAACACACACTTACAAGCCATTACAATGCAAGGTTCAATTTCCCCTGCACATACGGCAAGGCATAAAGATGCAGCTTATCAAAGTCTACTTTTTGTAATAGTTGGATTGTATTACAGCACAAAAACAGATTTCACATATTATATTTAACCTTAGGAAAAATTATGTAGGTCCACTAGTCTGTTCTGCAATATTTTCTATAATCAAGCAGCTAAATGGGTCACAATGTAATACTTTATATATTTTTCCTAACCCAAAGGCCAAGTAGAAATTTGACCTAATTAAAGCTCTGTAAAGAGGTTTTTAATTTTTCCACTATTGTGAATTTTACTTAGTTATTAAGCGAAGATTAACAATTTCTTTTTTATTATTTCATATGAAAACCTGCAAGAAAATCAAAGTAGATTAATAGCTTTAGAAACAAAGGTGACACTTAAGACTACAGCCTTTCATTGTGAGTACCCACTATAACCGGCACTATCATTTTTCTTAGATTTGTTTACTTTCCATTATTCATAATTGCTTCTTTTAATTGGACCATGCTAGCTTCGTTTAGACTCCCCTTGAGAATGATGTTGGCAGAAATGATTGGCAGTTCTCTCTCCCACACGTTGCCATCCTATGCAAATGTCAGTTAACAGGCTTCTCTCTCCAATGTTTAAGAGTGGGAGTCTGAATTTAGCAGAAAGTAGTCTGGGTGCACATATTTCTGAATAAATGCATGTGAAATTATGCATTCAAATTATGGAATCAAGGGACTTGAAAGGAAGCCAGAGAGGTCAACTACTGCATCCATGCCCAGTCTTCAAGTTCCTGGTCTATTTTTCAGCCACTCCAGGCAGGTGAAACTATATCCCACTTTTAAAGATCATTATATGTAATCCTTCTTCAGTTGTCTATCGCTGAGGGTTAAGAAGAGCATGACTGACTTAATTTCGCAAGCAATTTTTTCTTTGCATGACTTTTAGCACTAAGGCTCTTAATAGAGTTTCCGATCAGGAATAAAATGTCAAGTCTCAGTCCCTTACCCCCCTATTTTTTTTGCATCCAACTAAAACTGAAGTACTATTAAGCAGTGAAATGGCCACTAAATGGGGGAGTGGTATAAACAGAAGCTATCAGAAGAACAATGAGTCTGTGTTTGCTTCAATCTCCAGATCATCATTGAATATGCACTCTGTATACATTAATGCACGTAAGAAAAATACTTGGCCACATTAAAGCATGCTGGAGTGACGCAGCCCAATTCAACACTGACTTCCAAATTTTTACTTATAATACCACTCAAAACAACAATATATTATTCAATAAATACTGTATGGATAAACTGTTTTTATAATAAATCAGCTAGGTATTTCTTTAGTAGAAACAAGTGAAAAGTAAATGAAAAACTCTTTTGTCATCTAGGTTGCCTGGATTCAAAATGAACTGTGGGACAGAAGAGAGAAAGGTTCTCATGGTTAGGTCCCAACTGGTGGTGGCCGAAGTGGAGAAGGTTGTCGCTAGGGCACGTAAGATAAGATATAAGGCATAAAATGGAGTATAACTGTTTTTATGTATTGTTGAAATCTTGAAGAAGCCTTGTATTCCTTATTTTTATTTTATTTGAAACAGTTACATAGTTCCCACTCTATGACAGCCATTGTTCTGAGTGTTTCATAAACATTAATTCATTAAACCTTGGACATCAAGGGTAAGTAGAAGACTTGGGGGCTACTGTTAAAGAGTATGCCATCAATGTTTTCCTGGCTAGATGCTGTCTTTTGGATATTTGCACAAAGGAGTTGAAGTTCCTATTTTAGTCCTACTGTCTTCTCCCTAAAAGAAAACACTGTCTGGCTTTCACTCCCCAAAGCCATCTCAGTGACTTGCAGGGAGACCTGGGGCCTATAAATGTCACCAGATGCACACAGGCAGCACATTCCAGCCTCCTGGGGCAACAGGTAGTGTTCTCTCAAGTCAAGGAAATGCAAGACAGCACTAGCTTCCCCAGCCTGGTCCCTTACTCATTTGGACTCCTGCTGATCACTGCCTGCCCCCACCCAGCCCCACCCCAGGTCATCTGGATGGAGCCACTGACAAACACAGGTTGGAGTTGAAGTGGGTTCAGGAAAAGAAACTAACACATCCCCCCCCACTCTCCCTGCCACCAGCAATTAGCTGTGAAAGATATGTAAGTAAGGGTTTATGTGACTTAATTAATCCTCACAAAGAAAGTTTCTTATTCCTACTTTATTCCTTTTTTTTTTAATGTTTATTTTTGAGACAGCAAGCACAAGCGGGGGGGGGGGAGGGGTGGGCAGAGAAAGAGGTAGACACAGAATCCGAAGCAGGCTCCAGGTTCTGAACTGTCAGCACAGAGTGTGATGTGGGCTCAAATCCACAAACCGTGAGATTATGACCTGAGCCGAAGTCAGGTCTTAACCGAATGAGCCACCCAGGCGCCCCTCTTATTCCTACATTAGAGGCAAGGCAGTAATCATGAGCCTCTCCCCATTCCTAGAACTCCTATGTCTTTTGCTCAGTTACTCTCTTAAACAACTGAAAATGCCTCTTGCCTTATTCTCTTCCAGAACTCCTCCTCTTAAAACCTTACAGGATAAGGGCACATTTATAGAGCAGGATTTTGCTTCCTGTCTGGAATATATTTGTTGAATCCTGAACAGGTTTTTGCAAGAAAGGTGTTTGCTGCTGTGATAAATAGACTCATTGATAAAATGTTACTATTGTAATTTCTGCTTGTCTCAAAATAACACATTTTGGGGGCCAACTGGGATGAATTTCTAGGCCTCCTATTGTATTTCCAATCTTGAGAAATGTTTCTCAGAAACAAATGTTACTGAACCACTACCTTTTCCTGAACAGAAGTGTCAGTAAAAAATAGTAATAAACATAAAAAGGCTGCATGCCACTGCATGCCCAGTGCCCATAATCTTTCTCTGTAATTAAAATATCTGAAAATGTGTATAAGTATAAAAAAATGGGAGGGGGATTAATCGACTTTAATTTGGGGGTTGTTAGAGCTAAACTCATATATTCCTGGAAGCAATCCTGAGGAGACTTATATTAAAATAAATTCACCTAAAACTTCAGAGATGTTGTACCCCCCAAAAAGAAAAGAAGGCGAAGTGGAAACCCAGCATTATTCCACCTGAGAAGGCTCCAAAGTGCACAGAAATAGTTTATCAGAATTACTGAATCCAACTCTTACCCTACCCTGTACACTACTTCTCTGCCCCTTTCTTGGAACCTGTGACTTAACAGATTATCATATAAACACAGGGCTACCTCACTTATTCAGGAAATCCTTAGTTCACACAAGGTCCATAAAAATTAAAACTTAGTAATAAGGTTTATAAACTTAAAAAATGATAAAAACCTGACATGTATTAGGCATCACTCTGTCTTCTTTAAAGATAATGCTCTGAATATAATTTTATGGTTTTACGTGCAGTTTAGATGATATCAAGGCTTTCCATTGTGTTCCCCACTATACCTCTCTCGGAGTTTACATGTGAACCACTCCCCTTACCATTTAAGTTTCAAAACACATATCTCTCAGTAGGCCTTTCCACAGCCTTTCTTTCCTCCTCTACCTCGCATCTAGATCTTCATGCTTTGCTGCCTCTTCAGCGAACCCAATTCATCCCAGCTCACACTTCTGGTTTTAGTTTAGACATCACTTTAGTCTTCCCTGAACCTACATGCTCTTCCCGAGTTCTCCTAGTGCCACAGACTTCTCATAAGTTTTCACAAACTATTCACAGCTGCCTGCCTGTTTACTGTACCTTTCATTGAATGCCAAGCAAGGGAGGAAAGGATTCACTTTCCCTCATTTTTTGATCTCTAGAATTAATCCAGCGCCCAAAGCACAGCAGAGGTCAATGTGTGTTGAATGAAGGGATGCATTAGTGAACACAAATGACCTCACTGTTTACTAATAATGGGTTTTGTCAAGGTTCATGAACTGCACAGCAGTACAAAGAGGTGGTATCAGTTTCACTGGTGTCTCTAGATTCTGAGCTGGGAGTGTTTAGAACAGTATCAATTCTGTGAGTCCAGCACAGGCACAAAACAGAATCTGCGTTTTGGTGGTGGGAGTGGCAATGCTACACAGTAGTAAGAGGAGACAGACTTGAGTCCTGATTCTGGCAGATACAAACTGGGTAACTTTAGGAAATCTACATCATGTCTTTAAACCTCAACCTCCTTCTCTGTTACATAAGAATAATGGTAATATTGAATCTACAGACTGTTGTTGAGAAAAAAAAATTGAGACAATGAATGAAAAACTTTTAACATCCTATAAGCAACTACTTATATAGTGTTTATAATTACTAAGTTGCATATAGCTATTTTTGCCAACACTATTGAATTGCATTTTTATTTTTGTATTTTATTTTTATTCAGTTTTTGTATCTTACTTTTCCCATTAATGCAAGTGACAGACGTAAAGATCTCTCAGAACTGATTACTAATATGATAATTAATTCCTGGAATTTTTAAAAATCATATGTTCCAGATAGGCTTTTTTTTTATGCTGAACATCTTCATTCCCAAATCTGCACCTTGAATTTCACAATTTCTTTTAAAATTTGGCCCATAGTTGCACAGGATTCCTAGATATCTCAAATAGCTCTATCATTACCTCAAAAGCTCAAATCTAAAATTACTAAATCTAAAAACTCCCAAAACATGCTCCTCTATCCACCATCCGTATCTCCCTTAACGGCTTCACCATAACTTCACTCACCCTGGTTCAAAACTTCAGAAGAAACTCCAGTTCTCCCAGCCTTTATTCCTACCATCTACCTCCTCTTGCACACACATTAGGCTGTGAACATTTTCAGTTTTGCTTCTGCAATGATTCACATCAGTTTTCTCCATTACAACCTCACTACTCACTTACCTAGGGAGTTGCTATCACTTCTTAACCGGTTTACCTGAGCTGGGTTCTCTGCTATTCCAATTCCTCCCACAAAGTACCCGTGGAGCAATATTCCATCCCTAAGTACAACTCTCCTCATAGTAGTCCTCTGCTTATAAATAGAAACAAGCAATAAACAGAGCTGGTAAGGGTTTCCCACTCTCTTTGAAGGCCACACTCTTCTATCAAGAACTCAAAATCCATACAGTCTGATCAACTGTGCCTGGAAAATAACCTCTTTTCCCTCAAATTCTACTTATTTTTTTCTGTGCTACAATCTCTCACATCCCTTGCCAATAGGAGTCAAGGTGATCAGAGAACTCCTTCCTCACCCATCCTTTCTAGCCTAGCACGCCCAGGACATGCCATTCTAAATCTCTTTATGCTGCTGTATTTTTCTACAGGGCAACTGAAACTACAATATTATTAACATGCTTGTTTATTGTCTGCCTTTCCTTGTTAGAATGTAAGCTCACTGAGTAGAGAGACTTTGTTTCATTTACTGCTGTATTCTCAGAACCTAGACTCAGATTAAGAACCAAAACAATATTTATTGGAGAAGTGGATGAATAGAACTGCTATCACATTAGCCTTTAAAATACAATCAGATACGCACATTTAAATATTTTCAATTAGAATGTAATCTGTATATAAGCATAGTCACATGTCTTTTATATATCCCCTTTAGAATGCAGCGTGGTCTCTGACACATTAGAGATGTTCAGAAAATGGTGAATCAAATCAAATTATAGGGGCACCTGGGTGGCTCAGGCGGTTGAGTGTCCAGCTTCAGCTCAGGTCATGATCTCACGGTCTGTGAGTTCAAGCCCCATTTGGGGCTTTGTGCTGCAGCTCAAAGCCTGGATGAAGCGTGCTTTGGATTCTGTGTCTCCCCCTCTCTCTGCCCCTCCCTCACTCTCTCTCTCAAAAATAAATGAACATTAAAATTTTTTTTAAATATGTGCATATATTGGATATTTGATTTTTATTACTGCTCACTTTTCAACTCCTTAAGGAAAAAAAAAATCTGTGCTCAATTACTTTGTGTTTGAAGTCACCAAAATCTGATATATGAAAACCGAAACATTTCAAACTAAAAGTTTATATAATAAAAATATAAATGAAACATTAAGATAATTCACCATGATCCACTAATGGCTGTACTCTTCACTTGATCAATGTAAAAGAAACTTTAGTGTTTGTGGACCAAGAGACAGAAATTGCATTTACTGACCATCCATGCTGGCTAGTCACACTGTACATAACCCATCTCTAAATTTAGATGAATGCTAACAGGGAGCTCAGAAGGAGTAACTAACTTTTTAGTGCCTAATAAGGAACTCTTACACAAATAATTGCTGAAGGAATGAATTCCCCAATGTCACAAAGCAATGAATCAAGGATTTGAAGCCAGGTGTGTCTGACCACAGGAAGAACTCAGCTCTCCCCATGAAGCCACTACCCCATGCCCATTCTCAGGGATCACAACATACGGGTTCCAGCACTAGCCCTACTTCTAACCTCAGCTTCTTGGAACTTCAGCTTCCTCTTGTTTATAGTTAACAGGTTGATAATATTTGATAAACACTCATCTAATTATAATAAAATGAGATCTACAGAATAATGTTACATTACATTCTCAAAATTGAGGTCAAGCCTTTATGTGTTCTTTTAGAAACACAATGAAGGTATATCTTCATGACAGGAAGAACAGAACGTAAGTCCTCCTTGCAAATAACCTCCAGCCCAGTTTGGTAACAAGTTCCCATGTGGGCAGAAAATTAATTACTTCATCTAGATTGCTTGCGGGTATGATGTTAGGGTTATGGATCAAGTAAAAATATATCAAAGACTACCAACTATTTTATGAAAAAAACTTTAGTTCATTTTGGTTATTTTTTCCTTTTTTTTAGGCACACAATACACTGCAGATGTTAATAGGAGGCAAAAAGGCAACAGATAATACATACAGGCATGGATGAGAAAAGGGTCTACATATTCTCAACCTCATACCTCAAGACAGAGATGTTCATTACTAAAATTACGACATCAGTGATTCTGGCAAACACTTATCAGACAGTGTTGTTGTTCCCTTAATATATTCCTTCCAGAGTGCCTGTTTCACTGGCCAAATTATCAATAAGAGCCCTGGGATAAAAATGAGCATGGAGTCTCAGAATCCAATTACTGAGGTTTGTGTATAAAACAGCAGAAAACAAAGCACGCAGATTTCTTTTTCTCATTCTATTAGATGATAAAGACAGTGATTGTCAGTTGAAAATGAACAACAGCCAGAGTAATTCAAAATATTGAAAGCATAAAGAGATGCCATGCCATGTTTTTAATGATTGAGCTTCAGTTAATTTCAATAGGAAATCATTAAAAATTGAGGGCATTCTTTCAATGGTGCATTCTCAGTTTCATCTCTCTTGAGTATGAGGAGAAAAAGTTTAGAAATAAGTTCTTACCTAAGTGATAGCTACAATTCTCTTGAACTTTTTAATAAATACAATTTCAAAATTTTTGTCACAGTTTCATTTCCTAAGTACAGCAAAATAAATTTAAAGAAACTTAATTTTGAATATTTAATATTCCCCAAAACAATAATGCTGTGATTATGTTAGATTAAAATTTTTATCAATAGAAATGAATTACGAACTTTTATTCTAGAGTTCTTAATATAGGCTTGAAATATCTTCTGTAAGCTTATTTATGGAACATATTATGTTATTTTACTGTATTTACATACAAATGCTTTCATTTAGAATGGAGACAAAAAACTGGCATGTGTGTTTTATATATTCATTTTTAGTTTAATTAGATGAAGCTTTTTAAGTGTTGACAATGAAAACACATCTCTTTACCTTCTTTCACATAAAGGATATTTACATAAAGTAAAACTAATTTGAAATATTCTAGAATAAATTCAATTGTTATCTCCAGAAAAATAATTTAGTGTGAGGTAGAAATCTTAAAATATAATAAGCAAAATATTTTAATACTTTTTCTTTTGTTTAATGATATATGCTTCATGATGGAACTGCTGTATTTACTAAAATTTTGCAATTTTATTTTTCTTTATTGTCAACACCTACAATATTTTCACATATAAAATAAAACAGCCATTTATTTTTATAATAAATTTGTCAGTATAAATGTATAAGTTTAAAATTTTTAATTAAAAAAACCCACTTGTTTTTCTGCAAAAAGTTATATTACACCATTATTTTAAAGGGAGCAATTGTGTACAACTTTGCCCATGAAATCTCTTTAGTGGCAACTTCCTGATTTAACTGCAATTAAGTCAGTATTGTAATGTTATTTAGTCTAATTCATAAAATGTGAAAAATGGGCTGACATACTCTGATTATTTCTACATCAATGATGCGTAGATACTAAAACAAATAACTGATGCTTCTAGAAACATACACCTAAAGAGCTAAAAATAAGCCTTTAAAAAAGTTTCTATTTTAAAGACAGTTTAGAGTCACAGAGAAAATAAATAATACAGAGAGAATGTACTTCACCTGGCATTAGGAAATATGACCATGTGTAGTCAAAATATATGTGAGAAACCTGAAGAAGAGTGTGTTGATACAGTTTATCTTGGGAACCATGTGTTATAAACCAGTGCATTACAAATGGGTTATTTTTTCCTTTAATCAGATGTCTTTGAGTTGATTCTACATCAGTAGTTGAATTGTATATTTATCATTAACAGATAGGATATATTTGCATCATGAATAAGCTGTAACATTTTTTTTTATAAAGATACATCTCTTTTGAAGATTGTTCAAGGGGCCCCTGGGTGGCTTAGTTGTTTGAACATCTGACTCTTGATCTCAGCTCAGATCATGATCTCACAGTGGGGAGATGGGCTCTGAGTCCAGGATCCATGCTGGGTGTAAGAGCCTAGTTAAGACTCTCTCTCCCCCTCTCTCTGCCCCTCCCCTGCTCGCTCTCTCTCTCTCTCTCTCTCTCTCTCTAAATAAACATATATATACACAAACACATATATATAATATGTATATATATAATTCTCTCTCTCTCCACATGTCCCCACACGTTCCCTCTCTCCATCTCTCTCTCCCCAAAATAAAAAAAAATAATTATTGAAAAAAAATAGATCATTCAAGTACGACTTGTGACTATGAAGTACGTAAAGAGGAATGGGACAAGAAATGTTAAAAAATGTAATGACTACTGATTGGAATCACTTCATGTACTTGTTAACAATAGTCTGTAAGAGAAACAGTTTTTAAAACCATCAGGAAAACATTAATCAAGTAAACATAAAATTATGTTCAAACTAGCCTTACCTAAGAAAACTTGGCAGTCACATTAATGTAATAATAACATATTATATTTGTTCATTACACTGCAAATTTCGTATAAGATCTATAATTCCAGATCTAGAAACGATGTGGTATCAAAAACCATGTGGTTTCATATGTGGAGCTATTATATGTATAAATTGGCATAGTCTCTATAAAATAATGATTAGTGGGGCGCCTGGGTGGCTCAGTCAGCTAAGCATCCGACTTCAGCTCAGGTCATGATCTCGCGGTCCGTGAGTTCGAGCCCCGCATCGGGCTCTGGGCTGATGGCTCAGAGCCTGGAGCCTGCTTCCAATTCTGTGTCTCCCTCTCTCTCTGCCCCTCCCCCGTTCATGCTCTGTCTCTCTCTGTCCCAAAAATAAATAAACGTTAAAAAAAAAAATTAAAAAAAAAATAATAATGATTAGTATGTGGATGGTCCTTTGAAAAGCTCACTCTATGTAGGAAGCAGCTAGTCCAGTACATCCAAAAAATGCTCCTTAAAAAAATAATAGAAAAATTGAAAATAAATAATCTGAGCTTTCAATGGAATAAGCTAAAAAAGAAAAGCATAATAAACACAAGAAATGTAGAGGAAACAATGAAGAGAAAAAAGTAAATAGATGAGACAGAAACTAACAAATAAAAAACATGATTGATATGGTCAATTAAAATAGTTTCCTGGTTTTTTTGAAAAAGAATCCCCAAAATATCTGGCAAGACTGAACAAACAAAATAAAAGCTCATGTAACATAAAAATGTAAAACAGAGATAATGACATATAAATTCATGATTTTAAAATACAGAAGTTGTGGGGTGCTTGGGGGTCTCAAGTGGTTAACTGTCCTACTCTTGGTTTCAGCTCAGGTCATGATCTCACAGTACATGAGTTTGAGCCCTACATGGGACTCAGCACTGTCAGCACTGCTTGGGATTCTCTTTCTCCCTCTCTGCCTCTCCCCTGCTTGCACTCTCACTCTCTTTCTCAAAATAAATAAACAAAATAAAATAAAATAAAATAAAATAAAGTAAAGTAAAGCAAAGCAAAGCAAAATAAAATAAAATAAAATATAGAAGTTGTGATTAAAATATGTCACTAGATTTGAAAACCTAAAAGAAACAATACTTTTCAAGAAATTTGTAAGCATATAAGAAAATATATAAATGATCAGAATTGATCAAGGAATAAAAACAAGTACCTAGTCCAGAAGGATTGACAGGGATTTTTTTTTTCATAATTACAACAAATGGATAATCCTTATACACTAATAGTATAGAAAAAAATCCAAAGGTATCCAATTTTATGAAACATGTATAACCTTGATCTTAGGAGTATACAAAGCATATGATGTAAATAAAATTATAAGCTTGTCAAACTTATAAATAAAAATGAATTAAAGACAAGAACCTTGCAGGGGTCAGTAATGATAACATACTGTGAACTATGGAGCATAATTAACCCAACCTTCTGCTCTAGTTGTATATTTAAAATATTTATATATCACAGACAAGAAAGGTTTTTGCAATGACGGTCCACATTTAGAAAACCTACCAATGTAATTTAATCACATAAAGGACAGAAAATATGATCAATGTCAGTAGATGCAAAAACATATTTGATAAACTTCAATGCCTACTCATGATTACAAAGAATATAAAAAATAAGAGTAGAAAGTAACTTCTTTAATCTATTAAAAATAGTTTTCCATCTTCCCCAAACAGACAAATCTAAAATAAATATCATCTTTTAATGGTATAAATTTATAAGCATTCCATGAGAACCAATGCATGAATAACTACTATTACTTCTGCTTTTCAACATTATGCTAGAAGCCCTCTTAGGCCAGAAAGGTTTTTGTTTTTAAATTTTTTTTAAATGTTTATTTATTTTTGAGAAAGAAACAGAGAGGAAGGGGGAGAGGGGCAGAGAGAGAGATGGAGACTCAGAATCAGAAGCAGGATCCAGGCTCTGAGCTATCAGCACAGAGCCCAACGAGGGGCTCAAACTCAGCCAAAGTCAGACACTTAACCAATTGAGCCAGCTAGGTGGCCCAGAGCAGAAAGGTTTTAAAAGTAAAGAAAGGGTATGGGATTCATAAAGCAGAGTCAAAATTAACAGATTTTGCAGAAAATAGGTATTTATGATCATGATGTGAACCCAGAGAATCTATAGATGAACTATTAGAATAATGAGAGTTCAAAAAGTTGCTGGATAAAAGGTCAGCATGTTAAATTTAATAACATTCTATTAAACAGCAGTAATTGAATATAAATTTTAGCAAGAAAAACTGAGGAATAAAATTTTATAAAATACATTGGAATAAAGCTTACCAAAATGTGAAACATTTTGCAAATGAAATTACACATTTATATTGAAGGACATAAAAAAAAGACATGAATAAATGAAGCAATGTAACATGCTGAAATATTTAGATGTTAATTGACCTAAATTAGTCAATGAATTCAATTCTAATCAAAATGTAATGAGGAATTACTGGAAGAACATTTTGGTGATACAAGAATAATGTTATTAAAGCAAAGAATGGAACAAAATTTTAAAGAACAGATTTTTTTTTTAAATTGTATTACTGGGGTGCCTGGGTGGCTCAGTTGGTTGAGCATCTGACTTCGGCCCAGGTCATGATCTCACAGTTTGTGAGTTCAAGCCCTGCATTGGGCTCTGTGCTGACAGCTCAGAGCCTGGAGCCTGCTTCAGATTCTGTGTCTCTCTTTCTGCCCCATCCCCACTCATGCTCTGTCTCCCTCTGTCTTAAAAATAAATAAAACATTAAAAAAATTTTTTTAAATAAAAAAAATTGTATTACTGAAGTATAGTTGACATACAATGCTATATTAGTTTCAGGTGTACAATATTGTGATTTGACAGTTCTATACATGGTACAATGCTCACCATGCTAACTGTAGTTACCATCTGTCACCATGCAACACGTACTTTTCATTCTATGACTTATTAGTTATATAACTGGAAATCCATACCTCTTAATCCCCTCCATTATTTAATCTATCCCCATCCCTCTCCATCCCCCACAACCACCAATTTGTTCTTTGTCTTCTGAGTCTCTTTCCGTTTTGTTTCCTCATTTGTCTTGTTCTTTAGGTTTCACATAGAATTGAAACTTGTCTTTGTCTGACTTATTTCACTTAGCATTATATCCTCCAGGCCCATCTCTGTGGTCACAAATGGCACAATTCATTCCTTTTTTATGGCTGAGTAATATTCCATTATAAACATATACCACATCTTTATCTATTCACCTATCAGTGGACACTTGAGTTGCTCCCATAGCTTGCTATATAGTCAATAACACTGAAATAAACATAGGGATGTACATATATCTTTTTGAACTATTCAGCAGAATTCCTGGGTCAAACGGCATTTCTATTTTTTATTTTTTTAATTAATTATTTATTTTTATTTATTTAAATTCAAGTTCGTTAACATACGGTGTAGTCTTAGCTTCAGGAGTAGTATACCCAGTGATTCATTTCTTACATATGACACCCAGTGGTCATTCCAAAAAGTTCCCTCCTTAATGCCCTTCACCCACTTAAACCATTTTATCTTTTACTTGCTCCACAACTTCATTCAATAGAACTAGAAGATCTTGTGGAAAAAAAGATTTTGCATTAGTGTTAAATACTGATTGTAAGAATCATATGAGAGGACAACTGGGTGACAAATTTTATAAAGCCAATGCCTGTTTGTGTCTAAAAATATTAACTTTTTTTAAAAAAGAATAACTTCTGGGGTGCCTGGGTGGCTCAGTCGGTTAGGCTTCTGACTTCGGCTCAGGCCATGATCTCATGGTTTGTGAGTTGGGGCCCCGCATCGGGCTCTGTGCTGATGGCTCCGAGCCTGGAGCCTGCTTCAGATTCTGTGTCTCCCTCTCTCTCTGCCCCTCCCCTACTCGTGTTCTGTGTCTCTCTCTCTCTCTCTCTCTCTCTCTCTCTCTCTCTTTCTCTCAAAAATAAATAAACATTTAAAAAATTTAAAAAAAAAGAGTAACTCCTCAACTGAAGAAAGAAGTATCTCCTCTTCCAAAACAAACAAATCTAAAGTGAGATTAACAGTCAATGTTCAGATACATTTTCATTAAAGTCAAAAACAATATATGAATATCTGATATCATTTCTAATAACATCTAGTTAATATTTAAAATGTATATTCCATAGCATCCAGTAATTTCACTAGAAGGAAGAAATCCTTCAATATGTGTTAAAAGAGAGGTTAAGAAAATGTTCATGCTAACATATTTGTAGAAGGACAAATCAATGAGCAATATAAATGTCTACCAACAGGACATCAAATAAATAAAATGAGAGTAGTTTATTCTTTTGGATGATTAAAACACAACAGTTAAAATGGTATTTCACACTTAAATAAGCATGTGTGTGCGTGTATATCATGAAACTCCTCTCAGTGTCATGGCCCCTGCTTAAGATTCTCTCTCTCCTTTGGGGCACCTGGGTGGCTCAGTCGGTTAAGTGTCCGACTTTGGCTCAGGTCATGATCTCATGGCTTGTGAATTCGAGCCCCGCGTTGGGCTCTGTGCTGACAGCTCAGAGCCTGGAGCCTGTTTCGGATTCTGTGTCTCCCTCTCTCTGCCCCTCCCCTGTTCACACTCCGTCTCTGTCTCTCTCAAAAATAAATAAACATTAAAAAAAATTTAAAAAAAAAGATTCTTTCTCTCCCTGTCTCCCTGCCCCTCCCCCATCCACTTGCACCTCTCTCAAAATTAAATTAAATTAAATTAAATTAAATTAAATTAAATTAAATTATTAAGTGGTTTCATGATTTAAGTCACTATATGAACAACAATGAAAATCTGTCATTCTTTTTATTTTTTAATTTTTTTAATGTTTATTTATATCTGAGGCAGAGAGAGACAGAGCATGAGTTGGGGAGGGTCAGAGAGAGAGGGAAACAGAATCAGAAGCAGGCTCCAGGCTCTGAGCTGTCAGCACAGAGCCCAACGCGGGGCTCGAACTCACAAACCGTGAGATCATGACCTGAGCCGAAGTCGGTCGCTCAACCGACTGAGCCACCCAGGCACCCCAAAAATCTGTCATTCTTATGTAAAAATATCAGGCAATGTAATGGTCATGTACAATACCTCCCTGATACATGCAAACTTGACACAGGCATTATCTAATTGGCATCATAAGGATATTTTCCATTTTCAATGATTTTGGAAGACAAAAAAGTACACTGATGAGCAAAAAATCTGGCAGTAAAATACATTAGCATTTTCAGATTTAAAATACTTAATCTGAGGAAAAACAAGTTTGCACTCCCCTCAAACAGTAACAGAACCTAAACAAGAGAGCAATGAGAAAATAGGCCAGTACAGCACCGACTATAGTCTATATGAAGGACAGAAAATGAATGGCTTCTCTAGAATGCGGATCATGGGAGAAAACCAAGCAAAGACCACACAGGTACAGAACTCAGCTGCCAAGGATACTAAAGTACAACCTGTGCTACACAGGCACGTATAGGAAGAAATACCAGCGGATATTCAGGTCTGAGGGACTAACTAGGCATGCCAGAGACTGCCCACAAGAAGTTACTAACTGCAAACCTGTGCAGAGTCAAAAGAGGGAAACCAACAAAGAAAAAGGTTTAGGGAACTTGTACAAATATGTAAATAAAGCATCTTGTCTGAGAATATTTAGGGCACTGCCTGCCTCTGGTTTCTCCTCTCCCTGCTGTCTCTCAAGTGGCGATGGGGAGGACAGGCTACACTGCCCTGACAGGGCACGTGAGCTGAACCGGGAGTGCAGGAACTATACTGCTGTTCGCTGCTGCAGCAGCTGCTCTGTCCCATAGGATCACCAAGGAGGCGTGAGAACACCCACTGTAGGAGGCAGGAGAAAAGGGTGTCCTTGGAATCAACTCTATATTTCCAGCATGGAAATAACCCAAGCTATTTAGCTAGAAGGCAAGATTCAAAAGGATGCTAATATATTTTAGAAATAGTAAGTTTGGCAAAAAGAAAAATTATAGTATTTGAATATTTCCTCTTGGTTCCTACTATATGCCATATATCTAAATTGCACGTTGGATGCAGCTGACACATTTATTCAGAGAACTGGACATGCTGCTATTCTAATGTCCTGTGGTAGGCTCAGTAATTGGACATTGAATCTAGCTAGAATTCATACCCAGTTACATTTTGCTGAGGGAAAATTTATCCTGGCAAATGGCATGATTTTTTCTAGCTAGAATTCTAAAAGGGATGCAGTCCACCTGCATGGACAGCTGCTACTTCACAGATCCTTTGCCAGCAGCCACTATTTAATAGAGTTGTGTGGACATTATGTTTGTTGTTTTCATTCTAACAAAAGTAAGATGAGCTGGACTTGAGTTTTTCCCTTGACTTGCTTTTTCTAGCTTCTACTTTATTTTTAGGAAACAATACTTGGTAGCATCATTATATTTAGTTCTGCCCAAAACAATCTTTTGATACTTTCTGAATTACTTATTTTAATAAGGTTTATTAACATGGAAAATTAACCTCCGATACATTTCTTATTAGCTTTTAATATATTTTAGCTTCTCTGTTAGGAAAAGGCCTATCCAAACTAACTAGTAGGAATTTAATCTTCATTACTAAAGCATATGACAACCACCCCTAGGGGAGAAATGTCCTTGAGATACGTGTATGTTTGTGTGTGTGTGTGTGTGTGTGTGTGTGTGTGTGTGTGTGTGTAACTGCCATTCTCAGAGATAACTCAAATACCAAATTTTCCCTTCAACTTTGATGACATAAAGAACTGGGTGATTTTCAACCAATAAATGACTTATATAATGAGATGCTATTCATATACATCATATGACGCTCAAATGCACTGAATTGCTTTTAATCAAGATTAAAATTATTAGTACACTAATAAAACATGTATTTTGCTTTTAATCAAGATTTAATAAAAAATAATGCCCTAGCTAGCAAATTATGTCATTAAATATAATTTTCCAATAAAAACACTTTGACTAGATGAAACCAAAGGTATAGGATAGTACCCAAACTGAAGAAAAAGAAATAATTTCAAACAATTAAGACATGATTTTAGTTAATGAATAAAAATTTATGATTTTTAGGTTAAATTTTGTAACATATAATAATGTAATGAAATAATTTGTGCTATTAACATTCATTTTCTTCAACGATAGCCCTCATTTTTCATCTCTCAGTTGACCTAATTTCTTTGATTTTTCTGGAAAGAAAAGTTATTTTTTACATATTGAGAGGATTTTCATTAATATAAGAAATAGTCTATATTTAAGTTGTATTGTGTTTAAGGAATAAAACATTAAGGAAATACTTTTTTAGAAACATCTTGGGAACAAAAGAATCAATCTGATCTAAAGATTTCATGAGAGCCATTTTATATAAAACTAGGACATGTAAGGTAAAGATAAGGATTGTTAGGTAAGGATATGTGCATTATCTTTCAAGAAGTGAATAAAATAACTAAAACAAAAAAAAATCACAGTAATAGGTAAATTTTATTTACTCATAAATGAATAGCAAATTAATTTAAATATTTTAGATTATTGACAGTTATATTTTCTTTTCATTTTTCCTCAAATGTATAGAAAAATGAAAGTTTTTTTATTGGCTGTGAATAACTATGCACTCTACATAACAATAAGCAGGCCACAAGCCATTAAATAACATATGTTTAAATTATCCAGATTTTCTATAATTCAGTATCTATTATTTTCTCAGCAGGTAAGTAAATTGTCAAGGCAGGTTGCCTGTTTTATGATATTTTATCATGGGTGCCTCTTCTAACGGGATAATCCTGCAGGTTCTTCAAGCCCACAAGAGTCCATGGCCCAGAATTTCATATTCTGGACACTTCCTATATTTAAATACCCTTGAGATCATGTGCATAAAATATTTGCAGGCAGGTATATGTAAAACTGTCAGTCTCAGAAATCACCCTGTTTGAGGGATAAAGCTGGCTGTAATTCAAAACTAAATGGAGCAATGCAGTTTCCCTCAGCAGCTTTCAGGACTGGGAGAAAGGTGGTCAAGTACACGCATAAACAGCTCATTATACTACAAAGCAGAGTAACATATATGCCATAAAGCTGTAAAAAGTTCTGAATAAACATAGCAGGAGGAATATTTAATTATTCATTCCTAAATGAGGGCTGTAAAGCTGTTTTAAGAAGGAGACAGTAATTCAGCTGTAGTGCATGTGTAGGAAGCATAGGCAAATAACATTTTGTACTGACTGGACAACAAAAATTAAAGTGTAAAAAACTGAAAGCATGTGAAATCCTTTGGGCTTACACATGAGGTGTATAGGGTAATATTTTAGAAGGTAGAACAAATCACAGATGAAAGAATTGACACAGTACTAAGAAATGGGTTACTACTGGAAGAAAGTGATACAATGAAGCTATTTTCAACACTATGAGAGTTGTTGTGTCACTAATGATGGCAGCAGATGTGTCAAGAAAGGAATAAATGAGTGAAAACCTGACAAAAGAGAACCTTGATGGCTGATAATTAAGGTGATGATGATGATGGTGATGATAAATGTTATACAGTGATGGTGATGGCAATGACGGTGGTGACAATGATGGTAACAGTGGAGTTAGTGGTCAGGAACTGGTGTAGCAGTAACTCCTTACTGAGTTCATTAACTTGCTAAGACAATATATTATCACTAACCTTTTTTTTTTTTTTTTGGTTCCTTTACCCCTAATGCTAATAGCAAATCTGTGAGGACAGATTTATCCCACAGATGAATAAATGAGCGTTGAAAGAATTAAATAGTCCTCGGAAGGTCACCCAGTATCAGAGGCCAGAATGGGACGATAGGTCTTTAAGGCTCCACAGCCCATATATATATATTTTTTCTTTATGTTTCAAGTTTTTATTTAAATTCTAATTAGCTAACATATAGTGTAACATTGGTTTCAGGAGTAGAATTCAGTGATTCATCACTTACATATAAGAGTGCTCATCACAACAAGTGCCCTCCTTAATACTCATCACCCCCATCCTCCCACCCACCTCCCCTCCTGCAACTTCCAATTTGTTCTCTATAGTTAGGAATCTCTTATGGTTTGCCTGCCTCTTTTTTTCCTTCCCCTATGCTCATCTGTTTTGTTTCTTAAATCCATGTATGAGTGAAATAATATGGTATTTGTCTTTCTCTGACTGACTTATCTCACTTAGCATAAATACACTGTAGCTAAATCCACATCATTGCAAATGGCAAGATCTCATTCTTTTTCATGACTAATACTCCATTGTGTATATATATATACCACGTCTTCTTTATTCATTCCTCAGTTCATGGACCTTTAGGCTCTTTCCATAATTTGGCTGTTGTTGATAATGCTGCTATAAACATCAAGGTGCATGTACCCAGGGTGAGTCCCATTAGTGATGGAAAAGGGGCACACATTCTAAACATCAGAGGATATAATGAAGAGCTTCTGTCAAAGCTTCAAGTAGAATCAAGTAACAAGGGTATAAACACTAAAAACATATGCTAAAATCAATCACTTTAGAGGTCATTGATGATGTCAATGGTCCCTAAGTAATAACCATGAAAGGCAGACTTCTAGGGACTGAAACATTGGTGGTAAGCCTCCAGGAGTTTTTAGGGAGTAAGGAGTGACAGGGTGTTATTTTGAAGGAGGAAAAATATTAAAATAATATTATTTTATTTTTTTTCTCTTTTCCTTACTACAACCGGAGAGTCTCAAGCATCTTCAGGACTTGCAGAGAAAGCTGTAAGGTAAGAAGGAAATTTCAGGAGCATATGGGAAAATGAAGGGGCACAGCACTGGGGAAATGAATGTGTGTGTGATTAAAGCCCTGATAATTAAGTTGGCCAAAGCCACAGATTTAGAAACTAAAGGCATTTTATTTTCAAATAAATGGAGAATGAATATTAGACTAAGAATTAGTTACAGCAATTGGGTGGAGATAAGGGAACTGCCAAGATTCAGGCACTAAATTCAGAGGCTCTACTTAGAAAAAGGCAATGTCCAAGAATGAAGTCAATCTTTTTTTTCAAAGTGCAAGCAGATGAAGAGTTCATATAAAGTTGAACTCAGCAATGGGGAAATCAGGAGAGAAAATACTCACACATCTGGGCAGGTGGAGAAACAGGACTCTTATTAAGGCCAGGGCAGGGTCCTGGTCAAAAGAGATTATGCCTGAAAGAGGTTGCATACTTCTTTGATAAAGAACAAAGAAAGGGAGGGATGACTATATACACTATACAGATGGCCAAACTGGAAAGAAGCTGAAGTAATCCTCAACAAATGGTTTCTAACTTCCCAGACAGTAGGAACCTGGGAGTGTGAAGAAGAAAGTGTAAAGGTGTGAGAAGAACGAGAAGTTACACAACAGCCATTTGGGGATATTAAGGCAAGCTATAGACATGAGAAATGAAGTTGGTAACAATCCCATGAACTTGGCTGAATGCCCCATGATATTTCACCAATGGAAGGCACATGTTATGTAATTAAATGCCCATTATCACACTATGATAAAAACTATACCCAAACAATTTTAATCACTCCATGAACATAAAAATGTGTTCTGTGCAGAAACAGTATATTTGCAACTATTAGAATACCAAGGTTTTGGAATTAAACAATCTCTGTTCCTTGAGGCAACTTCCTCCAACGTTAGAGGCCATATGATAAACAAAACAACCCCAAGCTCCCATCTGGTCTCTGTGTAGCACAGGAAGCCTGTGTATATCCTCAGTGATTTTTTTTTGGGGGGGGGGGTACTGAATATGGCCTGCAGTAAAGTGAGCACCTGCACTACAGGAAAATAAGCCATGGCCATTCTATCAAACAGATTTTGAAAACAAGGAGACTGTGCTTTTGCTACTTTGTGTATTTATTTAGGCAATCCCTTTCTTCCACAAGCCTAGCTTTCTATCTTGCTCTGCACACACCATTCCCCTTGGATTTAAAGTGCTCTGCATATGGAAAGGGAAGTACTGTATGCACTTGAAATATTATCTTATTAAATTGTTTTAGTTCTTAACTCTCATACCCATGGGGTGGATAGGAAGGAAGCAGTGTTATTTAATTATAGAGTAACTCTCCCCTTAACCAAATGTTTTAAATTATACCAAGGCAATTTTTTCATTGGTGGCATTTAAATGGAAGTTATATACAGCCATCTCCTGGGGCATTAGTACTCTGTCCTCTACCCTTAATTTGACCTGAAGAGATTTCCCAGAGCTGAGTTAGCCAGCAGGTGAAGGAAGCGGAAACATGCCAACATGCCCATTAATCGGAACTCTAGACTTAGAGCTAACACATATATCAATGTTTTCTAAAAGCTCTTTCTAAAAGGACTTGGAAAAAGGCAGAAGGGTTTTCCTCTACCTGAGAATCATCTTCCTTTAAAGTGCTTATTTTTTAAAAGAATTTTATTTTAGTGGAAAGCTAAATAAATGGAGCATGTCTCCCTCTGAGGGTTGACACAAAACAACAAAACACTGTTTATCAGAAAATAGAAAGTCTTTGATGCAATGTTATAAGGCAAACGTTCTGAGTAAATTCTTCAGAAAAATATTTCCCCTTCCTGCAACCTTTCCACTGCCTAACAAACAAAGCACTTAGTTCCTGCTCTTCTGTTCTCTATCATAAAGATTTTGAATCTTTCCCCCCTTGTGTTTTTCTTCCCTCCTTCCTTCAAATACTGAGTGTTCAATTTTCCCTGGGCTGATCTCTGCTCCCTTCAAACTCCCATTATCTTTTTTTCATCTTTCATGATCAACTCCCCCAGCATGGCTCTTCTCAACTGAACTTTCTTTCTTCCAGGTCTACATCCATCTCATCTTTGGCAGGCAACCCCACCATCTAATTCTCCAAGAAAAATCCAGATAGACCATCGAATCTATCATTAGCTCCTTCCTAGAGCTGCTCTCTACTTCAATCAGTAGATACATTCTTTATTGTATCCTTATCCTATCCTCTCTCTTATCCTTCTTTCAAATGTCAAAAAATGGAGCCATCCCATTCTGCGTAGCCAGGCCAAAACTTCCTAGACACCTGGCCAATGTCTCCTCCTCCTGAGGTGGCCTTTAACCTATCCTTATCAACGGCAGCATATATTTTGTCTTATTTGTCTGTCTCCTTCCTTTATATCTTTTAAGATAATCATATCTATAAATAACCTGGATGAAAGATCATCCTCTACCATCAACATGTACTTGATCCTACAGCTCATTTATGTAGACATTCCAAGACTCTCAGTTCTTCTCTCCTTAGTGCCTACAAACTGGCTTCTGCTCCCACTCATTTGTGTCAAATGCAAAAATGTTTATAGGTCTGTTCAACCACAAACACATGCAGCCACACTCACTCACACAAACTCATACAGGCAGACATGTACATATCCCATGCTCCAAGGATTCTCTTTCCGTTTGACACCATTAGAGTCAACTTGTCTAGTTTTTCTCCCATACCTTCAATACTCTGCCTGTTTGGCTGGCTGCTCTTGTCATGATGTCACCCCATGTCTCCTTCCATGATCACATCCCCCTTCCAGTCAAGAATACTGCTCAGGACTCAGTCCTCAATTTTCTGCTCTGCATCTCAATGAGACCATCCATGTTCACATCTACAAATTCTCAAATGGTGGTTTTTCAAATTTCCCTCAGCTTCCTTATTCTCCTCTCACAAGTAACACCCCACATGTAAGCATTCTAATATTAAATGAAGAGATTTTCCTCTAGATTTAGATTATGAGATTTCTGAGCTCAGGAACCATATTTTCTATTTTATACACTTCTTACTCCTCAATTCTCCTGGAACAATACTTCGCAGATAGTGAGATACAATAAAAATTTACTGATCTCCTATCAGGTGTTATGTTAAGTGCTGAGAAGGAAAGAATACAAATAAAACACAGTGCTTGCTTTCAGAGCCCACAGCACAGGCACAGAGCTGTGAGTAGTATAGTAGTATGAATGCAGCCTGTGATGGGAGTGAATGGGAGAGAGGAAGGCCTTAGGCCTCTACATTACATTTGATGATAACCTTTATCCAAATTCCCTGCCCTTCTCACTTCCTGGTGTTCAAGATCCTTCTCTAACCAGAGGGCTGGCAGAGAGGGGAAGTGTTCACAGACCAATGGAAGTCTAATTTTACTAATCCAACATGGGGATAACATTGTCTATCCTGCATACCTCATGATTAACAAGAGGATCAAATACACATTGTACTTGAAAGCACTTTATAAATGGTTTATCCTTTGCTTTAATCTTTGACTTCCAGAGAAAAGTTAAACTTGCTTCCTAACAAAATGAGTGACCCAAACCACAATATGACACTAAGATTTTCCCCCAGGGACTTGTTCTTTTATAGAACTCACATTTCCCCTGGATTTATACTCACTTCGTATTTTCAGCTGTTACCTCAAACAAATAATATAGCCTTTCTGATTCCCAAAGTCCTTCTAGTTAAGGTGATTTAATTTCTTTTTTTTTCAAGTTTTTATTTAAATTCTAATTAGTTAACATATAGTGTAATATTGGTTTCAGGAGCAGAATTTAGTGATTCATTGCTTACATATAACATCCAGTTAATTTTTAATTCCCACTTTAAAATGACCTTGAGCTTTTTGAAAATTGCATCTCTAATAGTTTAGCAAAACTTTCCAAGTTGGTACCCTTCCAAGACCTCAAACCAAATTTTTCAGGCCATTGCATGGATTCATGAGCCCCTCCAACCAGCACCAGGCTATTTATTTTTGTCAATTGCATACCATTTTTAAAATGTACCAGGTTAGGAAAATGATTTTTCTTTACTTTCACTATACTAGCCTTACACTGTCATTGACATTTTTGTGTACAAATTCTGTTCTCCCATAATTAATGTATAGTGTATTATGCTTCACTCAATCCTGTGGTGCCTTTTCCATAGTAACTGTTCCGGATGAAAATGCTGATGATGTGTTGTCATCTATTCAGGCTCACCCTGTTCACATCTTCCACAATACCTCTGTTTCTTGTGTCCTACTTCAAACACTAACTCTGCTAAAACTGAATAAAATTACTTGACTTTCCATCAGAAGCTCCTTAAAGATTTCCAAAGCCAACTCCATTCTCTTATGGCCCAAGGCCTACCTAAATCTTTGAAGTTAATTTGCTCCCAATTTCTCCCGTCATCAAAATATTTTGCAAGTCTATACCAGGTTTACTCACTAAAACGTGACTTTATCAACCCAAAAGAATCAAACGTGTAATTTACATGCCTACACCCTCTGCAGTAAGAACTTAAATGTTGCTTGTTGAACTTAACTGAAAAAGCTCAGTTTGACACTCAGGAGTGTCCATCAGCTGGGTCCATATTCTCATTTCACATATTTCCTTTATTTAGTCTATATATTTCTGAGACTTGCCAATTCATGCCTTCATGTTTCAGGAATATTCTACCATAACTGAAAAGCTATTACTTTTTTAGGGCTACGCCAATTCTTAAAATCTCTTAGTGAGCTGATTCCATATCCCAATTTTAATTTCTTATAATACTTATAATGCATTGCCTTGCAATTTATTTATATATTACTTGCTTTATCACTTCAAATTTTCATGCACAAATTTTTACCCTTAAAATTAAATCATAGATTTCTGAAAAGCTAGAACCTTTGTTATAAATGTCTATATTTTCAACAGTATCTGGTACAGGCTAATGTGGGATAGTCAGCTAATGATAATTGAATTGAATTAACACAGAATTACAGGAAATATATAATTAGTACCCAATCATTCATATTACTACATTACATCCTCAGGGCACTTTATGTTATTGTAGACAGAGGATTTACAATAGTGTCACACACAAAGTTTGTCCTCTATAAATAATCATATGTACTTAATACTAAAAGTAATTGAGGTATGTCTTCTTCCATTTATGTTCTCTCTACATATGAAATGGGATTTTCTAGCAGTGAATGGACTCCAATTTTGACAATGGCTACAGATGAGGGAATAAAGATAGGATATATTTCTGTTTTCCTTTTTAAACCATCAGCTTTTCTTATTTCTCTACAGGTTGCATTTTGAATTATTTGAGTGCAAAATGCTTCCTTGATATGGGAGAAAATTTAATAAGGTTTTTAGTTATGTAAATGTGTTATAATACCTAGGAGACAACCATTTTGCGTAATGATATATTTTTAGATAGGTTTCTTCCTGTCTCCATGAACTTACAAGTCCGCCATTTTATTTCATTTTATTTGAATACGAGGGCTGGGCTGTGACTGGGCAAAAGGGAAATGAGGTGCAAACTTGCTTTACTCTGCTAGGCTTTGGCAAATTAAGGGCAGTGGGACAGGGTGGGGATAGGTGCTCATAAACTGTTTGGGAGTGACCTGGTTAAGGACAGCCTTATTGAGGGGAGTTAAACTGGCCTATGAAACATGGTTGAAGGCAAAGCAAGGGACCCTTGCTCAACAAGGGACCACATTTTGTCTTATGGAGCCTGAAAGCAGTTACATCTAAAACTGAGTTGTAGTCATTCTTACCTGTGTCTGGCATTTTCAGTAAGTACTGGGAGACAGTCAATCTTGGATTTAGCTATGCTCTGAGTGACAGGCTTAGAAGAGCAACTTGTCCAAGTGGAGAAGAGCCATACTAGGGGAGGGAAGCTACACTTGAGGGACAAGAAACAACCCTCAGCAAAGTGGGACAACAGTCTGAGCAACTTAGGGCAGATGAGTCAGAAAATTAAAAGCTCCTTGGGACTCTCAAAAATACATGGAAACAGGAATGTACATACTTCTTGCAGTTAGGCATATGCAATTTAGACAAGTAGCTAAATTTGGGTATTAAAGGCTGATGTCTGATAGCTGCAACATTTCAGTTAAATGCTTTAAAAGTGTATTCGTTTTCTGACCCATATTACACACATCTTCCACCAACCCATACCTGTCTCCTCAGCCCAGCCTCTACCCCCACTCCATCTGCTGGTCAATGGTAGGTTTTAAAACGCACAGCAAAAGAGGTTGTTAAAAATAAGGCAGAGATGGGGCTCCTGGGTGGCTCAGCCTGTCAAGCATCTGACTTCAGCTCAAATCATGATTTCACAGTTTGTGAGTTTGAGGCCCACGTCGGGCTCTGTGCTGACAGCTTAGAGCCTGGAGCCAGCTTTGGATTCTGTCTCCCTCTCTGTTCCTTCCCCGCTCATGCTCTCTTTCTTTCTCTCTCTCTCTCTCTCTCTCTCTCTCTCTCAAAAATAAATAAACATTAAAAATTTTTTTAAAAAGGCAGAGATGAATGGAAGGCTTGAAGAATAAAGAAACTGTTGATAAATGCCAGAAAGAAAAAAATGTTTTGAACCAAGTTGTAAGCAAGATAAAATTAAAAACTAATTGACCAATTTCTTGTTAATATTTTGCTTCAGTGCAAATACATAGAAAAACTATATTTGATAATGTGGAAAAATAAGGGCTAATGTATTCTAATTTATGGATTCATTTATTCATGGGCTGTAAAGAATAGGAATACAATCCGATTCTGTGTCTCCCTTTCTCTCTGCCCCTCCCCGGCTCACGCTCTGTCTCTCTCTCTCAAAAATAAATAAATGTAAAAAAAAAAAATTTTTTTTAAATGGGGCACCTGGGTGGCTCAGTCAGTTAAGCGTCTGACTTCAGCTCAGGTCATGATCCTATTGTTCGTGGGTTCAATCCCCGCGTTGGGCTCTGAGCTGACACCTCAGAGCCTGAAGCCTGCTTCTGATTCTGTGTCTCCCTCTCTCTGCCCCTCCCCTGCTCACACACTCTCTCTCTCTCTCTCAAAAATAAATGAATGTAAAAAAAAAAACACTAAAAAAAGAATAGGAATACAAAAACACTGTTCTCGTGAAGCCAATAATGCATATGACTCATTTTGACTTACTGTCTTCCGCAAATCCATCCTACCCCCTAGTCACATAGATTGAAACCATGTGCCCAGTGTTGTATAGTTCAGAAACCTACAAAAGCTTTTATAACAATTCAGCGATTACAAGAAATTGCAATGTTTAATGAAAGACCCTTGCTTTAACACTAACTTAAGTATAAAATATTCTAAAGATTGCTACCTTTTAAAGCAAAACTTTTTCTTAACCATAAAATATGTGGATACTGATGTTTAAGGCAGCAATGTTGATTGCTGACTTTTAATAACCCCAGTTTTCTAATACAGTTTTCTAATTTCTTTTTTTTTTTAATTTTTTTTTTCAACGTTTATTTATTTTTGGGACAGAGAGAGACAGAGCATGAACAGGGGAGGGGCAGAGAGAGAGAGGGAGACACAGAATCGGAAACAGGCTCCAGGCTCTGAGCCATCAGCCCAGAGCCTGATGCGGGGCTCGAACTCACGGACCGCGAGATCGTGACCTGGCTGAAGTCGGACGCTTAACCGACTGCGCCACCCAGGCGCCCCACAGTTTTCTAATTTCTAATGCTGAAATTTTAATGGAATTTGTTTTCAATTATCCAGTATGGACACTAGGTAGGTGCTCATTAATTGAATATCCTGATTTGCATACAGATGTTGTACATGGGTCACCAATTATCCAAGAATTCAAGTACACTACAATAGTTATCTCCTCTGTTATTATAAACAATCTAAGTTTTTATTGATTCAGATTGTGCTTCAGAAGCTTGTGTCATATACAGGGTTCTATATGTCTCCTGGTATCCTTACAGATGTGTAGACATGCTGCCCAATATACCATTCCAATTTATATGTCAGTGGTCACAGTTTTTGACTCCAAGTACCAGAGTCCTTTTTTTGGGTATCTTGCAATTATTTCACAATTGCTGCTATGAAAATGTTAGAATAGGTAACCACAGTGATTAAACCATGGTGACTTGTGAAATGTAACAACACTTTTTTCCTAACAACCAGCGTCACTGGACAGATTCATGCTGACATAACAATTGTGATGCAGTTATTTGAAACCACTTCTATTCAACATTACAATATGGGACTCATTTACATGCAATATTACCCATGAAGCAGTAATGTTGCTAGTGACAAATTTTGACAAATGGTAATACAAAGGCTGCAGGCATTCGGTTGCCAAGAAACTCAACTAGATAATTCTATTTCTAGGTTTCATAACCTCCCATAAAGTTCTCCCATTTCACACTTTCATATCAACCTTCTTCTCTACTCCATGATGAATACCAATTTGCAAATGCAATTTATTGAAATGATTCTATGTACATTTCCGAGATATGCTGAAGTATATGGAAATGGTATATTCAGATTCTGAGTCAATTCTAGAAGATTCCCTCTGCTGCGTGAGAAAGGATTCTATAGGTTCTAATGGATAAAAAGAAAAATTGATTAAAAGGTATGCCATCTGACTGCAGACCACTACAACGATTTTTTTTCCATAAGGGTAAGTAGACTTCCTCCTTTATTTAAAATAAAGTTACTTCTCACTGGATTGGAAAGCCAAATAATGTCAAAAGATTGAATTCACTAGAGGCGTGTTTAAAGAAAAGCATGTAGCAGAAGCTTCTATTTTCTAAAGGCTTAAGTTTAATCTAATGACAGTCACTTAAAAAAAAAACTAAAATTAGTATTTGGAAGAGAAATAAAGGGGAGGACTGAATTCTCAAGCATGGGGAATAAATAATGATGATTCTTTTATTTTATTTAGTACTTACATTTCATTAGTGATTAGATTTAAATGTTCTGTTTTAAATATATATATATATTTTTTTTTTTTTTTTTTTTTTTTATTTTTTTTTTATATATGTTTTTATCCAGCAAGTACTCAGCGCTGACGGAAAGGTGTTTTCTAGCAACAATCATTCTGTTAGTTATCAATCAGTTTCAAGCTTTTTCTTATGGTCTGTGCCTGTTGAAAATGATTTCTCCAGGCCCTTGGGTGGCTCAGTCAGTTGAGCATCTGACTTAGGCTCACGTCATATCTCACAGTATGTGAGTTTGAGCCCCACATTGGGCTCTGGGCTGACAGCTCAGAGCCTGGAGCGTTTCAGATTCTGTCTCCCTCTCTCTGCCCCTCCCCTGCTCATGCTCTGTCTCTGTCTCTCTCAAAAATAAATAAACATTAAAAAAAAAAAAAAAAGAAAATGGTTTCTCTCAAGAAAGCCCGATTCTGCTGACATGGTTCAGAAAAATGAAGTCTTTAGGGTTTCTGTACCAGGTCCTTTAGTTATGTTTTTAGACCCCAAGACCAAAATCTCTTAAGCCTGAGCCTTGTTTAGAATTCTTAAGAAGTGTGCTAACTCCAGTGTTACTTCAACAGCCCATCAGGGTATAGATTCAGAAAGTGATACCAAAAAAAAGTCTAGGTTTAAAGTGCTCTGTTTCAGCTTCCCTGGTTTTGTGGACAATAATCTTGTTTATTACACAATGGAATCTGGCAGTTTTAATAACCCTTCTTTTTAAAAATGCTATCTCCCACAACAAGGAGTCCTTAATCAATGGGTCCATTACCACAAATTCTGCCATGAATATGAATGTTATATAAATGTTTGCCTTTGAGTGATTTCACTGTTTTTGCTGCTCCCCATACACGTATGGATGATTCATTGCTCTCTGAGAAGCAATGCCGAGCATCATATGTACATGAGCCTATCTTTCTGTCCACATGACCAGAGCCTTAATTCAGATAGACTATTTTCATACCCAAAGCATTTTTTCAAATATATATATATAAATAAATATATACACATATACTTATATATAAATTTACATATTATATGTGAGTATATAATTTAATTCACAGTGCATAAACCATTTATTTAATTTATTATCATGTAAACCATCACTAGTATATGCAGCCTTAACAAGGTAGTGAGTCATGCAAGCAATAAGATGACTTTAAGCCTGTTGTTTTTTTGACAGATATATTCTGTCCAAAAGACACAACAACCGAAAAACAGCAAATTCAACAATACAGTAGGGGGAAAAATGGACTCTGGGACCAAGAACATAGAGTGAAATATTAAAGTATATGAAAATCAAATTGTCTTCAACGAGTACTAAATAAAATGTAAATGTTAGCTTAAAAGGGTTAGAGAGTCAAAAAATTGCAAAACAAATCAAATGAATGCTTTTGGAGAGTCTGGAAAAACCTTTAGAAGAAAAGGTGAACAAATAAAAGAGAGAAAGCCAAGGATAAATAATAAAATGCTCTACTAGAAAGGAAGAGTGAAAAAGAATACTTCTACAACCAAAAAGAGTGCTAGAGGGCTGCCGAGAAAGCATTCATGTCACAAAGCACTGTGGACTGAGATCTATTCATCTATCTGATTATATAAAAAATATAACCATTTCTAGGGGCACCTGGGTGGCTCAGTCAGTTGAGTGTCCAACTTTCAGCTGAGGTCGTAATCTCCTGGTCTGTGAGTTTCAGCCCCACTTCGGGCTCTGTGCTGACAGCTCGGAGCCTGAAGCCTGCTTCAGATTCGTGTCTCCCTCTCTCTCAGCCCCCCCCCCATTCTCTCTCTCTCTCTCTCTCTCTCTCTCTCTCTCTCTCTGTCAAAAATAAGTAATCATTAAAAATATTTTTTAAAAATATAACCATTCCTATAGTCAGATACTTCCTTAACAAAGTTACAGAAAGGGTTTTTTTTTTTTCAATATATAAATTTTATTGTCAAATTGGTTCTTATAAATCAATAAGAAGAGGCAGGGGTGCCTGGGTGCCTCAGTAGGTTGAACATCTGACTCTTGATTTTGATTCAGGTCATGATCTCACGGTCTGTGGGATCCAACCCCACATTGCGCTCTGCCCTGACAGCACGGAGTCTGATTGGGATTTTCTCTCTCTCTCTCTGCCTGCTTCCTCTCAATATAAATTAATAAAGTTAAAAAAATAAAAATACATAAATAATCATAATAAAAAGGGAGCAGTTATCTAGGGATATGAACAAGAGGTATTCAGAAAAGATACAAATCACTAATAAACATGGGAAAAAATTATCTCACTAGTAATCAAATAAAGGTAAATTAAAACAATAATACAACACATTAAAATTACATTAGCACATATTGTTAATTTTTTAGATAAATTAAATTGATATTATCCAGTGCTGGCAAGGCAATACCAGAAAGGACATTCTCAAGTTTTATGAAGGTTAATTTGCAGGACTAATTTTAAAAAAAGACACAGAAAAATATAAGTATACATATCTGTGATTGTGAATTCCAATTACAGGAATGTATCTGTGAGAAAGTTTGTACAGTTGTTCACTGTAGCACTTTTTATAATAAAAAGGTCCATCAGTAGAAGAACGGCAGTGACTGATCAATGCTGTGCTGTCAATAACTGTGACATTATCAGCAACATCACCTGTACTACAAACTATAAAAAAAAGAATAGAAGAGCTGTGTTATATTGCGAAATGCAAAAGGCCAGCTAGGGACACAAAATAAATAATAAGACCTCACTGGGGAAAAAAACAGGTTTATATTATTAATAGGTATGTTCTAAATCCATTTCTAAACACACATGGATAGATATATGTATATATATATTATATACATGTATATACAAGATATATATGTATATATATGATATACATGTATGTGATGCACAAAAATCCTGTAGAAGGATGGATGGATACATACTGACTGTTTAAAATACTTTTTATTGTAGTGAAGATACACATAACATTTACCATCTTAACTATTTTCAAGTGTCCAGTTAGTAGTATCGAATATATTCATACTGGTGTGAAACATCTCTAGAACAATTTCATCTTTGAATTCTGAAAATCTATACCCATTAAACAAGAACTACCCTTTTTCTCTGTTCTCTTTCAACTATACCAACTTATTTTTCAAAGAAAACCATATTTCTGAGAATGAACGGTAGAGATGGTGTTTCTATTTTCTCTTTCTCCTTTGTCAGAGAGAAAATCCAGGGAAAGTAGGAAAACAGTCAGATTTATTTTCAAATGTGTATCACCTGTTATTGGAAAGCCTTGAATCTTCATTCAGACATTGATGTTGCTATATAGTACATAAAGAGTATGTTTAATTAGAATTTGGAAAATCTACAATGTATGCTGAATTTAAACTATTTTACATCATGAAGAAGCTCCTCATTAGCAATGATTTATGATAAGACTGAAAAAATAACACACAAGCAATTTATTTCCCAGGATTTCTCCACAAGTCAGTTGCAAGGCAACAGTAGCCTGTGAAAAGACATCACTGACTCTTACAACTCTTATTTCAGAGGAAGTATTGCTTGTTGCTTTCTTCATTTTTAGGCTAAATTCTTCATGTAAGATACATGCATAATCAGCTTTTTAAATTGGACTTTTGACGAAGAAATCTGGGTTCAAAATTTTTATGAATGTTCTCATGTTCCCCTTCTTACTAATGGAACATAATCACTTCTAAATGATGACTGGAGAATTTTCAACTTAGCTAAAATATTATATGGAAAAGAGTGTAAAAATGGAAGATAGAAAAGAATATGTAAAAGAACATTTCATCAGAAATAAACATTTTTAGGATCTAAGGAATTAAGAACATGAAATCAACATGCTCCCTCAATAAGCCAGTGTGATATTGGATTACCTTTCCATGTATTTGGATGGAAAAGCCAGTAAGACCTAGGGGTAAAGAAAGCTAGGCTGCTTGTGTTCAAATAAGAGCGACACGACCTGCTGAAAATCTATACCCATTAAACAAGAACTACCCTTTTTCTCTGTTCTCTTTCAACTATACCAACTTGGGGAGGTTGGGGAGGTTATTTTGTCTTTTCTGCCTCAGTTTCATAACTGTCGATGTAGCTAAAAACAGTATTTCTGAGAAAACCAAAATACATACATATATATATATATATACATATATATATATATATATATATAGTAATAATCCAGATCAATTTGCTAATTCCCTCAGCTAAGATGCAGATCATCATTTGCACGACAGCACAGGTGGGGTTGTATGAAGGATATACTTGGCTTCTAACAGCCTCTCGGGTTATGTTTCAGTTCCCACAAACTCGATCTTTTTATGGGAATAGAAATGAAAGGAAGATTGTATTCCAATTTAAATTCTATAAAAATTACTGATGTCTTTCTGAATACAATGAAGCCAGTTTTCCAAAACATATGGATACAAGTAAATATTATGTCTTACTAACAACATAATATGTGAAAATATAACTTTGCAACTATTGCTTACACGTTTTTTAAAAAAAAGTACACGTAAAAATTACCACTGATACTGTGGCTCATGTAATGCCATGGTTCCCAAGAAATTTAGGATACACTTTCACTGGCCAACTTGAATGTTTTTAAAACACTGTATCCAATTCTAAACCCACCCTTCTGCTATCCCCACCTGAAGTTAATAACACAAGTTAAGCTTTTCTAAAAGGTGTTTTACTTATCTATTTTGTTTTGTTTTTTTGTTATTCATTTTCTAGTAATCACTTAATGAATTAGTATACCCAGAGCCCTTTGAAAAGCTGGCTCAAGGTGCCTGGGTGGCTCAGTCGGTTGAGCGTCCGACTTTGGCTCAGGTCATGATCTCGCGGTTTGTGGGTTTGAGCCCCGAGTCGGGCTCTGTGCTGACACCTCAGAGCCTAGAGCCTGCTTTGGATTCTGTGTCTCCTTCTCTCTCTGCCCCTCTCCCACTTATGCTCTATCTCTCTCTCTGTCTCTCAAAAATAAATAAATGCAAAACAATTTTTTTTAAAAAAAGAAAAGCTGGCTCAAACACATACCACTATGTATTACTATAAGTAGCAAAGACTTTCACTCACTAAAATTTGTTTTGAAAGGAATTCTTTATTGATTAACAGAAAACAAGTCATGCAGAAAACATTATATTGGCCTAATCAATGCACAGTAACTGATAAAATATAGGTACCTGAATGCTTTGTGTAGATCTACTACATTTGAATACAGGCATACCTCACAGACATTGTGGGTTAGGTTCCAGAATGCTGAAATAAAGCAAATATTGCAATAAAGTAAGTCAAATAAATTTTTTGATTTCTCAGTACATATAAAAGTTAGGTTTATACTATACCGTAGTCTTGAGTATGCAATAGCATTGAAAAAACAATGTTCTTAATTTCAAAAATTTTTATTGCTAAGAAAATGTTAACCATCATGAATTTCAGCGATTCATAATCTTTTTGGTGGTGGGAGGTGTTGCCTGGAAGTTGATGGCCACTGACTGATGAAGGTGGGGGCTGTAGCAATTTCTTAAAATAAGACAACACTGAAGTTAGCCTTGTCAATTAACTCTTCATTTTACAAGCATTTCTCTGTAGCATGCAATGTCATTTGATAGCATTTTACTCACAGAACTTCTTTCCAAATTGTAGTCAATTCTCTAAACTCTGTCACAGCTTTATCAACTAAGTTTATGCAATATTCTAAATCCTTTGTTGTCATTTCAACAATCTTCACAGCATCTTCTCCAGGAGTAGGTTCCATCTCAAGAAACCACTTTCTTTGCTCATCCATGAGAAGCAACTCCTCATCTGTTCAAGATTGATCATGAGATTGCAGCCATTCAGTCATGTCTTCAGGCTCTGCTTCTAATTCTGGTTCTCTTGCTATTTCCACATCTGTGTTTACTTCCTCCACTGACGTCTGGAACACCTCAAGTCATCCATGAAGGCTGGAATCAACTTCTAAACTCCTGCTCACGTTGATATTTGAAGCTCTTCCCATGAAACACTCATGTTCTTAATGGCATCTAGAATGCTGAATCCTTTCCAGAAGATTTTCAATTGATTTTGCCCAGATTCGTCAGAGGAAGCACTATCTGTGGCAGCTAAAGCCTTACAAAATATATACCTTAAATAATTAGACTTGAAGGAAAATCACCCCTTGATCCACGGCTGCAGAATGGTTGTTGTGTTAACAGGCATGAAAACATTAATTCCATTGTACATCTCCATCAGAGCCCTTGGGGGACCAGGTGCATTGTTATGTGCAGTCATACTTTGAAAGAAATCTTTTTTTTTTTTCTGAGCAGTAGTTCTCAACATTTGGCTTAAAATATTTAGTATACTATGTTTGTAAAGATAGGTGCTGTCACTCAGGTATTGTTATTCCATTTATACAGCCCGAGTAGAGTAGATTTAGCCTAACTCCTAAGGGCCCTACAGTTTTTAGAATGGCAAATGAACACGGGCTTCAACTTAACTTCACCAGCTGCATTAGCCCCTAGCAAGAGAGTCAGCTTGTCATTTGAAGCTTTGAAGCCAGACACTGACTTCTCCTTTCTAGCTATGTAAGTCGTAGATGGCATCTTCTTACAATAGAAGGCTATTTTGTCTACATTGAAAATCTGTTGTTTAGCGATCTTCTGGATAACTTGCTGCAGCATCTACATTAGCACTTGCTGCATCATCTTGCACTGTGATGTCATGGAGACAGCTTCTTTCCTTAAACTTCATGATCCAACTTATGCTTGCTTCACAGTTTTCTTCCGAATCTGCCTCACCTTTCTCAGACTTCACAGAATTAAAGAGAGTTAGGGCCCTGCTCTATATTAGGCTTTGGCTTAAGGGAATGTCGTAGCTGGTTTCATCTTCTATCCAGACCACTAAAACTTTTTCCATATCAGCAACAAATCTATTTCATTTCCTTATTATTCTTGTGCTCAGTGGAGTAGTAGCATTTCTCATTTCCCTCAAGAACTCCTCTTTTGCATTCGCAACTTGGCTTAAGGTTTGATGCAGGATACTTAGCTTTCAGGCTAGCTCGGCTTTCGACACACCTGAGCTAAATCATTTCCAGCTTTTGATTTGAAATGAGAGATGTGCACTCTTCCTTTCACTTGAACATTTAGAGGCCTTTGTAGGTTATCGACCTAATTGCAGTATTGTTTTGTGTCAGGGAACAGGGAGGCCATAAGAGAGGGAGAAATGAGGAACAGACAGACAGTGGAGCAGTCAGAACACACAGAACACTGATCAAGTGAGTTCGCCGTCTCATATGGCTGCCGTTCATGGTGCCCCAAAACAATTACGATAGTAACATCAAAGATCACGAATCACAGATCACAACAAATATAATATTTATGAAAAAATTTGAAATATTGAGAGAATCACCAAAATGTGATAGAGAGACACAAAGTGAACAGATGCTGCTGGAAAAATGACACAGATAGATTTGCTTAATGCAGGGTTGCCACAGACCTTCAGTTTGTAAAACACACAATATTTGCAAAACACAATAAAGTGAAGCACAATAATAAAAAGTAAGCCCATAAATGGCATTAATCTACTATTGGTTTTGGCTGTATGGATGAATACTGTTTTCTACTTGAAAATTCCAAATGAACAGCTTCCTTAACAAGCTACAATCTTTTTTTGCAATACAGAAAGTTGAACAAAAGCAAAGAAAGTTAGTTATGACCAACCAGGTGAGATCATGAAATTAAAGGACTACTGATAGCTTAAACTACAGTGAACTACATGAGATGGCTTAATGTCTATTAATCATCAACCTAGTATTTAATATGTAAACATTATGTAAATTGTATGCCAGTACTATAGATTTTTAAAAACTAAGTCAGAGTTAAGAAAGGAAAATTCACTTTCCTGGCCAACGATTCCATCTCTCCTTTCTTTCTTGACCTTCAACACCACCCATCCCCACTCACAGCTGAGTTTGTAACTACCAGATATAAGCAAGCAGAAAAGATTTTCCAAGTGCTCTGATCTGCATATGTACCATCTATCTGTATCCATACCTAAGACTCTGGTTTCCTTCATCTCCCTTCTGTCTGAAGAAAAGTCCTCCAATTGTGCACCAGAACCCACCCCTCTCTCACCTACATAAAGGCAAGCTTTTATCCTCTTGGCTCCTTATGTCGTGAAATTTTCCTCTCTTCAGTTTAATTATCATCAGCATATTAAAGCATGTTAAACTTTCTCTCATTTTTTTTTTATTTTTTTTTTTAAATTTTTTTTTTCAACGTTTATTTATTTTTGGGACAGAGAGAGACAGAGCATGAACGGGGGAGGGGCAGAGAGAGAGGGAGACACAGAATCGGAAACAGGCTCCAGGCTCCGAGCCATCAGCCCAGAGCCCGACGCGGGGCTCGAACTCGCGGGCCGCGAGATCGTGACCTGGCTGAAGTCGGGCGCTCAACCGACTGCGCCACCCAGGCGCCCCAAACTTTCTCTCATTTTAAAAACAAATCCAAATAACACTACCACCTGACCTATAAAACATACCCTGCCAATAACCAATTCATTTGTCTGCTCCGCTTTCCAATAAAGTTCCTAGGAAGAGGTGCCTTTATTTATTGCTTCCGATCACTCTCTTCCTATTCACCCTTAAACCTAATCCATTTATGTCATGCAGATTTCTGCCCTTTTAAACTGTACAGAAGTGAAGAACTCTCAGCAGGATCATCAATGACCACCATGTTGTTAAGTCATCAGTTAGTGATCTGTCCTCATTACTTGCCTGACAGCAGAATTTGAAACATTTGCTCATGCCCATTAGTCCATTCAGTCTGCTGTATCCTCCTCATGTCTCAAAAGGTTAATGTTGGAGTAACCAGACCTCTTCAGGTTATAGTTTTCAGATCTCTATCTACAACCACTTTCTGGTAAGATCATACAATTTTCTTACTTTTAAGTATCCACTGATAACTTCCATATTTTTGTCTCAACTTGGATCTCTCTTGAACTCCAGACTAGCATATATGATGCCTTTATTTGAATGTGAACTACAAATCTCAGGTTTATTATAAGCCAAATCAAATTAATCAAATCAATTCTGCAAAACTTGGGGCACCTGGGTGGCTCAGTTGGTTAAGCATTTGACTCTTGACATCAGCTTAAGTTGTGATCTCATGGTCATGAGATCGAGCCCATGTCGGGTTCTCTCTGAGTGTGGAGACTGCTTGGGATTCTTCCTCTCTCTCTGCCCCTCCTCTTCTCTCTCTCTCTGTCTCTGTCTCTCTCTAAATAAATAAACATTAAAAAAAAACCTGCTTCTCCCATGGTCTGTCTCATCTTAGTAAATAGCAACTCCATTCTTATAGCTGCTCAGGCCAAAAACTCAGAATCAGCCTTGTTGAATACTCTCCAACCTTCATACTCCATGTCTAAACATTCATGAAATCCTGTTGGCTCTTCCCTCAAAACATAGCCAGATTCTAATAACTTGTCACCACCTCCACGGCCTTCTCCCTACTACCACAGTTACTACCTTCATTCGGCTCAGGCACACTGTCATTTTTATCCTGGGTTATGGGAATAGCCTTCTAACTGTGTCCCTCCTAAGTGGTCTCCCAGCTTCCACTGTTGTTCTCCAACTGTTCTCAGCCTAGGGGCCAAGGTGATCCACTTAAAATATTTGACAGAAAATGTGACACTTCTACACAAAACCCTCTGATGATTCCCCATCTCACTCTGAGAGCCAAAGTTCTCACAATGGCCTATGCGATGATACAAGCTCTGGTCCTCTCCTTACCACTCAGACTTCATCTGCTCAGTTTGTACAAGTCAAAGTGGCCGGCTGCTCTTCCTCTAAATTGACAGCAATGCTCTTGTTTTATATCTTTCCATTTACTATCTCTCCTCATGGGAACTGTTTACTCCAAAATAACTGCATGGCCTGCTCGTTTTTTGTTTTTCTTTTTGTTTTCGTTTTTGTTTTCTTTCAGATCCCTGCTCACATATCACTTTCTTAGTGAGGCCATAGTGAGCACTCTATTAGAACTTTATTCCATTCTCTCCAGCTACACTGTCCCTTTTCTCTTTTATTTTTCTCCATCCACCTGCAGATTATAGAAGTAATTGATGAATGTGTTTATTGTCGACTCTCATCCACTAAAATATGGACTCCCATGATTTCCTGTCTACTTTGTGTAGTATTTTTACCACTAACTCTTAAAGTAGTGCCTGGCTCATAGGAAGCATTCGTTAAACATTTTGGAGATTTCCAATTTGATGTTTCTTTGAAAGAGTCTTTCTTTATAGTAAGCTGAGCTGATTACTGACCACTGAAATTACTACTAGATCATCAAAGGAGGACAATCTGTGTTTGAATCCTCTTACTTCAGGGACCTCAGTTTCCTACCATGGATCTCTGCAATCCTCCCACTCCTGCCTTCCATCTAGTGCCAGCAGTAACATCCATATTGCATATGCAGAAAGTGGCAAGAACTTGTATTTTACAACACTGAATACCTGATTTCAAATGCTGATGCCAACCCTAAGGATCTAAAGACTTATTATTAAGACACAGCACCTTAGGGGCGCCTGGGTGGCGCAGTCGGTTAAGCGTCCGACTTCAGCCAGGTCACGATCTCGCGGTCCGTGAGTTCGAGCCCCGCGTCAGGCTCTGGGCTGATGGCTCAGAGCCTGGAGCCTGTTTCCGATTCTGTGTCTCCCTCTCTCTCTGCCCTTCCCCCGTTCATGCTCTGTCTCTCTCTGTCCCAAAAATAAATAAACGTTGAAAAAAAAATTAAAAAAAAAAGACACAGCACCTTATATTTAAAATGGAGATTTATAAACAAATAATAATAGAAATTTCACTGAAAAACAATAAATGACTTTTAAATATGTGGAAAATGTGCTACATCACTTTTAATTAAATAAATGAAAAATAATATTTTTATAATTTTTCACTAGTAAATAACATATTACAAAATACTCTATTCAATGCTCTGAGGGTTATGGGGAGCTGGCTCCTGGTGGAAGGAAAATTATTTGCTACAACTCTTACACTTACAAGAGTATTCATAACTCTTCATACAATAATTTCAGTTATAAGCAATAATAATCTGGGCACACATAAAGCCTCTAGAATGAAGATACTCATTATCACATTTACACTGAAGTGTTAAAAAAATGACCATTTTTTTAAAATATTAAACAAATTATTATTTGTTCACAGACTACCATGTATCATAATCATGTGTAAGATTTCCTATTATATAGGAAAATGCTTATTATATTGTATTAAGGAAGAATATTCTTATTGAAAGGCCTGGAGTAATAAAACATGAATAACACAAGAATGCTTTTAAAAGAAAGAGGCAGACTGACAGAAAACATAACAACTATTACCAATGGGTGCCTCTGAGTGTTGGGACTTCTTTAATAGTAATACTAAAAAAATTACAATTACTATTACTATTAAAATACTAATAAAATTGACTACAATAGTAATTTTCAAAAATTTGACCATTCCCCTTAGGAATGTAAATGAATTCAAAGATGCAATATTAACTAAGCAATTAAAATGATTTACCTGATATCCAGCCTTTTATTTTTACACAATTCAATCTTTATTCTTCCTTAGTCACCTAAGTGCACAGGCCCTCTACAAAGCACCCTGGTCTTATTTTGAGGACTTTTCAAGTCTTCCCTGTCCCAGCCCCTCCCTGGTATTTATCCATCCAGAGGTCTTTATTTTAGGGTCAGTATTAAATTAATCTTATTAGCATTTACACAGAAGAGTAATACATATGCATTCAATAAAATCCAATTAGTAGAGCCACTCAAATTGTGAGGCAACAGCCTTGCTACCAATTGATATCAGCAACTGCAGATGAGTGGGGTTCAAAATAATACAGTTCCATATATTTTTATTTTCATAGATATGTTCACCTTTATTTATATTGTTAAGTTTTTCAGAAATTATATTTCAACTTCCTATTACTCTGATAAGAAGAATAATAATGTGAGGCACCTGGATGGCTCACTCAGTTAAGCATCTGACTCTTGATCTCAGCTCAAGTCACGATCTCACAGTGAATTCAAGCCCCACATTGGGCTCCGTGCTGAGCATGACTGAGCATGAGGCCTGCTTAGGATTCTCTCCCTCTCATTCTGTCTCTGCCCCTCCACAACTTGTGCTTACTCTCTCCCTCTTTCTCTCTGTCTCTCAAAACAAATAAACTTAAAAAAAAAAAAAAGAAGGATAATAATGATTCTAGTAATCATTAATCCTTGTTATTACCATAATAATAATTTCAAATTTAAATGGGTCTATTTCATCATAAAACATTGATAAGCTATTTAAAGTCACATCTTTCTACCCAAAATGCAAAATTCAGAGAGAACAATTGTAATAAAATACTTTTGGGGAGAAGAGGAGAACTGAGTGGTTGCTCTGTTATGTGGGTTGCAAATCGTTCACTCAAAATGTTTCACCAAAACTGAAGCATTCATCTGTTTTAAGACAGAAATTTGGGGGAAAAAAAGTAGGTTTTAAGAATTTGGCCCTAATATGGGCTTATGCAATCTCTAGTTCTTTTTCTCTATAAATTAAATCAGTCTAATGCTGTAAGCGTCCATTGAATAACAGTTTCATGAAAGGCACGGTAATAGGGCCTAGTTTCCAGGTTAGAACCCTTCCAGGGAATAAGCATGAAGGTAAAACTTACCCCTTCTTATTTTGTTATAATCTCAATACTGAGCATGGTACAAAGATCCAAAATTTGTAATTAATTTCATTAGACAAATCTTTAGTTTCCAATGTATTTTAATAGAGGCACAATTATACTGTAAAATCATCACAACCTCCTTGGTATTTTCCAAATATCTGTTCAATAAAAGTAATAGATATGTTTTCTATCACTAATTTCTAACATTATGTTTTATTGTTTTTTTCTCTACTATATATATTTACACAGCTTGTAAAGTTAATGCAGTTTGATTCCCCTCAGATTCCATCAAATTATCATTTTATCCTCCATCACAGAAAAGTCATAAATTCTGAGCACTGAACAGGCTTTCAGAAACTGGGGTAAGCCTATTTTTCATGTCAGACGTATCTGAGATTCAACTATCTATTTTCTATATTTTAATTAATCACCTTAATTCTAAAATTTGACTCTCAAACTTGATCATTCATTCAACTAATATATTTTTTATCACATGTTATGTATGTAATAGACATGCCATAAAGAGCAGTGAATAATACAGACTCAACTGCTTCTTGGAGACAGCAAGCTAGAAGGGGAAAAGACACTGAGTAAATAATCACAGGTATGGGAAGTGTTATAAATGAGGTGTTCATGGAGCTTGTAACCAGTGGCCCTAGCTAAAGAGGGTTCAAGAGAGAGGTGAAGTGGATAGTATTAAAGGTGCAGACAACAAAGACCATGAGGAAGGAAAGGTCAAGATAAATTCTTAGAAACTGAAATGAGTCCCAGATGGCTTGATACAGAATGGTGAATGAGGTAGGAGCTGAAGAAGATCAGGGTGGAGTTATGAAGATTTACTTCTTTAATCTTTATTTTTTATTTGCAATGGGAAACTAATGATATTGGATTAGGAGTGACATGGCCAGTTATATAATCTCTCACAATTTTTGAAATTTCTCTTGGATCTCTGTAGCAGTATTGGTCATTTTCACAAGTAGTATTGCCCTTGTGTGATCTCTGTATTTTTATCACTTCATTCTGCTCATTCAAGTGCTGAACTTCCTGGCAGAAGTAGGAGCTCTCGCAGGTGGCAAGATAAACTGACCCTCAAAATTTCCTTAAACAGACCTACTCAGAACCAAAACCCAGATTTTCCTATACCAAATTCCTATAAAGTCTTTCAAATTTAAGAATTGACCTTTTTTCAAATGTCTTGGTAAAATGGCAGTCCAGTCTCTTCACTCTTCCCGTTGTCTTCTGCAAGACAGACACACTATCTGGCTAGATGGCTTAGGAGACCCCTTTTAAAGCCTTGAACATTCCTGTAATCTGGTTATATGCACCTCTACCCATTTGCATTACCATCCTCCAGTATTCAGGATACTTCTCAATGTTCTTACAGAATCTGTTTTTCTTATACACTAACATCACGCTGAGTTTATTTTTAATATCCAATATGTATGGCCTTTTCAAAGTTTCATGAACTTGAAACTTTTCACAGTTTCATTCAATGTTTTCTATTTTTTCATTCCACTCATGCCCAAGACTTAACCCACATTGCTATGGTAAGAGGAATAATTTCCTATCACTCACCACAGTATTTTGATCCTCTGTCCCTCGGGTTTTCAAAACCCACAGAACTCCATATCCTTGAATTCCTTGGTCTTCTTGATAAGCTAAAATACCACCAAGTGTTACCTTTGCCAAAAGATATCCCCAGCATGGATAACGTCCAGTCAAGATAAAGGGGCAAAATGCGAATTTTTGAATGTGAATGCCTAGTTAAGAATAGACAGTAAGAAATGACAGAGGAGAATTTGTAGGTTTGCAGTGCTCAAAAAGGGAAAATAGAAAAGGAATGATCAAAAGTGAAATGCTCAAAATCACTCTGTCTTGAGGAGGTGGAGGAGATATCTTTTATATCCCTACATATTTTATATTTCTCTGATACATGGCATCATTAATAGTTCCTTTTGCATATCCCATTCTTCCTCTTAACTACTTTGTAGCACAAAAACATTTCTATAAACTTTGTTTTATTTTCAAGTGTGTGTTTATATATCTATTTATGATACTGACTTCTTTTATGAAGGATTTGAGAAAGTACCCTAATTACTGAACATCACTCTTACATCTTAAAACCAAAATTCTCATGGGACAGTGGGTAGTGATTCTCAGAGTAGGGTCCCCAGATCAACAGCATCATCATAACCTGAGATGATATGAGAAATGCAAAATTGGGGCACTTGGGTGGCTCAGTAGGTTAAGTGTCCTACTCTTGATCTCAGCTCAGGTCACGATCTCATGGTTCATGGGTTTGAGCCCTGCCCTGGCTCTGAGTCAATGGTGCGGAGCCTGCTTGGGATTCTGTCTCTCCCCCTCTGCCACTCCCTCACTCGTGCTCTTCCTCTCTGTCTCTCTTTGTCTCTGTATCTCTGTCCCTCTCCCTCTCCCTCTCCCCCCCCCCGTCTCTGTCAAAATAAAGAAATAAACTTAAAAAACAAAAAAGAAATGTGAAATCTAGGTACAGCCACAGCCCGACTGAATCAGAAACTCTGGGGTGAGGTCCAGTAATCTGTGTTTTAACCAGCTTTGCAGATGATTTTGATGCTCTCCAAAATTTGAAAGCCATGAATGATTTTTCTTAGCCCTGATGCATATGAAAAATATCTGGGGGCTTTCAAGTAGTACCCACTAGGACTCACCACAAACCATGTGAATCCAAATCTATGGGTGGGAGCCCCAGATTTCACAAAAAAATGTGATATACAGTGAAAGTGGAATCTCACAGTCCACTTTCCCCACACAGATCTCCTGCCCTTCCTACTCTTCCTCAGTGGACCACTCTGCAAAGTTATCCTGAACTTCTTGCTTTCCAATTCTTCAGACCTCTCCTTGGTTCCCATGTTACTCATCATCTCTCTGGTACCACACCACAATTTTATAAATGGGCATATGAGAGCATGGGCTTTTATCTTCTTTATTTATTTCTGAAATTCGAGTTATAGCTTTTATAACTAGAAAAAAACTTTCTTTCAAAAATAGTTAACATTAAAATGTTTCAAATAATTGAACTGAACAAAATTCTAAGACTAGAAAATTGTTTTCAAATGACCAATAATAAGCAATTATTTGACTATTATAAGGAATGATAAAATTAAGTTGATTTATAACAATATAGTACGTTCATGAGTAGATAAGCTAAATATACCCATGTAGGTACAAGTCATGTATTTTCACTTCATTAAACAACAAAATCTTAGAAAAGCAACCTGAAAACATTGAATCGATATATGTATGTAGGTATCTATCTATCTACACACACATACATGTAAATACATGTATTTAAATTGTTAAGGAATAATATTTAATGTAATTAAGCCCAATAAATTTATAAACAGTGATAAATTTTGATACATAACAATAATTTAATCCACATGTCTATAAATCTGTAATATCCAAATATATCTCATTTCTTCCTCATCCCTGAAATTAAATATAATTTTACATCGTAAAAGTAATAAAGATAATGTGATTCATTGTTTTACTACAATTAAAAATAATTTGGTTTAGGCATATGTCAGTGTATGTTATAAACTATGTTTGTAGCTAAAATCTCAGTAATCTAAAATGTCTATAAAATTATGAGTTTGTATAAGCTGTACTAGAAAGTACAAAATGTATTTATTTGAAGGATAGGGTCTTTCAAAACATTTATGTTCTAACCTTGGAGCTTTCTAACATAAGTGTCAGCATTGTAGATGATATCCTAATGTCATAGATTAATATTTTAAGCTTTTTTTTTTCAATAGCTTTTTTGTGTGACTTGGCCTGTAGTACTCATTTTGACATCTTGAAAGAGAGCTTAAGGTATGCACTGAAGTATAGCTATATTTTGGTTTACGGTATTGCATCAAAGCAGCATTGATATTGCTGTAAAAAACTCAAGTAGAAATAATTTAAATCAGGGGCACCTGGGTGGCTCAATTGGTTAAGTGCCTAACTTAAGCTCAGGTCATGATCTCACAGTTCATGAGTTGAGCCCCCCATCAGGCTCTGTGCTGACAGCTCAAAGCCAGGAGCCTACTTTAGATCCTGTGTCTCCCCCTCTCTCTCTGCCCCTTCCCTACTTGTGCTCTTTCTCGCTCTCAAAAATAAATAAATAAACTTTAAAAAATATTTTAAATAGAAATAATTTAAATAAAACCCCAATACAGTTAAATTTATTTTTGATAAGAAAAATACAACATATAATAGACCTGTAGTAACTTGCTGAAACAACACATTTGACTTACTCGTTATTTGGCTGTAGTTCAGAAAGATCATGAATTCCTTCTTGTTTTCTCCCCAAAGAAGTTTTTCCATGCTTTTCTGAATAAAGATTTTTTTTCTTCTTTCTACATAACCCGGAGGGCTACGAATGATATCAAAGCAAGCAGCCGTGCTAGAGAGCAGTGCACTGTCTCAATCTGTAGATTAACATCTGGAGTAAATGCTACCTACAGATTTATGACTAACTGAACACAAGAATGCTTACACATCAATGAAAGCGAATATAATTTAAAAGTTTCATTTAAACCATTAGTTTTAGCATCTTCTGCTACTACTTCTCTTTATAACTGAGTTGTTGAAATATATGGAATTGACTTTTGAGTTTTACCTCCTTGTTTCCTGCTCACCCGCTACAATGGTAAGCCAAATAGTGGCCAAAAGCAAGAAGTAAACTGGGGAGAATAAAGGTAACTTTATAATCCATAATCCTTTAATAGCTAAGAGTCAATTGCATGTGAATTTCTTCCATGTGGATCATTTAATATTTATGCATCTGTATTTTCTAATTCTTTCTTCTAGGTCCACAGTGCCTGAACCATCATCTATATTTGGATCTTTGCTGGGTGTCATAATCCCATCTTAAAATGTAAATTTCTAGAGGAAAGAGACATAATGGTGTGTAGATTCTGTGTAGCACTGAAGATATTATACATGAATAGGAAGTTAACTCTTTTAAGGAATTAACTTCATTTTCTGTCCTATGATGGTACGGTACACTGGCCTCTTGTGATGAATGGGTCTAGTTTAGAGAACTAAAAAGACTTGTGTGACGCCACATGATTACTTATGGCTAACAATTCACTAAAAATTTAAATATGAATTTACTGTACATTTAACTGAACATAGGAACTTAGATGTTCACCTGATTTAGTTTTGGAAAGACTTGTAAATGTGCAGGCACTGGACATATAAAGATGAATAGGACACTGGCCCATTTTCCCATATTTCACTATTTAATCATAGAGACAGACAAATAAACAAATGGAATAAAATACGGCCTTATTTTCAAATACGAATTGCCTTATTTTTCAAACATTCTTTTGCTACTAGATTGTAAACTCAAGGCAAAAGCAGTTTCTTATTCATCGTTGTATTCCCAGAGCTGAGAACAGTGCTTTACCAGTTTATAACTTGGCACAATAGATTTTTGGCTTCTAAAAGTAGATCCATACTGTAAGAATATAGGGAAAAATGTGTATTTGTAAATGGAGAATCAATAAAGCAAGGAGAAAAGCCATTATCTGACTGTGCTTCCCTCAGCACAGCACTGATGTTAACTGTTCTGAAAAGTGCCACCATAATAGCAACAGTAATTGCAACAACCACACAACAATAATTGAAACTTTGGCTCTGATTCTGTAAGTAGTTAGCATGGGAAAGAGATTCTCAGGGATTCTTCATGACCCCAGCCTGGCTCAGTGCCCTTAGCTGCCTGCCCTCGAGCACAAAAAGCCCATACAAAATTCAGGCTATAGATCTATAAGAGCCAGAGAAATCCTTCCAGGGTCTGCTGCATACTGGTCGTTTGATTTCCTCCTGCTCTGGCCTTCTATCCAGTTTCCATCATGCTCTACAACACCAGATAGGGCACTCTGATCTCTGTTATTGGGATGAAAGATCAGATGGCATATCACTTCCTTAGTATAATCACAAGATCAGATGGCATATCACTTCCTTAGTATAATCACGGTTAATAAAATATTAGGAAAAATAATGTTTACAATTAATAACAGAAACATTTTGATACTTAGATAATACTTTTTATGACAACCTGAGCATTTAGAAGGATTTTAAGTTCAGGGTTACACTTTCCAAAGGGGACTCTGTATTTTCCTGATTACTTATTCAAAAGTTCTCCTCCAGGCCTTGACATCTAGACTTAGCATCCGTGACACCAGCAAAGCTAACAAGAAGAGCTTTCACAGCAGCTCTGCCATCTAAAAGCATGGGCTCAGAGCAGGGAAACCAGGCAGAGGGACAAGAACTCCTGTGGATAGACCAGTACCACCCTGTTTTGTTTTGTTTTTACTTGATTACAAAGCAAAAAATTTTCTCAATTTACTTACTACTTTAATGTTTTGATTCCTTGCTTACATTCTCTGAATTTCTTGCCTATATCAGAGTGGCTTAGTCTGTTGCTCACTAATGGAAAGGGAAAGAGCTTATGTATGTCTTCTTAATGAGAAAAAATAATACATTGCAGAATTGTGGCTTGAGTAAGAACTTCTGATAATTATACTGTCTGGCTGAGAAATACACTCCTACATACTATGTTGCCTATTTAAGTTAGAGCTACACGGCACTGTTTATTGGTTAGATTAGGTTTAGCAAGTTGGTGGGGGGGGGGGCAAGCTATCTTGTTAAGCCTTGGCTCTGCCTTCTCTTGCTGGCTTTGTGACTTTGTGCCTCAATTTCCTCATCTGTAAAATAGGGCTAACAATGGTCCCTATATTATAGGGATGCTACCTAAGACACATTAAATGAAATATGTAGACATAGATATAGTTACATATATATAGATATATCTATATATAGATAAATATATATTTAGAAGAGTGCCTGGCACATACATACTATGAAAGTATTTATATGTACACATCTGGGATTCTTTTTGTAAAATAAAATACTTCATGCACCTAATTAGACTCTGTGTGGTCTGGAAGATTCAGTGGTTGTGGAAAAGACCCCTTCATGCTTTCAGAAAGGATTTTTTTTTTTTTGGTCCCATATTGCTAGACTGGGAGATGAGGGTTGTGTGGTATTCACAGATTGCCAAGAATTCAATCTGCATACATAAATCTAGATTCAGAAAGATGTACTGCAACATTGTCAAATATCATCTGGACATGTAGTGGAAAGTATGGCTTAGGGAACTACCAAGCAGCAGCAAATATGTTATCAAGCTGCAAAGGAAATAAAAATGTACTTTAAAATGTCCCTTTAGTGTTCTCTGTCAATATTTTATTTTTCAAAGAACACAGCCTATCTTCTAGGAATTTCATTAATGTGTTAAACCATCAAAATGTCAATTTGAATGAAACTTACAAGGAAAAAGCCATTCTCGTAGAAAGTCAGAAAAATTAAATCAAGTAAAATTCAATAAAAATGCCCAGATAAAATCAGACAAAATAAATTTATATTAAGCTTCTGACAAATGCCTGATTATTTCATTTTCAAAAACTATTAAAAGTTCAGCAGTCCTCTTTGGTGAAGGAGTTCAGTTGGATTCTAGAGAATTGCTTTTTGTCATCTGACTGAGATGACAACCATTTTATCACTCAGATAGACCTGTTGTCAACTGGCTGGATGAAGTACATGTAAGTGAATTCACACAAATAATTCCTAGCACCAACTTTCTAGTTTTTCATGTAACATTTGGATTTTCAAGGAATGTCTCTATAGAATATAAAGTCCCAATGTTCCATATATAAAACAAATATTATGAGCCCTTTAGTATTAAATTGAGAAAGTCCCAGTGAAAGAAAATATAGAATGGTAGTGACTCCTTATAATGAAAAGCGTGCCTTAGTCGAAAAGGTGACTTTTGGAAAGAGTGAATTCAATTACAGTATACCATCACAGATTTCCATGTATACTGCCTTTGCTTTTTCTGCAGAGTTTACAGAAGGGTATTGAAAGTAATTTGGAAAGGCTGTTTAAACACAATCAACTAAGAAAGAACATCCTATTGATCACATCTTAGTGCAATTCCTCTGATAATCTTTGAATTACCTTAATTACATTCAATGATACACATTTCTTTAACCTAAAGGTTACTTTTTTTTTCCCCAGGAGTTTGCAACTATGTCATCATAAGCAACAAATAAGAAGCCAGGAAAACCGTTCTAGGTTTACATTTGTTTTTGTTGTTGTTGTTGTTGCTGTTGCATAGATATAGCTTCAGTACATTTGTTTTGACAGGTTCAACACAGTAAATTAATACTTTGAAAACTTGGCTCCACGAAGCTGCTAACTCTGAATTTTTCTATTATAGAATCACTGAATGGCCAAACTGAAAGAGACCTAGACATAAACCCAAATGCTTACAGAGGTCATGGCATATTACAAGAGGACTTAAGGTATCATAGAAGAAGCATTTCTGGTTGAGAACATTAAAATTCCAAAAGCTATGGGGGCTTGACCAAACAAGTCTTCAAGGGACTCCAAAAGACCTCCAATTTCAAACCCTGACCAAGTCCAATAAAAAACTGAGGCTCAGAAAGTGTGAAGTATCCAGAGGCACAACGTATCAATCCCACTTGGGGTAAATTCCAGGTTACCTGACTTCCTTCCTAGTGCTCTGTATGCTTTATCATTTTTCCCTTTGAAATCAATGTTTATCATTTTACTCCAACAGAGTTTTAACACACATAAAACACAGCAAGTCTAACAAGACGACATAAAGGTCCAGAATCTTACATAACAGGAAATCAAAGTCAGTCCTCAAAAACTCCATAGCTCTAGGTCTTAATCTTGTCCTACACATTTTGTATCTGCCATATTCCATATATGGAAATAACCAAACTCCACACACAAAAAAAGATTTTCCACACCCTGTCACATGGTCCGTGTAAATGCAGCTCAGCAGTTTCAATTCCTGGGAGTCCAGATCGAGCTTGAAGACAGATGGCAGCAAACCATGCAGAACATTTCTTCAATGACATAGCTCATTTGTTTTTCCCTGCACAGAAATGACCTCTATCTTTCTGTTCACAGAGTAATGGATAATTCAGCAGACCAGGAATCAGCAGAGCAATCCCAGATTCAGGTTTATAACTGATTATGTGCACATATTGGGCAAGAGACTCAACTTTTTTTTTTTTTAAGTTTATTTATATTTTGAGAGAGACAGAGAGAGCTGGGGAGGGGCAGAGAGACAGAGAGAGGGAGAGAGAGAGAAACCTAAGCAGGCTCCACGCTGTCAGCGTGGAGTCCAATGTGGGGCTTGATCTCACAAACTATGAGATTATGACCCGAGCCGAGATCAAGAGTCAGATGATTAACCCACTGAGCCACCCAGGCGCCCCAGACACTTAACCTTTTTTATTCTAATTTTCTTCTCCCTAAATTGAATAGGTAGGTAAAATAATTGATAAAGTCCTTTTCCATATCCCTCTTCTTCTTTTTTTTTTTTTTTATGTGGGTGTACATACCTTTGGATGTAAACAAGTTCTCTAAGATGATAAAAAAAAAGTCATGGAAGAAAATATAATGTTTGATAGCATACGATGTTTGATAAATAATCTTCGCCAGAACTAATCAAATACACAACAACCCTCCAGCATTTACCCTAACCCCACACTCTAGCTTTTAACCACAAATGTTATAGAAAAAATTATAGTCAATATTATTCGTAGTTTCCTAGTTGCCAAATGGATAGGCAGAATTCTTTCATAGTCTTTCTTTCTTAGATCTTCTGCCAATTTTAACACTGCTATTAATCCTCCAGCCTTCCTCTGTTTCCTTCTTGACTATTATGACAACACTTTCCCAGAAAGTGTATTTCTTTAATCAACTTAATTAATTTCAGACTCTTGGCTCCTTTCCTCAACTGTCCCCTTTAACTTCTGTCAACTGTCCCCTTTTTCACTCTGTGCCCTGTGCTCATTCAGCCTCCCTCCCTCTCAGAATTGGAACCAACAACTGTAGTGGCTAATAATTCTTAAATCCTGCTCTCCATTAGGAGAAAAATCAGATTGGTCTTCTCACCTGCTCCCTAAATGTGACACAGGCAACTAAAAGCCAGCCTTATAATTTCGTAGTCTACATTCTCCATGTCACCCAGGCTAGAACCATCACACCACTCTCATGTTCTTGTTTTTTTTCTTATTTCTGACATCCAATTGGCCATCAATTCCATTCAATTTGTGGTGTAAACACTGTTGAAAACCATACCCTTCTGGGTAATATCACCTTCTGGCTTAGTTCAGATCTTTGGCATACAGTCTATCACAGTAGCCCCCTAATTAATTTCCATCATTCTAATTTTCTTCTATCTAATCCATCAAATGAACTTCTGTCTGAATTGTCTTTCTAAAGCAAAACTCTGATCATCATTCCCATTTCTTTAAAAACTTAGGAATCTAAATTGCATATGGAATAAGCCCTAAAATTTTCAATATATCCTACAGCATCCTTTAAATTCTAAAGTGAAACCCAATCTTTGCCTCAGAGGCACAGATTTACTCTTCTGTGAAACCTGTGATGCATATTCATACTGCAGTGCTCTTGAATGTCTCATTTCTTCTGCCTAGAATATCCCAACCCCTTCCTAATCTATGAAGATGTCTTTTGCTCCTAAAGGTGATTGACAGCACAATTCTCTGGCTCCCAGTAGCACAGCCACAGGTCTGACAAATATAAATATATTCATGGAGACTATAGGTCAAATCATTACGCATTAAGACAGCATTGGAAAAGGGCACCCGGGTGGCTCAGTTGGTTGAGCATCCGACTTTGGCTCAGGTCATGATCTCATAGCTCGTGGGTACAAGCCCTAGGACGGGCTCTGTGCTGTTGGCTCAGAGCCTAGAGCCTGTTTCTGATTCTGTGTCTCCCTCTCTCTCTGCCCCTCCTGCTTGTGTGCTGTCTCTCTCTCTCTCTCAGAAATAATAAATGAATAAACTTAAAAAAAAGAGAGAGCATTGGAAATTCAGGTATATATGGTGGCTATATGGGTGCTTGTTATATTGTTTGTAATTATATTTCTGTTAAGTGTACAGACCATGTCTTGTTCTTGTTTCTATTCCTCATGCCTAACAAACTGCTTAAGAATTTTCTTGATGACACCGTTGGGGCGCCTGAGTGGCTCAGTCGGTTAAGCGTCAGGTCATGATCTCACAGTCCATGAGTTCAGCCCTACGTGGGACTCTGCTAACAGCTCAGAGCTTGGAGCCTGCTTCTCATTCTGTGTCTCCCACTCTCTCTGCCCCTCCCCCATTCATGCTCTGTCTCTCTCATTCTTAAAAATGAATGTTTAAAAAATGAAAAAAAAAAGGAACTTTCTTGATAAATTAAGTAAATGGCTCTTGGATTTTTTTTTCTAACAACAGAACTTAAAGAAATAGAGAAGAAGGAGAAAGGTTCTTCCTCAGAATTCATCAAGCAACATGAGTTTTTTACAGACAATCCACTCTTTTTTGTGTGTGCTTATTTGTTACATGCATTAGCCTGGATATGCCAAGATCATAAATCTAGAGGATGCACAAATTCAGGAGTCAATTCTCTTATTTTGGCAGATTGAAAATAAATTAAAATCAAATTTCAGATTAAAATTTTATGGTACTTATCTATTTTTGCTTACTTCAAATACAATTTTGTGGGGATTTTTTGTTTGTGGAGTGGATTTATTATTATTTTAAAAGGTGCTGCTAGTATACAGAAAGTAGAAAAGTTTATTTTTACCACAAGCAAGACTTTATTAAGTTAGATACCTCAGACAATAGGACAATAAACTATTGAGATTTAGACAACTAACCTATAGTTGACCTATATTTTGATTATTCCCAAAAGTCAATAAAAGTCCAGTGAACCTCTAAATTAATTTCATATTCTCTATGCTACAGTTAAAATCTGTTTCTAGTCAGGAATTTGGAATCTATGCAATAAAAGCTAAAAGGAATCAGTGTATGGAATCTGGACTTCTTAATGTGATAACATGACATCTATATGATTTTTGAAAATACTTGCAGAAAATACTTTGAAAATACTGGATGACTCAGTCAATTAAGCGTCCGACTCTTGATTTCAGCTCAGGTCATGATCTCATGGTCTGTGGGCTGACAGCGTGAAGCCTGCTTGGGATTCTCCCTCTCCCTCTGTCTCTGCCCCTCCCCTGACTGTCAAGCTCTCTTTCTCTTTAAAATAAATAAATAAATAAACTTTTTAAAAATATGTCAATTGGATAAAAACATTTCCAATATGGCTGCTCCCCCAATATGCCGTATTAACCTCTATTAGAAACACTATCATATCATGCAAAAAAAATTGTTTACATTTGTTTTAACATATAGGTCAAGTTTTCTCAACCTCAGCACAACTAGACCGGATATTTCTTTGATATGGAGGGCTGTCCTGTGTATTGTGGAATGTTTAACAACATCCCTTAATGGTATGACACTAGAAGTCAGCACCTTCTTTGAGATCTGATGTCCAATCATCTCTCCAAACATATCCAAATAATCTCTAGTTGAGAACCACTGCTATAGATGGGGAGCAACTTGGTTTTTATTTATTTATATATTCATCACATAACACCTCAACTGGAACATAGTAGGTATTTAATAAATGTTTCTTTAAAAAATGAGTGTTAATATTTAAGAGTATATGTTGTAGTCTATCTCAGCAATCCTACAATTATATATGTCTTAGTTCTAAGGTATATCCAGTTCATAAGTACTGATGGAATGTGATCACTCTCCCTGCTCCTGAGTGAACTTAAACAATAGCAACATCATCTGACTTTCTTATAGGTAAGTTCCACAATTTTTTTTTTTTTATGTGAAAGAGAACACAATTTACAATCACTCCTCATCAAGGATTACAAATTCCTAGTCCAAGTGGAAAATAAGACTACTCTCTGGAGAGTTAAACTGTCAAACTGTCAACTAACAGATAAGATAGAAGTCATAAAAAGTCATCTTAATGGGTTCAAATGTTTAGCAGATTGGCAGACCTTGGCTGTAACTTCACTGAATATATTAACATTTGAAGACCGAAAGCACCTGTTAGGGGTGCCTGAGTGGCTCAGTTGGTTAAGAGTCCAACTCTTGATTTTAGCTCAGGTCATGCACGATCTCATGGTTTGTGCATTCGAGCCCCACGTGGGGCTCTGCACTGACATTGCAGGACCTGTTTGGAATTTTCTCTCCCTCCCTCTCCCTCTGCCTCCCCCCCCCACTCGTGCTTTCTCTCTCAAGAAAGATACATAAAATTCAAAAAATAAAACACCTGTTAACGGACTGCTGCTCAACTTTGGAAAAACAGACAAAAGGGAAAGTCATGGAGGCAAAAATGGGGTCTAACCATCCATATGATGTCTACCATGTTACTCCATGTAACATGCTATCTTTTCACAAGTCAAATCTTCACATTATCTTCTCATAAGAAAACTACATGGGAAGCTGAATTATCAGAAGTTTGCCAGCTGAGCATAAAATCAGAACAACATAAGTTGATTACATGACAGAATGTTTAATATCCACAAACATTGTTATTTGAATACAGCTGTGTCCACAGGAAAAAACTCACCAAAAGACTGCTGCCATATGGAAGACTTGGAAGGCCCCAGAGTTGCCATCCAGAGAGCACCATGCCTTCAGAAGCCTTTAGTTGCTTTTCTCCCTGGAACTTATAAATTCTTTCCTTGCCATTTTTGTTTGCTTTCTTAGCCTCATGTCTACACAATTTAACAATTAATGCAGACCATATTTAACAATTAAATGTAGATAGACAAGGGGCGCCTGGGTGGCTCAGTCGGTTAAGCGGCCGACTTCGGCTCAGGTCACGATCTCACACTCCGTGAGTTCGAGTCCGCGTCGGGCTCTGTGCTGACCGCTCAGAGCCTGGAGCCTGTTTCAGATTCTGTGTCTCCCTCTCTCTGACCCTCCCCCGTTCATGCTCTGTCTCTCTCTGTCTCAAAAATAAATAAACGTTAAAAAAAAATTAAAAAAAAAATAAATGTAGATAGACAAGATGGGTCACTCCCTAAAAGTATCCCCTGGGAAACAAAGAGTTGATTTATATTTGAGCCCTCACATAGTGCCTCATATTAGGGGCAATATCTCATCATTTTATTTTTCAAAATAAAGTGCTATTTGGGACTATACATCAGCCTGAAATTACCTCAAGCAATGATGGTTTGGGATATATAGAAGTCATCTGATAGATGATTGTTTAAAAAGAGGGAAAAAATTTTAACACAAATTCATTCATATTCAAGGCAGTATAACCTCACCTTTTAAATAGCAATAATGTTTTCTGGCACCAATGAACCTCAGGATCAATGTTTTAAATCCTTGCTTTATGGAAGTGAATACTCGGGGCTTAGAATAAAATCACACACAGATTTAAAAAGTGCTGCATTTCAAATAATTTGGTAGGAAGTGATAATATTGTAAGCCTGCATTATATAACTCAAAAAAACAACCCTGGTGATGATGTAGTCACAGCTGTACAAATGCACATGCAAAGAATGAAGAAAGCAATTTCATAAATGGGAGCAAAGAAAAATATTTGAAAAAATTCTACTCTGTAGTTATATCAACAAATTAAATACCATAAGTTAAAGAGATGTATACTCTACACTTCTAAAATTTATTCAGTTGTTCTTTTTCTCCCCTCCCCAATTTAAAGATCTTTGCATTGGAAGAGGAAGAATTCACCTAATATTAGAGGTTGCTATCTCTTCAGGAAATATGGTCTTAAAATATTTTTTGCCAAAATAAATAAATTAATTATTTAAAAAAAAACACATTCTCTCCTTCCTCTGTTCTGCTTAGGCAATTCAGAGGAGACCAGAGTACTTTATTTTAAATACATACACAAGATATCTATGTATACATATGTGTGTGTGTGTGTATATATGTGTGTGTGTGTGTGTATATATATATATATATATATATATACGTATATATATGTATATATGTATGTGTGTGTATAATATCTCTATCATAAATAATATTTATATAAAAAAATTACATGTATTGCTATAGATATACTAAGATTGAGGTGATAATTTGATAATTTAGGTGGATGTATCATCCATTTTATTTTTTTTTTAATTTTTTTTTTCAACATTTATTTATTTTTGGGACAGAGAGAGACAGAGCATGAACGGGGGAGGGGCAGAGAGAGAGGGAGACACAGAATCCGAAACAGGCTCCAGGCTCTGAGCTGTCAGCCCAGAGCCCGACGCGGGGCTCGAACTCACGGACCGCGAGATCGTGACCTGGCTGAAGTCGGACGCTTAACCGACTGCGCCACCCAGGCACCCCTCATCCATTTTAAAGAGCAAAAAATTCTAAGAAAGCTTGAACACCACATTAAAATAACTATTTAAGACACTAAAATGACCACCACAAAGAAAAAGGTACTTATCATCTTGCTAATCTGGGCTTTGTCTACACTGGTTGACAGGACAATTCTAAGAAGTCCGTGAAACAAAATATTCGATGAGTGTTTTATTGCTCTCAGATTCTGCAAGGTAACACCAGAAACAACTTCCCAACCACCCCCTACTCTATTTCATCATATGCTAGATAAGTCTTTTGTCTCTGCCCCAAAGCAGGTGTATAGGCTTAAACACACCAATTCACAATCAATTCCTTGAATTTGCACTTGTCCACAGCTGTGACATCCTTGTCAAATATGTGCATATGCACAAGAAGCTTAATTAAAGTTCACAAGTGGAGCAATGTTAACTATACAAATAATTGGGGAAACACAAAGTCCTCCACTTCTTCACTACCAGTGATAATGCATCCCAAGCCCAAAGCCAGATTCTCCCTCCCTTCTGTCTGTCCCTTAGGGCTACTCCATACCCAAAGTCAGCATACGCAAACCACCCCACATGTAGAATTTATACATTTTTCATTTTTCACTTACTTGTATATCGGTACCAACTCTTTGAATTGATGCCAATTTATCAATGCAAATACAGAAAGATCATGAGAAAAAAATTGGAAACCGAAGAGCTTATAGCTATAAAGATTTTAGTCTAACTTTTGTAATTGAATTCTAATTTTTTATATTCAAACCTTAGAGTGCTTAGCCAAAATATGACCAGGGATTACATATCTTTCCAATGCATAACTATTAACAAAACAGAGGCATCAGAGCTCTTCCAGATTTTATTAAATGATTTTTTTCTCTTTCTCCCATCTCATTCTCATTGCATGCTATTTGTCTTTAGGTGGAATAATTTATAAATCTATTTTTTCTCTATCTAAATTGTCCAATATGGTATCTACTGGTTATTATACTTTAATTAATTTTATATTAATTCAAATTAAATTAAAATTCATTTATCTGGTCACACAAGTTACATGTCAAGTGCTCAACACCCATGTGGCCTAGTGGCCATTACTGCACTAGACAGCATAGATGGAGAACACTTTCCATCATCTCAGGAAATTCTACTGGAAAACTGAATAATATCAAAAACATGACTCATGGGGTGCCTGGGTGGCTCAGTGGGTTAAGCGTCTGACTTCGGCTGAGGTCATGATCTCGCGGTTCAGGAGTTCGAGACCCGTGTCAGGCTCTGTGCTGACAGCTCAGAGCCTGGAGACTGCTTCGGATTCTGTGTGTGTTTCTCTCTCCACCCCTCCCACATGCACTCTGTCTCTGTCTCTCTCAAAAACAAATAAACATAAAAAAAAAAAAAAAACGGGGACTCAAAGGCAAGAATGGGGGAAGAATTTATATTACCTTTATTAGCATACTAAACATGTATTTCCCAACTATTCCTTCATTATTTCACCAATTATTTTATATAACTTACAGGATACCAAATCCCCACAAAGTATTCTATTAAATGCTAATACATAATTATCACATATTAATATAGCACACATTCTAATTCAGGGATTGGCAAACTGTAAAGAACCAGATGGTCAATATCTTAGGTTTTGAGAACCATTTGTCCCTGCTCCCACTACTCAATTCAGCTGTTATAGCACAGAAGCCATCTTAAACGATGTTTAACTGAATGAACATGGCTGTGTTCCCACATAGGCTGTGGGCTGGCCGTGGGCTTGAATTTGTCCACAGACCATAATTTGCCAACCTCTGCTCTAGTTGATAGATAAGCACTTACACGATAGGTAAAGAACTCTATGTAAATGCAAGATATACTATGATAAATGCAATAATATGTTCAATGCCTTATGGAAACACAGGGTTGAGAGAGAGATTTTGACTGAGTGAACTGGGGAAAATTACCCAGAGGAGGGAAAGTGAAGGGGTCTTGAAAGATGAATATGACCTTAATAAGTAAATACAGAGAGAAGGGAATGTCTGCAAGAAGGAACAACTTGAGAAAAGGCAAAAGGCTTAAACAGCATAGGACTTGTTCAGTGAGTCGGTGGTAAATCATTGTAACTGGAGTTGACAAAGGCACCAGAACATATATTAGCAGGAGACAATCATTTTTTCGAAAACTATACTAGGATGTACTTTCCAAACACCAATGGAAGGTAGTATTTCCTGAAGTGGCCCATACTCAGATGCATCATCTGGTGTCTGTTAAAATTTAGATTCCTGGGTCCTAATCACCAGAAATTCCATTTCAGATCTGTGGTGCTGCTTAGAAATATCCATTTTGAGCAAGTGTTGCTGTGATTCTGAGGAACATGAACACTTGAGAACCAGTGACATACATGGTTCAACTCTCTCTAAATACATTTCCTTAATCATTTTAGACACTATTAACATTTAAAACAAGTTAAACATTTAAGACAGGCTGAATTGTCTTAGAAGTTTTATTGGCACTGTTTGCTGCCCTTATCCTCTCTTTAAGTAAAAATTTCCCAAAGGTTACTGCTCACAGATTCAAGTGGTTGTAGGAAGTTCCTCCTCATTCTAACTTATTTCAATTCACTGAATGAGCCAATGTTCATCACACCATTCCACTGATGAATTTTTATACTTTAATTATTCCTTCTTTCCAGGCCTCTGGAATGGAATGAAATATATAACTCCTTACAATTACTTTCACTCACATCCATCCCTCACTTCACATTTTCTTGATCAAATCATCGGTCCAATGGAATTCTCCATACTTCTTCTTGAGACATAGCAATGAAGTTTCTATGACACGGCAGATAGACATGTTGACTTTATTAATTCATAAAATCATGAGAAAAAATTAGACTACTTCTAATATCCTCATTAAATATGGCTAGTGATGTGAAGACCTCTCTAATCAATAGAAATGTATCAATTTCTCTTAAAAAGACAAAAACAAACAAAAAAAAAACTGGATGTTTTCAGTCCTTTCCCAGTACAAGACCTCTTTTAGACCCAAGTGGAATGCTAAGAGAATCACTTTTTCCTAACTGCATTACTTTGCACTTCACCTATCTATACTAAAACTCATTCTTTATCTTACCAATTCAGAAAGACTTTCCATAAAATAACCTTTATTTTCATCATTTTGAAAATCTAAGATATTTGTAGACCAGAATTTTTTACGATGTGGCATTCCAAAATATATCATTTTTTAATGTGAAGGCTTTTATTGAGTATAATGTGAGTTGGCAATAATAGCATCTATAACAGAGACTCCAAATTTGAAATTAGTATAAAATGCTGTGAATTATGTACAGATCTATTGCTATAAGGACTTTCTTAAGAGCTGTGCATACTTAACATTTAAAACTGTTGATATGGCAGAAATAAAAATTTCCCTTTAAGATTGTCCTTTATTGAAAGGTTGTTCAAGACGAATTGAAGCAATTTATCTATAAATATGTTATAAAATATAGTGGCAGTTTTTTTTTAAAGAGGGCCTTTTCAAACAAAACATTCTTGGGTAGAACTTGAAAACTGCTGAATATCCTATGTAGAAAGATAAGCACCTAAGAGAGAAATGAAGCCAGCTCTATCACAAGGTCTCCTCATGGAAATAAAGAGCATGAGAAAATTAATAAATCCTACAATAAAGAAAAATATTTAAATCTTAAGTTTACAGGCTCAGAGAAAGTAAATAACTTGCAAAAGTCAGAGCTTATCTCTAGGGAACAGGAGGGTAAAATATTTTGCTTAGATGCACTCTTCACAAACCTCTCAAATACTTCAGCAGACTTCCTAGTGTAAGAGTTAAAAGCAGTGATGAGTGAAAAAGTTTAACAACTGGTTCTCCTAGGCCAGCAGAAGATAGAAGATGGGTAAGGAAGGAAAGAGGAAGCTCTAATATGTAGTATTTGCTAATTTCTGTGGTATAGATACTCCTACCATGTGTGGTTTTCAAGCTACCAATGTGATGTCACTGAATGTGTACTTGGGGAAAAAAATGCTAGCTCTGTGAGCTGGTATGAGTTGGCTCCACTGTACCTCTAGAAAAGAAAGCAAAACTAAACTGTGATAAAAATTTTACCACTGAAAAATAAATGTAGAAAAACAATTTGCATTATAGGACCAGCATAACTGGCTCCACAACTTCATATTTTTATTACCTTCAGGGTTCTTTCATGATGAACATGGACATATTAAGAAGTTGCAGCAGATCAGGTAGGATAATAATATTTCAAATCTAGTCAACTAGATTATACTACATAATTTATATTCATACTCTCCCTATAACAATATATATTAATATATCTATATAATATTTTATATATCTTCACATAAAATGACATGTATGTGTGTATATACACACACATACACACACATATATATACATACATATATATAAATATATATATACATATATGTGTGTATATATATATATGTATATATATATACAGAAAATGAGCAAATGAAAAATATAGCCTGTACATTTTTTCAACGTTTTTATTTATTTTTGGGACAGAGAGAAACAGAGCATGAACGGGGGAGGGGCAGAGAGAGAGGGAGACACAGAATCGGAAACAGGCTCCAGGCTCTGAGCCATCAGCCCAGAGCCTGACGCGGGGCTCGAACTCACCGACCGCGAGATTGTGACCTGGCTGAAGTCGGACGCTTAACCGACTGCGCCACCCAGGCGCCCCAATATACTCTGTACATTAATGGAAGCAGATGGATAGATCAACTGCAGGTATTCCCAAAGCAAATGGAGGAATGGTGGTATGTTCCCCAGAAAAAGCACAGATTTGAAAATGAGAAAAACCTGGATTTGGATGCCAAGATTACCAATTATGATTTGTGTAACCATGAACAGTTCTTTTGACCTAGCTGAACCTCAGTTTATTATTATTATTTTTAATCTCGATAATACCAGTCTTGTTGGGAGGCTGGCACTTGGCTGGAACTCATAACGGTCTAAATCCCAAACTGTCAGTCCTCCTCAACAAAAACGTGCCGTAAAGAATAGGTGATACTACAGGTTGTCAACCTGATAGCCACTCTTCTTACTTTTGGACATACTGTTATATAAACAAGCTTCCATTTTTTATTACACAATTTTCTGCTAATTGTAGCCAATAGTGTCCTAATGGATACATCAAAAGGTTGAGAGCTGTCCTGGTGAGGTTTAACATGATATATGTAAAGCACCAAGAGGAATGCTTGAAACAAAGTACACTAACTACCCACATACTTACTAAGTCATTTCTTCTCTTCCTTTTATAAATTTAGAAGGATGGATAAAAAGTAATCTTTGAAACAGCATGCAAGATTAGTGGAAGAATGGGCTATGCAATGAGAATGAGTTCCAGGACAGGTACACCACTTATTAGTTCTATGACTGGGGGAAACTCACTACCTTCTCCAATCCCAGCAGTCCATTTATTTAAAAGGATCTAAATTGCCAACTAAAAAACATTATTGTGGGAAGTAACCAAGAAAAAGTAAGTGAAAAGATCTCACAGACAATGCTTGATAAACATCAGTAAACTTGTTCTTTATAAACCCCTACATAGAAGGGGTATGGAAGCAAGATAAAAATAAAGAGCACATGTGTGCTAAAGAATCTGGAGAACTACCAACTATAGGCTTATAGAAACTATTACACCTCCTGGTAATCCATTCGAGTCTCTCCTGCAATAACAATGTATAGAACTATATTCATTATTAATGTTAAAGTACTCTGCAATTATTTTCTTAACGGACTATAGTTTCTCTCTAGTGCCTGCCCTTTGCCATGAAAGAAACGGTTCAGAGTCTTTTATATTTTGTAAGAAACAAAAGACAATGATTTAATGCAAAACTATGATGATGATAAAGATAACCACTACTGGTTGTGCATTGTTAACATACTTTGTATGCATTAACTCATTTGATTTTCCTTAAAACCTAGAATGTGACGTGGGTCGTGTTAACTTCATTTTACAGATGAGAATACTTAATTTCTGAGAATTTGCTTTCCAAAGATTACAAAGCTGGGAGTATTAGAAAAAAGAAAATTCAGATCTAGTTCCAAAGTCTATATATTTCAAACCTTCACTGCATCATAATAGGAGCTATTTACAACTCAAAAAAAAAAAAACCTCCATAATATTTTCATATCTCCCCATCTCTTTGAATGACTCTTTGTTATTCCTAAACAAGCTATAATATTTACACCCTTACAAGCCTGCCTTTTTATAAACTTTTCAGTATTCTCCCCTTCATCCTGATTACATGTACATTTTAAATTGACACACCTTCAAAACAGTTTTTCAACATGCCAATAATATTGTGGTACACAGAACATTCAACCAAGCTGTGTTTTCCTACTTTGCCAATATTTTTCATCATTTTTTCCCATATTATCCATGAGGTAAAATAAACAACTGAACCTCAGTGTAGTTAGTGCACACCTGTGCACCAGCCATCCTATTACCACCATGTGGTGATAAAACTTTTGTAAACACTGTCAATAATGCCATACGACTTGAAGAGAATGAAAACTATAATATGTACAATAATGTCTTGACATAAAAACCCTTTGCATAATTAAATAACTTCTTAATTGTGTGGACAGGTTTTCTTTTATATGTTCTTATCTTTTGCAACGTTTATTTATTTTTGGGACAGAGAGAGACAGAGCATGAACGGGCGAGGGGCAGAGAGAGAGGGAGACACAGAATCGGAAACAGGCTCCAGGCTCTGAGCCATCAGCCCAGAGCCCGACGCGGGGCTCGAACTCACGGACCGAAAGATCGTGACCTGGCTGAAGTCGGACGCTTAACCAACTGCGCCACCCAGGCGCCCCAATATGTTCTTATCTTTTGAAATGAAAAATGTTGCCTAGATTATCCAAAGACTACAGTGATAAATGTTCAATAAATTTTGAAAATAACATATAATGTTTTAATTCAAAAGATATTAGAAATTAGTGTCTGAAGTACAAATTAAAACCACCAAGGCAGCAATTTTTTTACAGAAATTCCCAAGGAAGTGTTTATATTTTATACATAAGAACATATGTACATAGTGTTTAGATTGTATGTAGCCAAAGAAAACACTATTTTAAACCATCAGTTAGCAAATATTTACCACTTTTAATTAATAAAAATTACTCCATAATGATACTTCTGTGAAAATATATACTATTTATATTTTAAATGTATAATAATATATAATAATACATATAATTAATAATATGTTATTTTAATTAAGTGATCATTATAATATAAATTTTATAATAAACTTACTAATACATATATAACGATTACACAGTATTTATTATTAACTATATATATAAATAGACATAGATAAATCATCCTGGGGTAAGAGATATTTCAGATTTCTAGAAATAAAAATTCAATTCTAACTGGGACTTAAAAATGGAAAGATATGTCCCTGCGGCCTGACCTTTTCCCTGGTGAACTAGATGCCATTCTCTCTCATCTCCTCAAGGACTTCATGCCTGAACTTTACTTATCCCATCTCTCTTACACATTACCAAAAAAAAAAAAAAAAAAAAAAAAAAAAGTAGAGAAGCTCTGTGAGTAACCAAAAGAGGAGCTAGCTGCCTTTTGTTACTCTAAGAGTGTTCAGTCTGGAGAAAAGATACTAGATGGGGAGTTATCACACAGGGGTAAAAAGAAGGCAATCTGTTAACAAGAGGGTAGACATGAAAGAATCACAGTGGGAAATGAAAGTAGAAGTAAAGTTGTCAAAGCAAATGAAAACATTAAGGTGGGGTTAAAAATTTCTATTTGATTCAGAAAGCAATGGACAGTTAGAAAGACTGAAAGGCAGAAACAGAACAGAGGTCAAGACCTACTGGACAAAATTGCTCTAGAATGATTTTATTACCATACAAAATATACCTAGGCATTTAAAAACATGAACTCCTGGATACAAGTGAAAAAGAAATTGGAATCTTTCAAATATGAGTTAGGCAGTGTTTACAGTGGGAGCAGGCAGGCAAACGGTGGCACTCTGATCATCTGATTCAGAACAACATCCTTTGAATGATTTGCTCGCAAAAATTGAAAATTATGGATAAGTGTCTAATCCGTTTACCTTTTTATTGAGCCTTTTTGTTCTATCAAGGTGTCATTTTATTGTTGTTCCTATCATATGTATCCCTAATTAGACCATAAACTAAGTTTGATTTCAAAGAAAAGACTGAGAAATATAAAATATCTGCGGATTCAAAGTATAACCTTCAACTATTTTAGCACAAGGAAGCCCTAATAATCCCAAATCAAAAATAAAACGAAACAAAAAAGATTTTCTGCCAGTGTTTGAATGTCAAGAGGTATTTAAGAACATGTAATAAATTGACCAAAATCTGTACAGTTCCAAAATAAATTTATACAAAAATTAATTTCACTCATTAGCAAAATCATCCATATTCAATCAGAGTTGTTTTAAAAACATTAAAATTTTGAAGTCTGAAAATTAGAGCTGGCAAGCTACATCCATGGAAGAAAGAAGTGTTCTTAATTACATAGTGAGCATTCCAAATAGTAGTGATAGAAGTTGAGAATGTTTATTATCAAAGTAAATGGGAGAAAACAAAACAAAATCCATTCAAATATCCAAATCCATAATTTACTGAACTTCTCTTTCATGGTTTTCAATGTTTTTTCTTGTCTCTCTCTGGGTCTCCTTTTTCCTAATCCTTCTTCCTATGTTTCTATTTCTTTGTCTCTATCTCTGCCCTCATTTTCCCAAGATTCCTTTTCTTACCCTCTCGCTTTTACCCCTACATTCCTTCTACTCCCTATTTCTGAAAAGTGTAGGGTATATTATCAGAATGTAGATTCCTAGTGATTTTTATGAGGCAGGAATAAAACATGCCACAGGCAAAAATTCACATTTGTATTCTAGTATTAGAAGCAAAGCTATTAAAATGCAAAAATAAAAAAAAATAAAAATGAAATTGAAATAGTACCTATTGAAATGCCTGTGGTGTAAATCAAGACCAAAATTGCTAATATAGCTATGCCTTTTGCCTTCTTTTTTTTTTTTTTTTTAATTTTTTTTCTTTTTTTTTTCAACGTTTATTTACTTTGGGGACAGAGAGAGACAGAGCATGAACGGGGGAGGGGCAGAGAGAGAGGGAGACACAGAATCAGAAACAGGCTCCAGGCTCTGAGCCATCAGCCCAGAGCCCGACGCGGGGCTCGAACTCACAGACCACGAGATCGTGACCTGGCTGAAGTCGGACGCTCAACCGACTGCGCCACCCAGGCGCCCCTGCCTTTTGCCTTCTTATTCATAGTCACCAAAAACTGCTGCCTCTTTATTTATTAAAGGATTTTTATCTCTGCTGAACTCAGATAAGTTGCAAAATAATGATGTTCCACACATAAATTAAGCCTCTGCTCAACTTCTGTTTCATAAAAATTTTAGTGTACTTTGGAAGTCAATAAATTGATTAATAATATTTTGGGCTTCAGACATTATTTTTCGAGTTTTGATTCTTACTTTTTAAGAATACTCACCCTCAAGCTGTCTTTGTTTCCATAGCATATTTCAAGCCAAGAACAAATAGAATCTTTAAGGTACAGTTAAATTTAATTATGCCTTCCCAACAAATTATGTTTCCCTAAAAGCCTACCTCATCCTAGATAGGTAAGGTATTTTCACAGTGCTTAGCTCACAAAACATTTTCATGCTAATTAGGTTTAACCTACTAGGGGCAAGAAACATGTTTCTTTGGGTCATGTGATGAGTAACTATGCAGATATAAATTGATGGTGATTGAAGCCATGAGTGTGTATTAATCAATTAGAGTGGCTACAGAGAATGAAAAGTGGGCCAGCAAGCACTCTCAGGCCAAGGTGGGCTAACAGCTGACCCAGGAGCCACCTCAACCCCACTCTTCCTGGAGCTAAAAATCTTACTGTTTTGCTGGGCTGGTTAAGACCCAGATAAAAACCAGAGGCTGGCAGAGGAACACCCATGCAGAAAGTAAAGAGGTACTCTCAGGGAATATGAGAAGCACATTTAGCTCCCATTTCATTTTGAATTAAACCTTCAGAGGACTGGCATTTCCACAACTGTCATTATTTGCTAATTTTGTAAATTCTGTTTACTTTCTATGAACTAACCATAAAAACTCACGCAAATCAGAAATTATTTTATGTGCTGTTTTTAAAAGCTGTATTGTAAAAGAGGGATTAGAAATTATAGTTAAACAGCATTCTAAAGGGGAAAGGAGAGAGAGAGAGAGAAAGAGAGAGGAATACAAGCAGGTCACACTTAGCAGGAGGAAAAAAATAAGGTCTTGAGTTGTGGATCTGGGATCTGGAAAGACAAAGATAGCATCAATTGCCCTCATTGCATGACGATGAAGAGACTGACCTGGGTAGGAAAACAAAGAATACAGAGACATATATGGAGATTTACTGGGGTTCAAGTCAGAGCAGTTTGAGGGGTGAAAGGGGATAATGGGAATGGGAAAATGGCATAGTTTTCTTTCCCCCACCAAAGTCCTTTATTTAGTTAGTTCAAGAAATGGAAAGGGAGAAGGAAGGAAAGGGTTCTACCCTGCAAAAAAATTGTTGTGGGATACAAGCTCTCAGAAAGATGTAAAACTACCCATACACACGTTTAGGAGTTCAATTTTCATGTAGCCCTGCTGAACCTAACGTAAGGAAATGACAAGAAACGCCGGACATATAGTTGTCCCCAAGTCTAAGGCTCTGAAACAAGAGTAGGAGCCAGATCGACCCTTTAATCATGAGTGATTTCTGCAAAGGAATTACCTTGAGGAAGGTCACTAGAGATGCACGCTTTCAGGGCCAGGGTCTGGTACTAGTACTGTTTTCCATCAACCCACTCAAGCTCCTTATGGCAGGAGGGGAGAAGGTTCTCCCTTAAAACAGAAATATTATAAAAATAGTGTAGATGTAGGAAACAGAAGCTGGTTCTTCTTTAAACACTCAACAAAAGCACATCAGCAACCAGGAGAGGGATCAGATAAACCCAAATAACATAAGGCACTAGTCACTGAAAAATGCCAAACTCAATACAAAAGTAAAGGCAGGAATAAAATACTGAGAACCACCCAGAATAAAATATGTGGCAGTACAGGTGCAAGCGTGGCGAACGAGAGGGCAAGAAAACAGAAGCCCACAGCACCAGCTTTGGAATAGAAGCATTTAACAACATTCGAAGAAAATCAGGGGAAGAAAATGGCTTCCAGGCTTCCCTCATTCTTCTGGTAAGAGCGTAGATTAAAAGATATATTCAAAATACTTTTTAAAGCACACTACTTACACCTTTATTTTTGTTTATAATATATATAGGATCATCGATTTTTTTATGTTTATTGTGAGGATTAAGTACAGTAATCTTTCAAAGCATTAAGCACAGTGTCCAGCACTCAGTGAGTGTTCAGTATGTGTTAATACATGTTGTTATTATTATTATTATTATTATTATCATTATTTAAAAGTAAAATTTAAGACAAAAGAGAGAGAAAAGCAATAAGGAACAGCATAATTAAAGACAAAAATGAAGGACAGGAACAACAGTGATTTGCAGTTTCTGATACCAAAGAGCATAATAATCTTCACCAGAGAAGATATCCATCTACCTGAAGTAGTTCTTTAAGAGATATCATATATCTAGGTCATTTCTATAAACAGAAACTTCCCTTTGCGTATGTAGTTTGACACAAATAATTTATCCCAGTTTAATATTTTAATATAGTTGTGTCCTTGACAGAAATGATATTCCTCTGGCTCCCCCACCCCCCAAATCACACTATTTGAAGAAAACAGCTGCTCTCTCCTCTTCCATAGCCATCCACATGTCCTACCATGTCAACAAGCACTGCACCTCCAGCTGAAATGCTGAGGCATATCTTAAACACTGAAAGTTTCTGAAGCTTGAGAGAACTGATAAAAAGCCCCCAGATTCTACCAAAGTTTCGTTAATGGAAAAACATGCACTTGGTTTTCAAGGAAACTTATGTAAAATTATTTTCTTAAATGTGATGCATATTTGTACGGGATGAGAGCATCTTGTCATATAATTGTTATAATTTTTGTGAAGTTAAATTAACTTAAAATAGTGTGATAGAGCTTAATACACACTTTACCTCTTGTAAAACACATTAGAATGCGATTAGTATGCAGTACTCCATCTCAACTGGAAAAGAAAGAAATCAGTGTGACCAATGGAAATGTTATTCGCTATTAACTAGCTGAAACAGCAGCAGGTCTAAAGTATCTGCATCTCATTTTGGATTTAATTATTGCAATAACATCTCATTTGCTTCAAGGTATTACAATTATCTCCTGTTTTAAATTGAAAGGTATTTTAGAATGAACGCAGTTAATGAAGCAAAAGGTTCAAAATGTCCAGAGCATTGAGCTTTAAAGTAGAACAACCCACATTTTAAACAAATCCTTGCTAAGAGAGTGCATGTGAAATGCATTTCCTTTCATCAGAACCCCAGTGTACGTGCCAACCAGTGAGTTATAATGATTTTTTTTTTCTGATTTCAATGCTAGTAAGCAGGAAAATGACATTAGGTACAGATTGGAAATAGGGATTGTCATTAATCAAACTCTAAAAAAAAGGTTCACTTTCAGAAGTTCATAAGATATCATTTGCAAGTATGAAATATTCACTTAATTTTCCGTAAGACAAAACTGTTTAAAAAATTAAATCAAATGAAGCTTCAAATCTGATATATATCAACAGCAAGTCATTATCTTGTTCTTAATTAGCCATTCTTGAAATAATTCAAAATTTTTTTTTAATATTCAGCAGATGTCAGGGTTGAGATCTTTTAAATTCTAGACCACTTTAATTAGAAGTATCTTTAGTTTGTGTGTTTTATTTTTTTTATTTTTATTTTTTTTTAATTTTTTTTTCAACGTTTTTTATTTATTTTTGGGACAGAGAGAGACGGAGCATGAACGGGGGAGGGGCAGAGAGAGAGGGAGACACAGAATCGGAAACAGGCTCCAGGCTCCGAGACATCAGCCCAGAGCCTGACGCGGGGCTCAAACTCACGGACCGCGAGATCGTGACCTGGCTGAAGTCGGACGCTTAACCGACTGCGCCACCCAGGCGCCCCTAGTTTGTGTGTTTTAAAGACCCAACAGTGTAAGATGATCCAAACTTCTGTTAATTTTATAGATTGTATGTGTCCATGAACTGAGCCCTTTAGAAATCTCTTAAAGAATGTCATTTACTTTGGTAGGGAAAGGAGAACAGGGGATTGGAATATACTGGACAGCTCAGGTCAGGGTGGACTTGCCACTGGGCACAGGAGGCACATGACTTAGGGGCCCATGAAAATGTTTTAATTTCTTGTATAATCAGAAGGAGAAAAATGAATATAATCTAGCTTGGATTTTATTTCTCTGTCTCTGTCTCTCTGTCAGAGAGAAAGAAAGAAACAGAGAGATGGCTCCCTTACTCTTTAATTCTGTTAGAGTAAGGATGCCAGGTAATGAAATGTACCTCAGGACAGGAAACATAAATCAGCCTTGAAGATTTGCATAAAAATCTCATGGATCTCCAGTAGAGAAGGTACCACTGGCCTCAAACTAACCAGAAAATCTCCAAATATTCTTTGTCTCTTTGGTCCTTGCTCAATCTCCAAGGCTGCGTTGGTTCTTTGCCTCTGCTTCTCTGTGTGACTTGACTTTCCAGCATCTCTGCACACCTCTCCACTTGCACAGATTCTTTGCCCCTGAGGCTTTCTAACTTTCCTGTTATCTCCACACATAATTGACTTAATCTGGTTGTCCTACACTGTGTCAGCCCTACCTGTGGCCATTCCTCCTCAAGCCCTGGGAAGGCCCATTCTCTAATCAGGGTGAAGGTGGGGTTGAGGGTGGGAGGGTCAGAGTAACTAGTCTCTTATAGTCTTACAGTGCTGGCGTTCTTCCTAAAAATAATTCACCTAAGAATAATTCATTTTATTCTTCCATTTACTGTACTAGTTAATATGATTATAATGACCTGATGAACTTATTTTGAATGAGAACAAAGATTATTTCTTAATAATTTATAAGTGTAATTACTCAATTCAGCTCATACATGAAATTATATTTTAATCTTTAGCTCGTTTGATTGGATTATATTAATTGAACACTCAAATTGGAAGCAACTGATACATGGGTAAAAGTAAACTCATTTGTGTTTTCACTGAGTATGATTTGTTATAATAAATTATACATATATTTGAAATATTTTCTATTCCAAATACACACACACATATGCACAGGTACACAAATGATTTTACCTCATTCTAACAGAAAATATTTAATTAAAAGAGTTTCTTAAGTTATATACATATAATGCAGACATTGTACTAGGAAGGACAATATCTACAGAACATGATCAATTCAAGAAGATGTGATTTGAACTCTATTTGGGCTTTATTTCAAGACCAGTTATAGTAAAATCTAATAGATGATCAGGTCAAATAAGGTATACAGAAACAAACAGATAAGCTTTTTGTCACTGGTATAGTCACTGTAAGCAAATCCTTTGCTCAAAACAACTATAAATACAATTGAAATTATGGGTGGATATAACACTATATATGCATTAAAAATTACATATACCTGTTGTAATATTAACACTTATTACATGTTCTCAGGACTTAAGTTATATATCTCGTATTATCCTACAACAAATAATATTGTTATCCCATTACATAGATGTGAAAATTAAGCACAGAGATACTAAGTAATTTGCCCAAGGTCATAAAGCCAGTAAGTAGCAGAGCCAAAATATGATCATAGCCAGTCTTGCTCACAGCATATATTCAAACACTTCTGCCACACAAACATAGAGATATACATATCTGCTGTACACATACAATCACCTCTATTACTTGCAAGCTTTTCTTCCTTGTAGGCTAGGTATAACAAAATTTTACATCCACCAAGGTAAATGTTTTCATTTTAACGACATTGCCATATCTTTTACTTCTTCAGCTCATTCTTGATATATTCAATTTATAATTAACTCTCAAATCAGAAGAAAGCTCAAAGTTTAGAACCTGAGAGGTGTAATTGTTTTGGTCCATACCCAAAACACCAGGAATAAGGAAATGATGGGGACTAATATACTAATGTAGTGTAATATGGCTTACATCTTTTCTTTCTTTTAATCTAGCACTTAGGAATTAGGTTTTAGTGTTCAAATTTTTTCTTTCAATATATGAAGTTTATTGTCAAATTGGTTTCCATACAACACCCAGTGCTCATCCCATAAGGTGCCCTCCTCAATACCCATCACCCACCCTCCCCTCCCCCCCACCCCCCATCAACCCTTATTTTATTTATGAGAAAAGTTAAGAGAAAATGAACAACTTGTCTAAGGGTACCTGCCAGTTAGGCCATGTGCTGATTATTTTCCACTGATCCCCACAGTCTCCATTTACCCTCCTCTGCCTTGCTCTATGTCCAAGAGATTAACCTATACACTTGGACTCCCTTGCTTACCGATCTCCTGTTGGTTGATCAATTGGGGTATTTAATCTTCACTACCCAATCCTCCCTATGTCCAGCTCCCTCCTTACTGGGTCACAATTGTAGTAATGGCTGCACTTTGTAAGTCCTAGTTCCTATAATGTCCCTTCCTTTTGCTCCTTAGGGTCTAGGGGTAGTAACAGCTTCACTGTTGCTAGTGAGAGATTGTCTCCCTAATCAAACTGTAGTCAGACTCCTCTGAACCCTCTTCTCAACTAGGCCTTAGACTCTGGACTTTGGTGTCTATTTTTGCATTGGCCAATTTTCCTGCATCTCAGTTTACAGAGAACCCCTCAACCCTGATCACCTTGATATCTGATCAAATTCCTCATGCCAGGTGCCCCAGGTGATATCTGATAACCCTAGCCTACCTTCAGCAAAAATCATGTTGAGTCAGATTAGCTAAGTATCCCTTCTCCCTCTCAGTAATTTTCCATCCACTGACAGCCACTTTGCTTCTTAGCTCAAATTCCATGCTGCATTCTAAATGGAGCCCAGTTCTATACTGAGGTCTTACTTCCTTTATTGCAATTACTCCTCAAAAACTTATTTCACCATTTCAACTGCTATCCAGCTATTTTTCTTTAATGCTAGTCCTTGAGTGCTTCCAACCTTAGGCTGGTAGTCAGAACCTTTGCCCACACCTCTAAATAGCCCCTTCATTAAATGTTCTTCAATGGAAACCTTCAATATATCCAACTGGCTGACACAGAGATCTAGAATAATTAGCCTAGATTGATTCCATCATGATTCTTCAAATAAACACACACATTATGAAAAAATTAAGAAGAGGAGTCCTTGAAATTAGTCTGCTCCCTATCAAGACCACTGAAATGCTGATTTATGTTAGAATGATCCTTAGAGAGGAGGGCTTCAGCGAATAAGTCACCTATGCCAATTCATTGAACATGGGAGGCCGCAAACAGCAATAAATGAGCATTATTCAAATAAATCCCTGTCCAATTTGATCCTGGATTCTAGTAAATATACAAGTAAACATTGTAGTTAGTGTTATAAGAGAAATGTGCTTGCAGTGGGGGGAACAGAGCTAAGCCAGTCTTCACGTACAGGGAAGTGGTACAGCTAAGCTGGTACCAAAGAGTGAAGAGTTGCTGGACCAAGAACACTCTAGATAAGGTAAACAATAGCCGAGAGATCTGTAAACTATTCCAGACAGGATAGGTCAACATGTAGCATTATTTTGTCTAGTAAGAATTCTTAAATACATTTGTGGTCGTAAAAATATTTTTCCAGTGTTTCTTTAATTTATACTAATATATTTAGAGTTGTACATACATTTAAAAACATATTAAGTTTATGATATAGCTAAATTAAGCAGATGTAATATTTTTCAAGGCCTGGTGGGTTTTTTCCTAATTTTTTTTCACTTATATTTAAAACCAGATTGTACCTTATGTTATAGGATTTTATTTTTTAGTGGAATTTTAAACTTTCACTTTTAATAAAGTGACATTTTCAAATGGCAAAAATACTTGGCAGCCATTTATCAATTCAATGCACTAAGTATACATACTTGTGGGCTCCCAAAAAAATTGAACACTTTGGTTTTTTGCTTGTTTGTTTAGAGCAAATCTGTACACTCAGCTTCTCTATTTAGACTGCTCTTTAGGTGAAATAATTTGTTTTTCATTAATTCTGTCAGGAGGCAAAAATGTGAGATCATTGCGATATGAGACTACAAACTATGACCTCACCAGACTTGTAATCTAAAAATTATTGATAGAAATATTTTGTAAAAACAATGAAAAGCTTTAAAGTAGGTGAATTCAAATTTGGTGCTGTTAAAAATAGCTGCTTCCTAGAGCATGCTGTTCTCTTCCTCACTTTTAATGAACTCTTGAAAGCTCACTTGAGAATGATAATCAGGTTGGCATTATTCTCTAAATGCCCCAAATCTAAAAACAGAGCAAAACTTTTACAACAACAAAGATATATATGAGGTTAATAACCCTGATGCTTCAATAATACTATGTTCACCTCAATATTTCAGGCAATCTCTTTCTTATATCTTATACAAAAAAACCTTGGAATACATTTTAATTAAATGCCTACATATAGAGAACAGTGTGGAGGTTCCTCAAAAAAAATTAAAAATGGAGCAATTTTTAATTTTTTTTTGAGGAACCTCCATACTATTTTCCAGAGCAGCTGCACCAGTTTGCCTTCACACCAGCAGTGCAAGAGGGTTCCCGTTTCTCCACATCCTCTCCAGCACCTATAGTCTCCCGATTTGTTCATTTTAGCCACTCTGACTGGTGTGAGGTGATATCTCATTGTAGTTTTGATTTGTATTTCCCTGATGATGAGTGACGTTGAACATCTTTTCATGTGTCTGTTGGCCATCTGGATGTCTTTTTTGGAAAAGTGTATATTCATGTCTTCTGCCCATTTCTTCACTGGATTATTGGTTTTTTGGGTGTGGAGTTTGGTGAGTTCTTTATAGATTTTGGAAATAGAAATGCCACATGATCCAGCCATCCCACTTCCAGGTATCCAAAGGAAATGAAATCCTACTCACAATAGTCAATGGATGGAAAAAAACGAATCTATCAATGGATGAATATGAATGGATGAATATATATATATATATATATAACTGTTATATATATAATATATATATTACTAACATTATATATATTATATATATAACATATATTATTAACATTAACCTTGCTAACTGACTAGATCTTTAGAGTTCCCACCACTAGAAGAGTTGATAATCACGTGACACCAAAGAGGTATTAGTCAACCCTACAATGGCAACCATATTGCAATATAAATGGATCAAATCAATATGTTGCACACTTTAAACTTACACAATGTTATATGTCAATTGTATGCCAACTTAAAAAAAGTAAATGCAGACAGTGCTTTATAATTTACACCGAAAATAATGAAATGCTACTCAATGGAAAAATATAAATGATCAAATAGATTATTAACAGGTATTAGGGACTTATATATTGATGATACTCTACTTATAAGCTTCATGCAAAGGCCTCCTTTAATAGAGTATTTCAAGGACAATATCAATCTCAATGCATGAGGCTCCTTGTATTTAATATTTTAGGCATTTTGTTAAAATGTCAATTAAATCTTTGCAATAGGAAAGGTTCCTAATTATAATCATAATTTATTTTAGGAAATTAGTAAAGTGAATAATAATAATATTTTTTACGTTTCATGTCTGATTCTGGCCCTCATGACTATAAGATGATGCTCCTAAAATTTTGAAGTTATAGTCTTTGGATGATACACAATAATGATAGTTTATGGGACAGACTATTTAAATTGTATTTAAGCTTGTTTTCTTGTTAATTTATACCAAATCAGGAAGAGCAAAAATATTAAGAACTCTGAATCATTCATTTTGAATGTCAAAAAAATTGTTTTAGAATCCATAAAATTGTATATTTTTTCAAAATTTTATTTGGAACATTTTCAAACCTATAGCGAAGCTGAAAGAAACTTCTAGTAAACAATTTCATAGCTAGTACCTTGATTCTACTATTAATATTTTACTATACTTATCTTCTAAATATCTATCCATTATTAATCTTTCTAACCAATCATCAATCCAAATTATTTTTGATGCATTTAAAAATAATTGACAATACTGAATTGTAAATATAACTGCTTACTGCATTTATTCAGTTCTTTGGATTATTTTTAAAAACCTTATAGCTACTGGGGCACGTGGCTGGCTCATTCAGTTAAGCATCTGACTTCAGCTCAGGTCATAATCTCATGGTTCCTGAGTTAGAGCCCTGCGTTGGGCTCTGTGCTGACAGCTCCGAACTTGAAGCCTGCTTCAAATTCTTTCTCTCCCTGTGTCTCTGCCCCTCCCCCACCTGTGCTCCGTCTCTGTCTCTCAAAAATGAATCAAAAATGTTAAAAATGTTTTAAGTAAATAAATAAAATAAAAACCTCATGGCTACTTAAAAAACGTGTTCAATAATATTGCTAAGAGCCCAAGTTTAAAATATTTCAAAATCACAGGTCTATTTTCAATATTCTGTGAAATAATGGCCAAAAGTGATACAAATGGCAGGTTCTAATCACATATAAATGTATCCAGAAAATAAAAGTAAATCCCAAATGTTTTATAATTCAGTCAAGTGCATCAGCCAGAGTCCAATTAGGAAAACAGAAACCATTCTGAGTGGTTCCAAAAGACCAAAATATTACTATTACATATTTATTGGTTCTTTTATATTGGCTGATTATAGATTATCTCAGCTTCATATGAGCTTTATATATTCTTATTCTCATTCTTATTAATGAGATTGTAATATTAAGAGAGTCCAACATCTGGCAGAAAGCAGTTCACTGGTTTTCTTTCTTAGCCTCAGATCCCTTCCTGGGCTGTTCCTGCTCTATTCTGTGGAGCAGAGGGACTGCACACTACCTCATCAACATTCAAATCATCAAGAAGTTGAAATATAATTTGATGCATTGAATAAATTCACTTAAACACTATATCCAAAATTAAATGTTACAGACTCTAAGACTATCAATCTTGTCAAACCAGAAATCAATTTTCCCTAGCCTCTTTTGCTTCCTGTAGTTCAGAAAAAAATTAACACAAAATAAAGACCTCAAGTGTTTATAAGCACTATTTCTATCTTTAAAGACACTGGGACAATGAATAAATGTGAAAAAGGAGGATTGTCCTGTTGCTATGTGTCTGTGGCATTTGATCTGGGAAACTTCTGATTTCCTTTTTTGAGGAGGGGCAATGATAAGGAACAGCCAATTCAAATGGCTTTGAAAGCACAGGAGAAAAATGAACTTGTTGTTTTGCAAGCTGTCAATCAAGGGTTCTGAACCAACATGTGGTAAAAATGAGATCATTAAACAATATAATCAAGTTTCAAGGAGATATTCTCTTAATTTGAGATGAGGCAGAGCTAAAATCATATTCACAAGCACCTTGCATACAAAAGGTTTTTCTTCTCTGATTAAACTATTTTATTATATGTGTGTGTGTGTGTGTGTGTATGTATATATACACATATATATATTAATATGACGGCGGTGAATAGGTTTCATCTCACGTGCCAATTCAGCCTGGAGCCCTTTACTGAGTATGACTGTGGGTCCTCATTTGGGCCAGGTAGGAAATAACTTCTGAGTGAAGATGGATGACTGTTGCTCGAAAGGCTGGAGGGAACTAACAGAAATTCATGTTTATTTGTCAACCTTGACCAAAGCATTAATCTAAAATTACCTTACAGTTATTGGCTGTGAAATATCCAAGTAGCAGAACTGATTTCTTATTTTTAATATATTGTCCCCTTTCAGCACCGTAAGATTTGTCTCAGAGGCCATTCTCTTACCAGCAAAAATAACTGACAGTTTCATAGTGGTAAATTCCATTGGTTATTCCAATTATTTCAAAATGCTTTTCATGCTTCTTCAGTATAATGGAAGATATCAATTAGGATACCTACACCCTTTCTGTGATCTGATCTATAGAATACCTGGACTAAATTTAAAAGATGTTAGAACTATTTTTTGTAGTTCTGAAGAAGGAAAAGATACAAATGTTCCCCAATTCCATGATAACAATTGATTTTTTTTTTATTTTTTTTAAAAAATTTTTTAACGTTTATTTATTTTTGAGACAGAGAGAGACAGAGCATGAACGGGGGAGGGGCAGAGAGAGAGGGAGACACAGAATCAGAAGCAGGCTCCAGGCTCCAAGCCATCAGCCCAGAGCCCGACGCGGGGCTCGAACTCACGGACCGCAAGATCGTGACCTGAGCCGAAGTCAGACGCTTAACCGACTAAGCCACCCAGGTGCCCCAACAATTGATTTATAAAAGGGTTTTCTATTTGTTTTTCTTGCACTGAAACTATTTAGATGTTGTTGGATGGGGAAAAAAACAAACACATTAAAAACAAAGTAACACTGACTGTAATTCATTGGTTTTAATGGCAGAAATTACAAAAGAAAAATTATACCAAATCTCTTTTATACTTTCCTATGATAGGGAAACACTAAATTGAATCCAACTCAACACACACTTTCTTTTTAATCTCTTTTTATATTGACTGCAGTAAGGAAAAAACAAGTGTTTTGAAAATAGATCTAGTTGAGGAAAAAAACCACGTATTGTTTGCCTTTAAGAAGTACAGTAAAACCTTGGTTTGTGAACATTAATTCATTCTGGAAACATGCTTGTAATCCAAAGGATTTGTATACCAAAGAGAATTTCAAGAACCATTGGCTCTGTTGTGATCATGCGACATTCGGCATTACAAACTACTCGTATTGCAAGACATTGCTCGTTTATCAGGTTAAAACGTATTAGTCTTGCAGTTTGCTAGTCTTGCAGAACACTCACAGAACAAGTTACTCACAATTCAAAGTTTTACTATTTGGTGGAATATTTATGAAAGGCCTATTGAAAATTTGCCTTAAGCACAATTATTTTGTATTTGAACTTTTGCTGCATCTCCACATTAAAGCCCACATTCAGGACCATGCTTTGTCCCCGCTCTCTGACCCACACAGCTGTATGGGCCTTTGTGTTCTTTATATAAATATCCGACTACATTATGGTAATCATACCATGTTCATTTGCTCTTTCTTTTACCTTTTCATCTCCTCTAATCCATGGTTTGTTAGTGTATGTATGAATTTGTGCATTTTACAGATTTCCTATTAATGGCTAGTGGACATCTTTCCCATTAAGGGATAAAGGAACAATGTGAGTCACAGAGTTAAGAGTGGAGATGCCTTTAAAAACAAGAGGCACCTCACATGTGCAAGTGCTGAAGACTGCCCTCTGCTGGAAATGCTGACTCCACCTCCCTCTGCAGAGGGGGGATTCAGGTGTCTCCTATTTTTCCATGTCCCAGATCTAGGAAGACAGTGTAAAGCTGGGCACAGGGTAGGAGGCCACTGGACCGCTGGTCATAATAAGCATCCTCTTGGTCACGCTGTCCTGCTAAAACTGCTCTGGGTGCTGATGGGCTTTTTCAGTCTAAAGCTGATTTATGGGGTTTGTATTATTTTTGTGATTGTGTCCATGCCAGCAGATCTGATTTGGGTCTCCAAATGAAAGATGCCCATTTAATTGAAAGGAACTTTTGGGATGTTAAGAGATTTTCTGATTATAAACAAATGTAATCTGGGGCGCCTGGGTGGCTCAGTTGGTTGAACGTCCAACTTCGGCTTAGGCCATGATCTCGCAGTTCTTGGGTTCGAGCTCCACATTGGATTCTATGCTGACAGCTCAGAGCACAGAGCCTGCTTCAGATTCTTTGTCTCCCCCTCTCTGTTCCCTTCCCCTGCTCGTACTCTCTATCTCTCAAAAATAAATAAACATTAAAAAAAAAAATATGATTTAACACCACCAGCTACTGCAGACAATACATTTTCTTTTTTTTTTTATTTTTTGTTTAATGTTTATTTTTGAGACAGAGAGAGACAGAGCATGAATGGGGGAGGGTCAGAGAGAGAGGGAGACACAGAATCCGAAGCAGGCTCTAGGCTCTGAGCTGTCAGCACAGAGCCCGACGCAGGGCTCGAACCCACAGACCGTGAGATCATGACCTGAGCCGAAGTCGGAGGCTCAACTAACTGAGCCACCCAGGCGTCCCAACATTTTCAGCTTCTAATAAAATTATCCCAAATATTGAAACTCTTATCAAACTCTGAAGGTTCATTCCCTTATGTCAGTATTCAAAATGAATCATTACATCTCAAGAATATCTATTTGGTTTTATAAAAGTTTTTGAAATACTGATTTCTGAAAATTCCTAGAAACAAATTGATTGGATTTACTCTTAGAATTATCTCATTTGTATCATTATTTTTTTCTCTATATAGCAGTAATTTATACAAGCAGATATACCATCTAAAAAGATTTATTAGCCTGAAGTATTTGTAAATTATAAACCGTTCATTCAAATAACTTTTCCTAGTTGCTTTTAAATATGGGAAAACTTACGTTTCTTCATGTTATAAGACTCAACTTTTCAGGATTTGTGGTCCAAAACATGTAGTGTGTAAGGAAATGTTTTATTATAAATAAATGCTTCTTTTTAAAACAATTATTTTGTATTTACTTTATTAATTTTTTTCTGGGAAGAAAAAGAATACTGAAAAGTTAGAGATTCTTTTGTTGAAGTAAAAAGAACACTAGATACGCATCAGAATCCCCTAGAAAGCTTTGCATATATAATACATGTGTTCAGACCTACCTACACAAGATTCTGAATCAACAGGTCTGAGACAATATCTTTGATCCTATGCCGTTTACCTGTGTCCTTCTTGCTTTGTTTTACCTGGACATGATAAATGCAGATTACATCTACTGAACCTTACCCACACCCAAAATACGCCTCCTATTTTCTTTCCTACCATCCTCTCTCAAACGTATTTTCATCCCATTTCTCTCTATTGCCAGAGTTTTGTTAATACCCCTGTGCCCATCACTATTCCTCAGAAAGGTAAGAATGATTATTTATGTCTGCCATGTGGTACAACAATGCTGTCAGATGAAATAAACGAGAAGACTGAAAAAATGAATGAAATAAATGAAGCAAATGAGCTAAGATGATTAAATAAACTAACAAAATAGAGCAATTAATAGACAATTTTATCTATGAATGGAAGTTTTCTATTTCTTATGAAAAACTCATTTCAGTTCTTCATGGTGCAATTTAAGCTCTTTTTGGTCTTTTTTCATTGGTTTCTATTTTTTGTGTTACAATTTTTCATATTCATAAATGATTACTGCCTGATTTAAACTTTCTCTAAGACTTGCTTTTCTTTGTTTTGCTGACCTTTCCCAGTTTTTCTCACTACCAGTCAAATAAAAAGCACTCAATTCAAAACTGTTCTAAATTAGAAGACAATTAAGTAAAATTAAAATGTAATTTTTAATCCATTTGTTAGTTACAAATCCAACACAAATTGCAATCATGGTATTTTATAATAGCTACACTATTTTATGATTAATAATCTATATCAATATATATCTATACCCATGTCTATCTGTAATCCCAAATATGCACTTGATCTTTGTAATAACCCTGAAGAATAGGTATTATATTATTAATCCAATTTTACAGATAAAGAAAAATAAATTCAAGTTCATATTATAAATAATCTGCACAATATTTGAATATTAATTGGTGGAGCCAGAATTCAACCTCAAGTTTCTCTGACTGCAAATTATATGGCCTTTGAAAATATTCAATAGGAAAGAACTAGTCATGTGTCTAGGAATTAGGGAAATATGGAAAATTCTGAAAGGTGTTTGTCTTACCAAATGTTAAAGATTAAATGACAGGTGGCAAGCAATGGCATTGCCCACTACAAGAATGAGTAACACAGTCGGTTGAGCGTCCGACTTCGGCTCAGGTCATGATCTCGCGGTTTGCGAGTTCAAGTCCACGTCAGGCTCTGTGCTGACAGCTCAGGGTCTGGAGCCTGCTTCGGATTCTGTGTCTCCCTCTCTCTCTGCCCCTCCCCCACTCACACTGTCTCTCTCTCCTTCAAAAATAAATAAATATTTAAAAAAATGAGTAACAGTGCTGTACAGTATTTTTCACTGACTAGAAGACAAGAAAGACAGGGGATGATGGAATCCTAAATTTCTTAACAGTGAACACCATTACACTGAAACAAAACTCTAAATCATTCTATTAGAATGACTGAAATTATTAATAAAATAACCAGTATGCACCTACTAGAATGGCCAAAATCCAGAACACTCACAACACCAAATACTGATGAGGATGTAATGCAACAGGAATTTTGATTTATTGCTGCTAGGAATGTAAAATGGCTCAGCAACTTTAGAACACAATTTGGCAGTTTCTTATGAAACATATTCTTACTACACAATCCAACAACTGTATTCCTTGGTACTTACTGAAAGACGTTGAAAACTTAAGTCCCCATAAAAACCTGCACACAGATGTTTACAGCAGCTTTATTCATAAATGCCCAAACTCAGAAGCAACCAAGATATCCTTTAGTGGATGAATAAAGTGTGGTACATCCAGGTAATGTAATATTATTCAGCACTAAAAAGAAATGAGCTATGATGACATGAAAAGACATGGATAAAACTTAAATGCATTAAGTGAAAGATGCCAATATGACAAAGCTACATACTGTATGACTCTAACTGTACAACATCTGGCAAAGGAACAAACTATGAAGACACTAGAAAGGTCAGTGGTTGCCAGCACTGGTAGGGGAAGGAAGGGATAGGCAGAAGATTTTTAAGCCATACCATATGTACCATAATGATGGACACATGTCATCATACACTTGTCTAAATCCATAGAATGTACAGCACCAAGAATGAAATGCAATGTAAACGAAGTACATTGGGTGATTATGATGTGTCAATATAGGCTCATTAATCATAACAAACGCATCAGTCTTGTGGGGGATGTTGACAATGGGGGAGGCTATGCATCTATAGGTGCAGTGGGTTAAAAGAAATCTCTGTGCCTCCCTCTCAGTTTTGTTGTAAACCTAAAACTGCTCAAAAAACTAAAGAGAAAAAAAAGATTAAGGAAACAATATATATAATCAACATGAAAGAATGTTATTATAAAGGACTTAGCCTTCTAAACAAAAATACATGAGAGAACAAAGCAAACCAGAATGGAAAGGTATTTCATGTGCTTTTAAAAGAACAAATAATGTAATTGAATGGTAGTTCACATGCTTAAAGAGAAAAAGTCAGCTGCCACTTAGATTAGGATAAACAAGGGTATCAATAAAAGATGATCAAAAGCAGACCATATGTCAAAATTTCTAACTTCGAAAATATCTGAATCCTTTTCTAAATGAGCCCATTCTAAAATGAACCATGAAGAAACTTGTTAATTAAAATGGAAGTGGGGCGCCTGCGTGGCGCAGTCGTTTAAGCGTCCGACTTCAGCCAGGTCACGATCTCGCGGTCCGTGAGTTCGAGCCCCATGTCAGGCTCTGGGCTGATGGCTCAGAGCCTGGAGCCTGTTTCCGATTCTGTGTCTCCCTCTCTCTCTGCCCCTCCCCCGTTCATGCTCTGTCTCTCTCTGTCCCAAAAATAAATAAACTTTGAAAAAGAAAAATTTTAAAAAAATAAAAAAATAAAAATAAAAAATAAAATGGAAGTGATTTTACGAAATTTGCCTTTGTCAGTATAACTCAATAATGATGCTCCCATCAAAAAAGACTGGTGTTAATTTTGAGATAGAAATATTAGTGCTGAATTTTTTTTAACATAAAATCATGGTTGAACATTTGATCTCAAGGTTTGATCCATCCCTCAATCAGTTCCTTAAAAGAGTAACTTCATGGTATTCTTTGTGGTCACCTCACGTCTTTTTATTTTTCTCCTACTAAGTAATCCAACTAAAGAGAAGAGGTGATAATTATCCAAGAGTAAGAAGAACCACACTACAAGAGATTTACACAGTGGAATCACTTAACAGGAGAGTGAAAGATCCCTTTGATTAATCAAAAGGATCTGGGGCTTTCCAGGCTTTCTTTAGAGCAATTTTACAAGCAATGTTAACTATAATTTGACTAACTTTGCTTCATATAGATCTTCTATAATATACAAATAATGGCTAATTTTCTAGACTAAGGGACCTATCCACTTTATGATCTCTAAAACAATTCAATGTTCAACTATTTGGAGTCAGATTGGAAACTGTTCATTAATTACTCATCATCATTAGGACAAAAATTACCTAGATGTTTATAATCAGAATTTTTCATATAATATGAAATATTTTACTCTTGTTATCTTATAAATTTAAATGTCTTTAAAAGAAGTTCATGAGGAGTTTTTGCTCTGCCAGAGCAATATAACATATCCAAGAGTTTCTTTATCCACTTTCATTAATTCAGTTGTGATTTGTATTTTACTTTAAATGAGTTGTGTGAAAATTCATAATTTCCCATTTAGATTTTATTTTGTTAGGATAAAAAAAGTGACAAATATCAATTTTCAAGAGCACGGCAAAGTATAAAAAATTTAAAACCTGAAACTCATAGACAGCATTATTAATACTATTGCATATATCCTTTGTATTTTTAATGCAGGGAAAAATCAATATTTACTTTTTAACTTCAAAGATAGGCAACTGATTCCAAAGTGACACAATAATCATAAAAGCCAGGCTTTGCTTAAAGAGAAAATGAGAAATTCTAAAAGTTCCTTTTAAATATTTCAATGTAAGATTGGATAATTTGGATCATAAAAGCTTACTGTAAACCACTGATAACAGGATTTGAGAGCAGTTCTGCCCAGGCAGGAAGAGGAACGGAAAGCCTTCAGAGGGGACGTAGGGGAGACTCAGATAAACAGAATCTGAAAAGAAACTACCAATTTGGGCCTCAGCTAAATACAGCAAGGGGCTGAGAAAATCCACAACAGAAATTCCAGATGTGTAAATGGAGAATCCAAGAATATCTGAGCATTTGGCTCCTTCTCCCCACTACATTTTATATAGTATAGACAGCTATTTTGCATCTACAGAATCCAAAGCACTGATAAATTATGCAGAAACTATCTGGACTCTCAGAGATATTCATCTGTACTATATGACAGAGCCATCTTCTCAACCTTATGGTCAAAATGGGAGAGGACACCCACAGCAAGAGTCATGAAGAACAGACCAGGAGTCCTATATATAATGGACTATAATACAGGGGTTAAGCCATTGCCAAAATATCATAACTGCCAAACAAACCTCAGTCTTTAGCAGACCAAAAGAGACCCAGAGAATGGTGTGCAATCAAGCAGTCCCTTCCCCATTACCAGAAGACATATCCATGGGCTTTCTTTTATATCCTGATGCCATCTTGGAAAGAGAAGGTGAGAGTTCTCATGAAAGACTGAAAATTTACCCAGAAGAAAACTTTCACTGAAAGTTAAAACTTTTTTTTCTTGCAGGCAATCTCAGTTACAATGAATAAAATTCAAATTCAACATGCCATATGGTACTTCCCAGATATGATTTTAGGACTTCATATTTTGTAACTATAGTCATTTTTTAAAAGCCTCATATTTCTCCCCTTTGTCATTTTTCTACTTCCAAGCAGCTACTCATGCTATCCAATACAGTAGCCATTAGCCACATGGGGCAACGTAAATTTAAATTAGTTAAAACTAAATAAAAATAAAACTTCAATTTCTCAGTCACACTAGCTACATTCTAAGTGCATGTGGCTAATAGCTACCATATTGAATAACATAGATATAGAATATTTCCTTCATCACAACAGGTTTTATTGGACAGCACTGAGAGTAGACTACACTGTGTCTATTGCCTCATAACAAGAGATATAAAATAGCCCAACACAGAAAAAAAGGAGTATTCCTGACTTTCGTTTCTAAAAGCCTAAACTCATAGGGATATAGAGAGCAGTCCAGGACATAAACCCAGTTTAGAAGAATGAAGTTGTTGTTTTTTTAAAAATTTTTTTTAAATGTTTATTTTTGAGAGAGAGAGACAGAGAGAGAGACAAAGTGAAAGTGGGGAAGGGGCAGAGAGGGAGACACAGAATCTGAAACAGGCTCCAGGCTCTGAGCTGTCAGCACAGAGACCAACGTGGGCTTGAACTCCAGAATGGCAAGTTCATGACCTGAGCCAAAGTCAGATGCGTAAATGACAGAGCCACCCAGGTGCCCCTAGAAGAATGAAGTTTAATAGACTGAAGTTTCTCCAGAGACAGGAACGCTGGCCTGGGAAGCAAGGAGAGAGTGGTTACAAGATAGAATCCAGAGATAGGGGGAGTGAGCAGGTGTTGGGATTTTGGAAAGCACAAAGTACCTATTTCCTTCCCCCAAGTTAGCCTGGAAACAACAAAATTATTGTCAATCATGAAAAGGGAGAGAGCACCAGACCTTAAGAGAATGCCTCTCAAGTTACCTATAGGAAAAATAATTGAGGGCCATATGGGATGATAGACATCTCAGCAGACACCTTTGTGCCTAGGCAGAGAACTTGAAAACAAGATGAATTAGCTCTCCCACACGTATTTTCCCCTTCCCCACTTCCATGACAACGCTTTGTTATTACTTGCCCCTGAACTAGGATAAATCTCAAGCAACTGAGGGAGAAAGGTCATACAGACATTCACTGATGTCAGGTTTCTGCCATTTTAATGGATGATGATTCCAAATGGATATATATGCCCTACCACATAAGTTAGGGAATGATATTCATATGCTTTATACTTTCTTATAAATAGGGTTCAATATGGGGTGCCTGGGTGGCGCAGTCGGTTAAACGTCCGACTTCAGCCAGGTCACGATCTCGCGTTCCGGGAGTTCGAGCCCCGCGCCAGGCTCTGGGCTGATGGCTCAGAGCCTGGAGCCTGTTTCCGATTCTGTGTCTCCCTCGCTCTCTGCCCCTCCCCCGTTCATGCTCTGTCTCTCTCTGTCCCCAAAATAAATAAACGTTGAAAAAAAATTTTTAAATAGGGTTCAATATGTCAATTCACCAAGTCCCTGGCATCATGCCTTGTGCAAAGAAAAACTGTCCATTTTCTCGACAATCCCAAATCTGCAAATGATACTTTTGAGTACTTTCCAAATTTAGGGGTAGATGCCATGTGTTCCTGGTGATTAATATCCATCTAATTTGTCAATTAGTATAGAACATCCAGTCCTGCTGATATCATAAGTTCAGGATGAAAAAAAAAAATGTTTTGGTAATTCATAGCCATAAATATGCATGGAAATGAAAGACCAGTTTACATGAGAGAAAAAAAAACACCAAGAATATAAGACATGCGGGGAGAGAGGGAAGATGGCGGCCTAGGAGGACGCTGGGCTCACTGCGCGTCCTGCTGATCACTTAGATTCCACCTACACCTGCCTAAATAACCCAGAAAACCGCCAGAGGATTAGCAGAACGGAGTCGCTGGAGCCAAGCCCAGACGAGAGGCCCACGGAAGAGGGTAGGAAGGGCGGCGAGGCGGTGCGCGCTCCACGGACTGGCGGGAGGGAGCCGGGGCGGAGGGGCGGCTCGCCGGCCAAGCAGAGCCCCCAAGTCTGGCTTGCAAAAAGCGGAGGGGCCTGACGGACTGTGTTCCGACAGCAAGCGCGACTTAGCGGCTGGGAGGTCATAAGTGAACAGCTCTGCTCAGAAAGCGGGAAGGCTGGAGGACAAAGGGAAGGAAAGCTGCTGAGCCCCCGGACGACAGAGCTCAGTTTGGTGGGGAACAAAGGCGCTCGCCAGCGCCATCTCCCCCGCCCATCCCTCAGCCAAAATCCCAAAGAGAACCAGTTCCTGCCAGGGAACTTGCTCGCTCAGCTCCGTGCAAACACCCAACTCTGCGCTTCTGCAGAGCCAAACCTCCGGCAGCGGATCTGACTCCCTCCTGCTGTCACAGGGCCCCTCCTGAAGTGGATCACCTAAGGAGAAGCAAGCTAAGCCTGCCCCTCCTGCCCCTGTGCACCTTGCCTACCCACCCCAGCTAAGACGCCAGATCCCCAGCATCACAAGCCGGGCAGTGTGCAAGTAGCCCAGACAGGTCACCCCACCCCACAGTGAATCCCGCCCCTAGGAGAGGGGAAGAGAAGGCACGCACAAGTCTGACTGTGGCCCCAGCGGTGGGCTGGGGGCAGACATCAGGTCTGACTGCGGCTCCGCCCACCAACTCCAGTTATACACCACAGCACAGGGGAAGTGCCCTGCAGGTCCTCACCACGCCAGGGACTATCCAAAATGACCAAGTGGAAGAATTCCCCTCAGAAGAATCTCCAGGAAATAACAACAGCTAATGAGCTGATCAAAAAGGATTTAAATAATATAACAGAAAGTGAATTTAGAATAATAGTCATAAAATTAATCGCTGGGCTTGAAAACAGTATAGCTGACAGCAGAGAATCTCTTGCCACAGAGATCAAGGGACTAAGGAACAGTCACGAGGAGCTGAAAAACGCTTTAAACGAAATGCATAACAAAATGGAAACCACCACGGCTTGGATTGAAGAGGCAGAGGAGAGAATAGGTGAACTAGAAGATAAAGTTATGGAAAAAGAGGAAGCTGAGAAAAAGAGAGATAAAAAAATCCAGGAGTATGAGGGGAAAATTAGAGAACTAAGTGATAAACTAAAAGAAATAATATACGCATAATTGGTATCCCAGAGGAGGAAGAGAGAAGGAAAGGTGCTGAAGGGGTACTTGAAGATATAATAGCTAAGAACTTCCATGAAGTGGGGAAGGAAAAAGGCACTGAAATCCAAGAGGCACAGAGAACTCCCTTCAGACGTAACTTGAATCGATCTTCTGCACGACATATCATAGTGAAACTGGCAAAATACAAGGATAAAGAGAAAATTCTGAAAGCAGCAAGGGGTAAACGTGCCCTCACATATAAAGGGAGACCTATAAGACTCGTGACTGATCTCTCTTTTGAAACTTGGCAGGCCAGAAAGAATTGGCACGAGATTTTCAGTGTGCTAGACAGAAAAAATATGCAGCCGAGAATCCTTTATCCAGCAAGTCTGTCATTTAGAATAGAAGGAGAGATAAAGGTCTTCCCAAACAAACAAAAACTGAAGGAATTTGTCACCACTAAACCAGCCCTCCAAGAGATCCTAAGGGGGACCCTGTGAGACAAAGTACCAGAGACATCACTACAAGCATAAAACATACAGACATCACAATGACTCTAAACCCATATCGTTCTTTTTTTTTAAATTTTTTTTTTCAACGTTTATTTATTTTTGGGACAGAGAGACAGAGCATGAACGGGGGAGGGGCAGAGACAGAAGGAGTCACAGAATCGGAAGCAGGCTCCAGGCTCTGAGCCATCAGCCCAGAGCCTGACGCGGGGCTCGAAATCACGGACCGCGAGATCGTGACCTGGCTGAAGTCGGACGCTTAAACGACTGCGCCACCCAGGCGCCCCAAAACCCATATCTTTCTATAATAACACTGAATGTAAATGGATTAAATGCGCCAACCAAAAGACATAGAGTATCAGAATGGATAAAAAAACAAGACCCATCTATTTGCTGTCTACAAGAGACTCATTTTAGACCTGAGGACACCTTTAGATTGAGAGTGAGGGGATGGAGAACTATTTATCATGCTACTGGAAGCCAAAAGAAAGCTGGAGTAGCCATACTTATATCAGACAAACTAGACTTTAAATTAAAGGCTGTAACAAGAGATGAAGAAGGACATTATATAATAGTGACAGGGTCTATCCATCAGGAAGAGCTAACAATTATAAATGTCTATGCGCCGAATACCGGAGCGCCCAAATATATAAAACAATTACTCATAAACATAAGCAACCTTATTGATAAGAATGTGGTAATTGCAGGGGACTTTAACACCCCACTTACAGAAATGGATAGATCATCTAGACGCACGGTCAATAAAGAAACAAGGGCCCTGAATGAGACATTGGATCAGATGGACTTGACAGATATATTTAGAACTCTGCATCCCAAAGCAACAGAATATACTTTCTTCTCGAGTGCACATGGAACATTCTCCAAGATAGATCATATACTGGGTCACAAAACAGCCCTTCATAAGTTTACAAGAATTGAAATCAAACCATGCATACTTTCAGACCACAATGCTATGAAGCTTGAAATCAACCACAGAAAAAAGTCTGGAAAACCTCCAAAAGCATGGAGGTTAAAGAACACCCTACTAACGAATGAGTGGGTCAACCAGGCAATTCGAGAAGAAATTAAAAAATATATGGAAACAAACGAAAATGAAAATACAACAATCCAAACGCTTTGGGACGCAGCGAAGGCAGTCCTGAGAGGAAAATACATTGCAATCCAGGCCTATCTCAAGCAACAAGAAAAATCCCAAATACAAAATCTAACAGCACACCTAAAGGAAATAGAAGCAGAACAGCAAAGGCAGCCTAAACCCAGCAGAAGAAGAGAAATCATAGATCAGAGCAGAAATAAACAATATAGAATCTAAAAAAACTGTAGAGCAGATCAACGAAACCAAGAGTTGGTTTTTTTAAAAAATAAACAAAATTGACAAACTTCTAGCCAGGCTTCTCAAAAAGAAAAGGGAGGTGACCCAAATAGATAAAATCATGAATGAAATAGGAATTACTACAACCAATCCCTCAGAGATACAAACAATTATCAGGGAATACTATGAAAAATTATATG
>NW_024412394.1:30557254-30558563 GCF_014898765.1 Herpailurus yagouaroundi | reverse complement strand
TTTTGGGATGAGCACTGGGTGTTGTATGGAAACCAATTTGACAATAAATTTCATATATAAATACAAAAAATAAAAAATTAAAAAATTAAAAATAACTTGAAAAAAAAAGAATATAAGACATGCATTACTTACTTGTAAGCAATTCTAAAATTCTTCCTAAGGAATCAGAGAAAAGTGATATGCCACGTTCCAGTTAACTGGTATGTTACATAACATAGAAGGTTCTAGTAATATATTTTCAATAATTTGAAATTTCTTACATGTGGAAAACCATGTCTAAGATATATGGCAATGCAATGTTCTCTTCACTAGATTCATTATACACTTGGGTATGTTTCAATAGATGGCCATATCCCAAGTCTGACAATTCATTTTATTCCCTCTCTTTGTTGTGCAATTAATTTTCATAAGCCTAAAACATGCAGCTGGAATTATAGGGACATATTGAGAAAAATGTGGTCAATGAACTGTATCATCCATTGAACTTGCCAGAGTAGAGATTTTTATTAGGAAAAATTTGACTTTAAGCATTTTCCCACTATTATTTCTTTCCTTAAGCTCACAGTTACCCTTAAATTGAGCATGCTGTCTATTTTCAGCTTCTGTGCTTCCTTAAGTTGATTCTATAGAGCCGAATAGTCATAGAAGTCCCAGTGACTTTTTTTTTCCAGTGTATGTTTTTACGTTTGTGACTTTAAGAGCTCTTTTGAAAACATTATTTCATTATGGGCATTTTTAAGGAGGCAACTCTCTCTACACTAATAGCTACCACTTTAATTTCTCTTTACAACCCCCTTTGCAGTAGGAAAAATCATTTTCCTACAGCTCAAAGTAGGAGAGTCAAAAGACAAACTTTAAAACGATATTGAGTTTCAAAATTTTATCAATTTCAAAACTGTACTAACACAACACAGCACTGAAATGTTCAACGACCTCCAACAGACAATATTAGTCTCAAACAACCACTTCAAAATATCCCTAAGGCTTCCCTTGCTGGTTTGATTTTACCATTAGTTAAGGACCACTGCTGGTGAATGAGTATTTCATGGGCTTTTGGGTAGCTAGAGTACAGGTTTAAGTAACCCCTGGTATATTTTACTTTTCTTTTTCTTTTTATTTTTCTTTTTCTTTTCTTTTCTACTTTCTTTCTCTTTCTTTCTTTCTTTCTTTCTTTCTTTCTTTCTTTCTTTCTTTTTCACCAAGATGCAGAAATGGTGTAACATAGGCAGTATTTAAAAGTATTGTCTCACTTCTTAAAACAGGAAAGAAAGAAAGAAAGAAAGAAAGAAAGAAAGAAAGAAAGAAAGAA
>NW_024412394.1:30536809-30557244 GCF_014898765.1 Herpailurus yagouaroundi | reverse complement strand
AAAGAAAGAAAGAAAGAAAGAAAGAAAGAAAGAAAGAAAGAAAGAAAAGGAGGGAAGGAAGGAGAGAGAGTGGGAAACAGGAGCACATGTGCTTTGAGTTACATCTATTTTTTCAGTATCTCGGCTTGCTATACTACTGTTCTTTGTTTTCCATTTACAATTTTTGTGGAAGAAGCAGATTTCAATGCTTTAAAAACCAAATTAACTCCCTAGAGAATAATCAAGGTAGTTATTCCATACGTAAACAGCCTTTTAAATGACATCAAAGTTAATGGACTCTAAAAACTGATTTCAAGAGATTTTGCAGTTACTTCAAATGTTAGAAAATGTGTATCCTGTTTTAAATTTCCTAGGGATATATTTGAAATTATTTTTAGCAATAGATATTAAATCTTCTTTCTTTCATACACATAATATGGTCTAAATATTGAAATTAATTCACCATAGATTTTGTGTATATGAATGTGTGTATACACAGTTGTATAATTGTGCAAATAGAGTCATTCTTTTGTCAGTCCACTATACACTAAAGATACGTTTGTGAATTAAGATCTAGCTTCTTTCATTGAATTCATCAGTATCTGTTAGGAAAAGAATGCATTTAAAATTTATAAGCAATCCATGGGGCGCCTGGGTGGCTCAGTCAGTTGCATGTCCGACTTTGACTCAGGTCATGATCTCACGTTTCGTGAGTTCGAGCCCTGCATCAGGCTCTGTGCTGACATCTTGGAGCTTGGAGCCTTCTTTGGATTCTGTGTCTCCCTCTCTCTCTGCCCCTCCCCGATCACACTCTGTCTCTCTCACTCTTAAAAATAAACAAACATAAAAATTTTTTAAAAAATGAATAAAATTTATAAGCAATCCAGATGTGTATTTTTTTAAATGGAAGCTAAATTTATTTAGATATTTATAAATCATGGTTCTTTAAATTAAGGTTTATTACAGTACTCTCAAGCAGAGTAGGAACAGAAATTGGCACTTTAAGTATTTACTATTATTATTTAGTTGTCAACATTAATACCTATTGTAACTAGTTACATATTGAAATAATCTGCATTTGAAATGTAGACCTACAATTTTATTTTAATGATGTAAAAATATGAATTAAATTAGATTAATGTCTTTGCAATGACTGCCATTGTACCTAAAAGTGTTGGATATGGGGCGCCTGGGTGGCGCAGTCGGTTGGTTAAGCGTCCGACTTCAGCCAGGTCACGATCTCGCGGTCCGGGAGTTCGAGCCCTGCGTCGGGCTCTGGGCTGATGGCTCAGAGCCTGGAGCCTGTTTCCGATTCTGTGTCTCCCTCTCTCTCTGCCCCTCCCCCGTTCATGCTCCGTCTCTCTCTGTCCCAAAAATAAATAAACGTTGAAAAAAAATTAAAAAAAAAAAAGTGTTGGATAAGAGAGTGGCAATTAAAGAATCAATGCATTTGAAATAATTTGCACTTAGGTGGATGCATAACAAATTATAAATTTAAATACATTTAAATGTCTTCAATCTGGGAGTCCACTAATTGACACACTTGGTAATAAAGAAGTTCCAACAGTGTGTGTAAGTTGTTGCTAGCCACAGTCACATCAGTTTTAGAATTTCCCTGAGAGGGATAAAACTCAGACACTGCACACTCATTCATCAATCGACCAAATGCCAGGTCTTTGTTTCAAGGTTCTGGTATGTTCATGCAGCCGCGACTTAGCACTCTTACCAACTCAGCAGCTATTTTGAGAAAGAAGAAAGAAAACATGATGAGAAACCTACCACTAGGTCTACCAGAATTCAGGCAGTTAATTAAGGAAAAAAGTCAGGTACTCTATAAAACTCATTCAGTTTTGTTAATATTCAATCAAATACCTGACTGATGCCCCAAGAACTAAAATGGGCATGTGATTCTACGTAAACCTGTATGTATTTTAATCTACTTTATCCTAACGTCTGAATAACAAATGAAATAAAATCAGTGAAAGTATTTTTGGCAAACATTTATGAAATCCTTAAAATGTGTAAAATTATATGGCATTTTTGGATAAGGTAACTAGTTGTCTGGAAAATGTCCTAGTCATTTTATAAGATTATTTGCATTTTTAAAAATTTCTTTGAATAATTTCATCCCTTCCTTCAGAAAAATCTAATCCAGTGTAGGTTGCGTATAAAGTAAATAAGAAAATAAACATAAAATAATAAAGCATGGAGAAAAGATGAAAGAAGGTAACTGTTAACATTTGGGGTGCCAACCATATGCTAGATACCAAGTTATAATTAATTTAACCCATGTACATGTATTTATTCCTTATATGAGGTAGCTGTTTTTCCACCTCATATTATGAACGAGGAAAGTTAGACTTCCAGGTTAAGCTGAATTTCACAGAACTAGTAAAGTGAATCAAAGCCAAGCTTTTCTAAATCAAAATTCTACCTTCTATCCATAACCTCATGAAAATAGATAAACTAGAATTATTCTAGGGTTAGAAATGTAAACTTTCCTTCTTAACTTTTATGTATACTTAAAATATAAAGGAATTTGACCCTGTTTATGGAGAGCATACCAATGGGCAGAAACATTCATCCTGACAGGAATAAACCTAGTATTATATCACACAGAAAGGAGTTATTCTTTTTGCAATTTGAATTTTGAGGGGAGAAAATTGGTAGCCCCTCAACATATGTTAAGTTGTGCTTTCCTGCCTCAAAACCACAGAAACTAACAAAGGGACATGGTGATATTTCCCCATAGTTTTAAGGACAGACCTTCCCCCCCCCACCACCACCCCTGCACCACCAGTCAGTCCTGCCGGTTACTCCTATCAGCTCAGTAGCACGTAAAGGCTACCATTTGTAGCCTTGTTAATCACATACTTCATTTCAGATTGCAGCATCCAAGAACTCCAGGGAAGAAGGGAAAGGCCACCTCTCACTCACTGAGAAGGACTGTATTGTCACACCCTCATACGTTGTTCCCACGGACACACCAGACAGGAACTATGCCAAGAAGTCTAAGGAGTATTCTGGAAAGTCAGGGGCTATCGTTACAAGGGGTTGTAACTATAACTATCAGGAATGGCAAAATAACATGGTGAGGAGGCAGGCAAATGCTGTTGGCAGTCTGTGAATACTGGAGGCAAGGAAACTTCGGAACTTTTGTTTGCAAGATAATTTGTTTTGTGCTTAAACTACAACTCAGTCCCCTTTGACAATATGTACCCTTCACAAACATGTTTAGCAATAAATCCCTAAGTACTACATAACTATAGGATTTTACAGCACTATATAGACTTTCTCTAATGGTTCTGTTTCCTTTAGTCCCCATTATCAAAAAACAGAACAAGCAATAAAACCAACCAAACAAAACCCTACAGCACTTTTCCTTTCTTTTTTATGGAGTTTTAATTAGTGGTAAGGAGATTTCTCATAATGTTAGAAATTCATACAAGCATGTATCCAGGTAATCAACTAGTCATCTACATAATTCCAAATCTTATTTTAAGGGTATATGGAACATGTGCTGGTTCATCTTGGTTTGTTACCCCTCTGTACACATCATCTGCTCTGCTTTGTTCCTGTGAACGACAGCACCCAGCAGCCCTTCCCGATTAGCTACCTATTTGCAGCCGCCAGTTGGGAGGCACCTCCAGTCCTCGTGGTTGGGACTGGGGGCTTGCTTAGTCCACTGCTCTTTCAGGTTTCAAAGTTCAAATTCCTCCATTTTCCCTATCAGCCTTGGGGTAGTAGACAACTTCCCACTGTTGCTAGTCCCTGGGACTTACCTGAACTTTGACCCACATTTCTGCAAATAAGCCCTTCCTTAAACTTTCCTCACGGAAACACTTGGAAGGTGTTTGCTGGGACTCCAATACAAAAAACATATATATACATTGGGACAAAATAAAATAAGCAACAGTCATGACAATGGGAAATCATTAATGGAAGAATTAAATACCAGAGAAAATATTAGATTTCAGAAATATATTCAAATCAGTTCCTTCTACTGATAAAGGTGGACTGCAAATTTGATTCTAAGCTTTCTAAGGCCAGAGGTTCAGTGCAATGAACTCAGAAAATCTTAAACTTCAGGGGCCCCTCATTTTCTGGAATCTAGTATGGCTCTGTGAGAGAACCAAGCAATTGTTTATATGGTAATTTATTTTTGTAAAATCTACATACATAAAATATTTCTATTGCAATCAATAAAGACCATTGTCTCTTTCCATGACAAGTTTATCTCTTATCACATTGTCCTCTCTGTTGTGTGTCAACACAATGTCTATGGGCAATTGGAGATCAGGCTATATGGTAAAGGTGAGTTATAAATCCATTTAGTTTGGGTTTTGTGGGATCTGTTTATGGAGGCATAGTCATTTCCATATATAATCAATCTGTTATTGCTATCCTTCCCAAGGTAAGAATGGATTCCTGGAGCCCTCCTACTGATCAATTTACAACTTTGTGACAAGAAGGTTTTATCACAATAAGAACATCTCCTACCATGCCCAGCAGTGGAAGTATATGGTAGGGGAGGAGAAAAAACTATGTACAGGAGAAAAAACTATGTACAGAGCATGATATGAGTTCTGTGGGAAATTATTCCACTCATCAGGCCTACATAAAACTCAAAGTAGAGATTTGGTTCTCATCAATGCCTAGTCAAAACAGAAGTTCTCTGCTGTGTTTATTTAATAAACATACCATACTCTCTCTCTTCTCTCTTACAGTTTAGGATTGTATGAAATAGAATATATCAGAACACATGAGTTTTTAGAGCACAAAAACCTATAGAAGTACCACAAACAGCAAATATGTTTTTGTGCAAAGTTGTATGTAGTCATTAACTTTCTTTCTTAGGGGAAGACTGAATTAACTTTCTTTCTTAGGGGAAAAAATATAAAATTGATGTCTTATGAAGAAGTGATTAAAAAGTATGCAGTCAGGAATGCCTGGGTGGCTCAGCCAGTTAAGTATCCAACTCTTAATTTCAGCTCAGGTCATGATCGCCCAATCATGAGATCAAGCCCCATGTTGGGCTCTGTGCTGAGCATGGAGTCTGCTTGGGATTCTCTCTCTCATTACCTCTGCCTCTCTCCCCAACTCATGCTCTCTCCAAAAACAAACAAACAAAAAGTATGCAGTCAAAATTTTAGGAAAAAAATTTTTAAAGAGCTATCTCAGTCATTTAATTACTAACATTTTTAAGAAAGTGTTTTATATTTCATAATGTTTGTGATAGTTATCAGTTTTTAAAATTTGCATCTTCTTATGATGCTTGTCTTAAATATTCTATTTATACCTATATTTTCAAATTCTTTCTTTTTAAAGGGACTTTAAAATTGATTAGGGTTTCAGATCCCATAAAACCTGTCTTTTTCCTTGTTGTTTTTCCCTGCTATTGGTCAGGTAGAGATTGCCAACTAGATTGACATTATCCCTAATATTAACAAATACATATTTTTGTTAAGAGGAAGTAGTATATATTTCCTTGCACTAGTGTCTAACCCACAACTAACGACAGGATGTTAATAAAAGAATGTAGGGGTGCCTGGGTGGCTCAGTTGGTTAAGCATCCAGCATTTGACTCTTGGTTTGGACTCAGGTCATGATCTCATAGTCGTGAGATTGGGCCCTGCATTGAGCTCTGTGCTGAGCGTGGAGCCTGCTTGAGACTCTCTCTCTCCTTCTCTCTCTGACCCTCCCCTGCTTGCTTTATTTTTTCTCTCTCTTAAAAAAAAGTAATATAAAACTCAGATGAGTGATAACAATTATGTTTTTAAAATTTTTAAAGAATGGATACATACTACTTAGGAGAGAAAAAGTTTTTTAAAAAGTTAAACACAGAATGCATATATCCAGTGCATCCTGTCTATATAAACACCCACCATATAATTGTCTTTATTGGGAGTTATTAGGGACATAAATTTAGGATAGGCCCTTCATAGAAAATCAAGACAGAAACATAAGATGTATTGCTATAATCATACCGTGAAGCATGTGATTGCATAAAAATCAGTGGAATGGATAATATAAGCTATAAACTTAAGTGAGTATGAAATATCTTGACATTTTGGAAAGAACAAATTGGAAAAGGTGAGGTTGTGTGTGCTCTCTTTCTCTCCAACAGAAATTCCAGCCCGAGGAGAAAGATAAAATCATGACTCAGACTGAATATCTTTGGGATTTTACCTTTTTGAGATCTTTCATGTTTTGGTGAATATCAAGTATTTGACCCAATTAAGCATAAGTAAGTCAAGAGAAAATCATAACCTCTTAGAGTATGGAATATCTTAAAGAGCAAGTAAAACTTTTAAAACTTAGACTTAAGCTAAAGTTAACCTTACTAGAGCACCTGGCTGGCTCAGTCAGTGGAACGTGCAACTTTTAATCTCAGGGTTGTAAATTCAAGCCCCATGTTGGATATAGAAATTACTTAAAAAATAAAATCTTAAAAAGACAAAAAAATAAAGTTAACCTTATTGATCAGAGCATAAGGTCAAGGAGTAAAGACAACATAAAATTTTGAATCAAGTCACCTGTGTACTAGTTCAGCTACTGTACTTTTTTGAGACTAGGACAGTTCGTTGATCTAAATTTTATCATCTGCAAAATGATGAGGTTGGAGTTGGATTTCTTAGGTTCTTTCTCTATCTGTAAACCAAGCCTGGCAACTTGGTCCTGTGAATAGTGCCCACATGTTAAGAGCTCCAGCTTTCACAACTTAATTTTCCTTGACAAGTTACTCAATCTCCCCTTGACTCAATTTCCCCAAGGGCCAAACAGAGATAAGGATATATTTCTATCTGCATGTATTTGGCAGGAATGGTGAAAATTTACACTGTTCTTACACTAGAACTTAAGTATACCTTAGTGAACAATGTACCTCAAAAAAGCCACCTTATAAATGCTAGTACAGGGAAAAAATGAGCTTGAGAACTTCCAGGTGTTCTCTACACAAAAATCAAGCAAATTAAAGTACATTTTCATTTTCACAACACTCTCTTCTTCCCTCCCAGAATTTATTGAAATTGCTCCTTGTGTAGTGATTCATGTAAGTTACGTACTCAACATCTTCTCCGAAAAATAAGATTCATGGGAAGTGGTATACAATAATTACACAATACAGTATGTGTTAATTACTCATGAATCAATAAATGAATGCTGGGTAATAATGTGCAAACTTTCATCAACAATATAGAAACAACATATAATTATTGTTTGTTTTCTTTGACAAGAATTTATCTAGCTCACTTGTGCTTAAGCACTACTTTTCACAAACATGCATGGTTGAAAATATGTTATATTCAAAGACCTAGAGAAGAAAAATTCCTACAATCTTCCACAATAATCGTTTTACAAAAAATTTTTTTTAAAAGTTCTTTATCCTTATAATTAGGGGCACAGAAATGTTACATTTCCACCTTGTACATAGCAATTCTTATATATCTGAGTAACAACTTTAAATTTATCCTCTTCTACTTTTAATGTATCTTTAATTACATCTCAATTCTTGTACTCTCCAAGTATCCAATTTGTACCTATCACACACTAAGTTTGTTTATTTATTCAGTCCCAATTTTCAGGAGTTATTTGTAGTTTGTATAAGAACCACAGGTAATATATCCTTTCATTAAAAAGATTCCAGTTCTCAGGAGGATATAACTTCATCCAAAAAAGCTATCTCTAAAAATTAAAAAATGATTTTAAAAAAGTATATACTTTCTGAAATATCACGGACATTCAATGACTTTTAGTAGTTTGGGGGGTTACATATATGCTTATACACAGTAACATATGCATTATATCATGCCATATACATATGGCAAAATTTCTATAAGTCTAAATACATGAAAAAGATCCTGAATATCAACTTGGATTCAGAGAAAAATAAGATTCTATCAGTAGTAGTACTTATGGACTACTAGTTAAAGACATTTAAATTTTACATCACACGTTTTTCTTTGGAAAGTTTTATCCATATACACATACCTATATTATACATATATATCTTATATATACATATACTACATATATGCTACTTGAAAACTATTAACATTTTCTATTTTGAGTCACCACCATAAGATAGAATCTGCCTTATATTAAAGAGTTTGCTATTATAATTAGTTTACTGAATATAAAATGAGCTCTATTTAAATATTTCACAGGAAAACATTTTCTGAAGTTGGAATTACAGCCAAAGACTTTCCAAATACATGCTCTCCAATATGTAGCCAAATTTTAAGACCTATGATACCAGATATAGTAGTGGCCAGATATCTTGCAGATGTCAGGATAAATAAAATGGAACTTCTATTTCTAGTGACTTAGAATCCTGAGGATTAGGTATGCACACAAAGAAGCACCCTAAAGCCATCCAATGTTATAGGGGCAACTATAATGAATTAGTAAATACATGCAAAAGATGAGGGTTTATTAATTTGTTTCTGGGTTGAGGAAAATTACATTTGAGCTAGGTCTCAAAATTTCAAATTGGAAGTCTGTTACAGTTTAGGTTTGTTCCAATATCTAAGGTATTCTTTTTCTCTTGGAGCCATCCCTTCTAGGGGTTCCTTTCTTGGTTGGCTGCTTGCTAGGCTTGTGATACAGATTACCATATAGCACCACCCTTTATCATTAGTCTGGAAAGTCTCTTTATCTCTCCCTGAATTCTCTGTTTTCTGGATCTCACATCTTCCTCTGGTGATGGTTTACACATCACTTTATACCAATTAGATGCTTTGTGAGAAAGAATACTGGGGGAGGGGGGCAAATTTTTGCAATGTTTTGAACTGAGGGTGTCTATAGTCAACTTTTATATTGGATTATTATTTGGCTAGGTATAGAATTCTCAACAAAAAATCATTACCTGAAAACTTTAAGGAATTTATTTTATACCTAGCTTACAATGTCTTCATGAAATGACGCCGTAAGTCCCTAGTATCCCTACTTGCCTATGTGCTACCTGTTTTTCTGGGAACTGTTAAGATCTTTCCTTTATTCACAAAGTTCAGGAATGTGAATAATGATATGCCTGTCATCTACACCCCCCAAAATTTAGTGTGCCAGGAAACTGAGACCAAATCTGAATACCATGTCCTTTACTCTTCATGTCTAAAAAAAATTATTCACTTTTTTTGACCATGCTACTTTTCTATTTTTGGAACTGCTATCAGATATTACATCTTACTGATTCTATGCATTTTTCATTATTTTTTCTCACTGTCTATCTTTATACTTTTTCTACTTTCTATCACCTTTACCTTCATATTTCTACTTTATATAGTGAAATTTTATTTGCTTCTCATATTTTTAATTCCTAAGAGTTATTTCTTGTTTCTTGAACTTTTTTCATATTTCTCATTTTGTTTCAGAGATGCAATATATTATTTTATTTCTTTCAAAATAATAATTTACGGTTTTGACATTTTCTTTTGTCTCTGAAATTCTTCATGTCCTCTGAGTTCCCTTCTCACCCTTGTATTTGGATTCTTAATACTGGAGGTTTACTCCTTAACTTTTGTAGAAGTAAAGCACTGAATAAGTTGACTGGACACTGCCTACCTATGCAGGGGTGTTCAATTAATGGGATTTCCAAAAATACAAATCCAACTTTCAGACCAGAGACATTCAATATTCAAGTATGTGAAGGTCTTTCATCCGAGGTCAGTTTCTGTTTAGTCTTTCACTGATGGGTGTGAACATTTGTGTTCATGTGGAATGAAAGAGTAAAACATGGTCTCTTTCTTCACATATTTTCATCCCATTTGTCCAACATGTCATCCCAGCCTATGATTGGGTAAACAAGTCCAACATTCCTTCGTTCCATACTTCTATATTTTTGAAGTATACTCTTTATTTTTAAAATTGTCTTCTATTAAAAAAAAACAATTATTAAAAAGGAATTTTATGGTGATTTTAATGATAAATATTAGCCTAAAATTAAAACTATATGGGGGCGCCTGGGTGGCGCAGTCGGTTAAGCGTCCGATTTCAGCCAGGTCACGATCTCGCGGTCCGTGAGTTCGAGCCCCGCGTCAGGCTCTGGGCTGATGGCTCAGAGCCTGGAGCCTGTTTCCGATTCTGAGTCTCCCTCTCTCTCTGACCCTCTCCCGTTCATGCTCTGTCTCTCTCTGTCCTAAAAATAAATAAACGTTGAAAAAAAAAAAACTTAAAAAAAAAAAAAAACTATATGGCTATATGGTATATGGCATCAGCTCTACTCCAAAAAATAACTATTTATGTATAACTGGTCTCTTGTCTATTGTAAACACATCCTCAATTTTTTTCTGGAAAATTTCCCTATATTCACATTAGAATCTCTCATTATTGTAATTTATATCATATTGCTCTCATTTTTCTCCCAATGGAAATCAAGTCCCTCTTAATAAAGGCTATATTAAAAGAAAGGGCCTAATTAAAAGTAGGCCAGACATCTCAATTCAGATTTCAATGACCCTATTATGAACTATAAGATCACATCTTAAGAAATGGCCATATTCTGGCCTTTTGTAGCAACGTGGATGGAACTGGAGAGTGTGATGCTAAGTGAAATAAGCCATACAGAGAAAGACAGATACCATATGGTTTCACTCTTATGTGGATCCTGAGAAACTTAACAGGAACCCATGGGGGAGGGGAAGGAAAAAAAAAAAAAAAAGAGGTTAGAGTGGGAGAGAGCCAAAGCATAAGAGACTGTTGAGAACTGAGAACAAACTAAGGGTTGATGGGGGGTGGGAGGGAGGAGAGGGTGGGTGATGGGTATTGAGGAGGGCACCTTTTGGGATGAGCACTGGGTGTTGTATGGAAACCAATTTGACAATAAATTTCATATAAAAAAAAAAAAGAAATGGCCATATTCTGTATTTCAGGTTGTTGAGGGTCTAAAAAATATGTCTTTTTTACACCTTTTTTTTCTTGCCTCTGAACTAACAAAATTATTGTAAAAAAATGAAATTTCTTCTTTTTTATTTGACTGATTTAATGTGCAGTGCAACAAATAATGCAGTGGAATTAAAAGTAAGAAGCAAACAGTAAGGAAAGGCATTGTGTAGGGGCTCAGGAACAAACCATATCAATAAATAAGACAGGTAGATAAAGGAAGTAGATTAAAGCCAGAGTGACAGAGAAAACTGGAGGGCAGACATGAGGGCTATCAAGAAATGATACTGTAACATTACAAACAATTGCAAGACACTGTGAATGATAACAAGATAAAGAGTGAAAACTAACAGTCCAGAACTGGACTTATTCCACATCTGTATTGCCACATGTTGCAAAATTTTTAATTCATCTGAAAATCTAATTTTTAGCTTTTCTTGGTAATACGTGTGATCAGGTAATGCTTGTCCCATTTCCAAATAACAGCAATCATTCAGAGCTGGGAAGCAGATTTCCCCTGCAAACACTGTATTGGTATCCTCACCACTTGACCAGTGTAGGCATTCTCTTACATGTACACCTGGCACCCTTACCCAGTTCTGTACCTGCCTACTACATACAGGTCATTGCACTAGCTCTGCTTTGTAGAAGACAAATGTTTTCACAAACAGAAAAATATTACCTTAAAGGTAAATGCTGGAAAGTGTTTATAAACATAGGATAGATAATATCACTCCTCTGCTCATGACCATCAGTTGGTGCCAAATCTCACTCTAAATGGAAACCAAAAGCCCTGAATATAAATATAACTCCAGCTGCCAGGCCGCAAAATTAATCTTGAATCCAGTAACCCTCTCAATAGCCTTACTACAAACATTTACTTAATATGAAGTAATTCAGAGTCACTGTAGAAAACTTTATAAACATAAAACATGTAAAAGAAAAATTACTCACAATTCCACAGTCTAAAGTAATCACTATGTTGGTCTAATACAGATATATTTTTGTTATTCTGCTTTTTATTCTTTAAAAATTGTATCTATCTATTTTTAGAAACAGAGAGGGAGTGCAAGCAGGGGAGAGGATCAGAAGGAGAGAAAGAAAGAATCTTAAGCAGGCTCAATGTTCACAATGGAGCCCTACATGGGGTTTGATCCAATGACCCTGGGGTTATGACCTGACTCGAAATCAGAGTCAGAACCTCAACCAATTGAGCCACCCAGAGTCCCCTGTTATTCTGCTTTTTAAAACTTAATAACAATGATGCAAACAAATCTACCATGTCAATAAAAGTTTTTGAAATCACCTTTTTTATGGCTGTATATTGCCTTATGGTATACCATAATTTAATTATTGCCCAATGTTTGGGAACTTGGTTTCCAAAGCAGTATATTATAAATACCACCATCATAAAAACATTAATAACTCAGATTATTTTTTAAGACAAATTACAGAGAGAAGAACTGTGAACCAACTCATTTAAAAATGTAAAGGTAAAGCAATTTGCATGATTCCAGCAATGTGTAGCTTAAGACTTATTCTAATCAGCTTTGGGTATTTTTATTTAAAGATATTTATGGGGCAGCTGGGTGGCTCAATTAAGCAGCAGACTTCAGCTCAGGTCATGATTTCACAGATGGTGAGTTCCAGCCTCGCTTCGGGCTCTTGTGCTGACAGCTCAGAACCTGGAAACTGCTTCTTTGGATTCTGTGTCTCCCTCTCCCTCTCTCTCTCTGTCCCTCCCCTGCTCGAACTCTGTCTCTCTCTCTCTCTCTAATGTCACATATTTGATTTTTAGAAACCACTGAGTCAACTACTTATGTGTCATCTGTCATTTATTCCACTTAAGGTGACTGGTATACTCCAAAAATTTTAATTTGTGGGATCAAATATATGCAACTATTTTGTTAGGATTTCTTCCTTTGCTTTTTATGATAAAAGTCCCACTGTCACTAAGACCACATACATAAATTTCTTGAGAGATTCTAATTGTGCATTATTATATTGTTTATTATTGTTTATAACTGTTTACTATGATATATGTTTATTAGTAATAACTCATTAATACTTCTGATACATGATAGGAAGTGATTTTCTAAACTTTTTTTTTCTGCCAATTAGGTAGTACATTGCACAGCTGAAAGAAAGTTATCAATGTAAATAAAACATTAAAGTAATTTATTTTTCTAAATTTATTTTCTTAAGTTTACTTTCTATCTTCAAGCCACCCTGATTATTGTCATCATTTATATAATAACAGCTTTTGTCTTCAAGGATATTCCCGAGTTGCGGGTGAAACAAAATAAGATAAAATGACTTCAAGAAAAACAGACTTCATGAATGGCACACTTGAAGTACTTCTTTATCTTCAAAGTTTTTGATTTAATCACTTTCAAGTGATTCTTGTTAAGATGATAAAAGGTCAGTAAGGGTATATGTGACCCATAATGCGTTCAGGAAACAGATTTACCTGTTAAGTGTTGAACAGAAAGATACCCATTTGCCACTGGTTCCCCAACCACAATGTCCAGTGATTTCTTCCCTAAATCCTTGGTTTCATGGTAAGCCCTAACAATGCAACTTCCCTTGCTTGACTGACCAGTAACCTCCTAGTATTTGACCTGCTAGCCTCCTCTAGCTCTTTATATTACTAGCACCTATTTCTTCCTCACCTAGAACCAACACTTCAATCCAGCTGTAATACTAGACAGGGTAAATACATAGCTTCCTAGGACCAGCTAAAAATATGGTACTCGTCAGATGAATATGGGGGAACAAAAGAGAGATAGAGAGTCAAACCAGAAAACAGACTTTTAATTACAGAGAACAAATTGAGGGTTGCTGGAGGGGTGGGGGTTTGGAGCATGTAGGGTTAAATGGGTGATGGGGATTAAGGAAGGCACTTGTGATGAGTACTGGGTGTTGTATGTAAATGATGAATAACTCATATCTACACCTGAAACTAATATCACACTGTATTTAAATAACTGGAATTTAAATAAAAACTTGGGGGGAAAAAAAAGAAAGAAGCCTATGGGGAGAAAAAGTATATGTGCCTAGTTTGATCATGGCCTGATTATTGTTGTTGTTGCTGTTGTTATTGTTGTGTTATAATTACTATTATTTACTTGGCTATAAGGCCAATCTGAATCTAGTGTACTTCTATAATGAATTCTCTGATCTTGGATTTGTAGTTTTAAAAGAAAAAAAAAACAAAGAAAAATAATAAATTTTGAGAAAGAAAATCATTCTTTAGGTAAAAGTGGTGATAGATATACAGCAATCCATCCTTTATTTGCTTTGAAAACTAGATGGCTAATTATAGTTATGACACATTTTAATGTTTAATATAGTTCTATAACCATATTAGGTTAACAATGACTCAAAGACAAGTACTGATGCAAATTTTTCTAGAAATTTTGATAGTTAATTTTATGTGTTGATTTGACTGGGTCACAGGGTGCCCAGATACTTAGTTAAACATTGCTCTGGGTGTGTCTGTGAAGGTATTTCTGGATGAGAGTAACATTTGAATCAGTAGAAGAAGTGAAGCAGATTGCCTTCTCCAATGTTAGTGGGCTTCATCCAATCCATGGAAAGCCTAAATTAAAAAAAAACAAAACAAAACAAAACAAAAAAAAAAAAACAGCAGAGCAAGAGAGAATTTGTTCTCTCTGCCTTACTGTCTCTAAACTTGGACATTTTCCCCTCCTGCTCTTGGACTCAGACTCCAACTGGAACTTACACCATCTGCTCTCCTGCTTGCTGACTCCAGATGCTTGGACTTCTCAACTTCCAGAACTGCATGAGCCAATTCCTTATTCTATATAAAATTCATATATTATATTATATATTCTATTGGTTCTGTTTCTCTGGAGAACCCAGACTAATAGAGTAAACAGTAACTCAACATAGAAGTTTATTTAAAAAATAATAATAGAGAAAATGCAGAGTTGTTTTCTTTTCTGACAGTCTTTGATTCTGTGGTTATAAACGTAGCAGTCATGAAATGTGTTTTTCCACCTATATAAATGTTCCAAGAAATTGGAATTTTCTCACTTATGTGCCAAGAGATTGCACTTAACTTATTCTCTCCAAAAAAGTTCTTTGGAAACACATTTCTTTGTTTTTAGAATTTTGCATACCAAATATATCATAGTTACTTCCTTTTTACTTAATGTCACTATTTTACCCACCCAATAATGAACCTATTTGCAATGTGACTATTGTTTTGAGACTAGGAATTAGAGTGGTATCACTGGGAAAGTTTAGGTTCTAGGTACAGACAATCCTTGGTTCTAACTCCAGATCCACCTGCATAATTTAGGAAGTCACTTATTCTGGAATGACCCAGTTTTTCCTTCAGAATTATGGAAACAGCATTACCCCCCAACTGTAGGGTGATTAGAAGATTTCAGATACTATGAAGAGAATGTCTGCCAATTACATGAGATTATTATCATTATGGTTTTTACTATATCTCAAAAATCTGATCACCAAGATGAGAATTTTTCTTAGTTAAATAAATCAATGCTCAAAGCAGCTTGAAAATATCCTCTGATAAACTGAGGAATCTTTAGTACCAACCACTATGACTACCACTTTAGCCTAATCAGAAACTTATTTCCTCCATCTAAATATCCAAATGTTAAAAGGGTTGAATGGCTATAAATTCAATCTCATTAGAAGAAAGATTTTAATTTCAATTTATTGCATACCAACAGATTTGGGATGTTTGATGTTTTAGAATAGTGACATAATTCACTGAAGAGATTTTGTCTTAGAAAAAAGAAAACATAAAACAAAACAAACAAAAAAAAAAAAAACAGTAGTTGTAAAAATGTCCTAATATGTTTCCACCTCCATCACCCAGATAACATATACTTCTGATAAAATAATAATGTCACAGAATTTGAGAACTGAACCTTAATTGAATAGAGTAAGAAAATAGGAAAGACAGAAATAGCACTCTTCAATGGACTAGTTTAGAGATTTCAAAGGATATTCAACTTATTGCAATTATTACAGGTAAGCAAAAAGAGCTGCAAAATATGATAAGAAAACAGAAGCATTTATCTCATAGCCTTGGGTCTCTTTCCTTTTTAGATGACTTAAAAATATCCTGTTGAAATCACTCTTAACCTCTATGCTATTTTCCATTATAACTGATAAACTGATCTCTTACATTCTGTGTAAGTTACGGTGTAATAGGTCTGAGGCTCCTGAGAGTAACACTACAATCCCACAATTTTGAAATAGGAAGTAAATTTAGCAGCATTTGGTTTAATTTCCAAGTCATTCATGTATATATATTATATAACTATAATTATATAACATGTATTATATATATATATATGTTACATATATATGTAACATATATAATGCTGTTGCTATTGTCACTGTTGTTATTCACCTGTTAAAAGGTATATGAATGTATACTTCAGAGGATCAGTGACCTAACCATGAGTCCAATTGCAAATGATTTCATTTAGTTCTTCTGGTTCCTGATCCCTAGGCTTAGAGATTAATTTCTACCCTGTTGAGTTGCTCTAGATAGTCCATTCAGAGTAGGACCCTTCAAAGGGTTTAGGATTAAAGCAGCTGAAGCACTCTCAGGAGGCTTAACCACCTCTACCACATTTCAAATACACTAAGAGTCCAGAATGCTTTACAGCCCACTACCAAAGAACATAGCTTCACTTGCCCTCCACACATATTTCAAAACCTTCCTTTCTGCACCCTGTCCACTGTTGGGCTCTTTTGTTTTCCCATTCTCCCCTTTAGCTTAGTTTCTATAAGCCTGTTTTTACTGCCTCTCCCTTTCCCCCTTCTTTTTTTTTTTTTTTCTGTTCCCTAGGTTATTGTTTTTCCTTTTTCCCCCCCAGCTTTAGTGAGGTAAAATCAACAAATAAAGATTGTATATAAAGCATACAATGTCATGATTTAATATATATGTATATGTTGTGAAATGACTACCACAATCAAGCTAATTAAGATATGCATCACTTCACATAGTTATAATTTTTGTGTATAATGAGACCATGTAAGATCAATCTCATAGCAAAGTTCGAGTATATAATACCATATTAACTATAGTTACCATTCTGTACATTAGATCTCCAGAAAGTATTCATCCTATATAACTGAAACTTTGTACTCTTTAAGCAACAACTGCCAGCATTCCCCACACTTCCCAGCATTCTGCTCTCTGCTTTTGTTAATTCCACTCTTTCAGATCCCACACACAAGTGAGAGCACACAGTATTTGTCTTTCTGTGTCTAGCTTATTTAATTTAAAATACTGTCCTCAAGGTTCACCCATGCTGTCACAAATGGCAACATTTCCTTCTTTTTTAAGAAGGAATATATAATACTTATAATAATATTCATTGTGTATATAGTCCACATTTTCTTATCCGTTTATCTGCCAAAGACATTTCGGTTGTTTCGGAAACAATGGATATCTCAAAGATACTAATTTCAACAATCCCACAAGTGGTATTGTTGGATCATGTGGTAGTTCTATTTTATTTATTTATTTTTTGAAGAACTTTCAAGTAGTTTTCCATAATGGCTGTACCAATTTACATTCCCACCAACAGTGTACAAGGGTTTCCTTTTCTCTACATCCTCACTAACGAAGTATCTGAAATGGAAATTAAGAGAAAAAAATTCCAATCACATTAGCAAATAAAAAGTTTAAAGTACTCAGGAAGAAACTTAATCAAAGAGCTGAATGACTTATATACTGAAAATTATAAAACATTAATGAAGGAAATTTAAAAAAAACATAAATAAATGCAAAGATATTCCATGTTCATTAATTGAAAGAATATTGTTAAAATGTCCATACTACATACAGTGCTCTACATATTCAATGTAATCCCTGTCAAAATCTCAATGGCATTCTTTACAGAAACAGAAAAAAACAATGTCAAAATTCAGATGGAGCCACAAAAGATCCAGAATAGCCCAAACAATGTTAAGGAAGAACAGAGCTGGAAGCACTGTACTCCTGATTTCAAAATACATTACAAAGTCATAGTAAAGAAACCAGTATGGTACTGGCATAAAGACAGATATATTGACCAATGGGACAGAAGAGAGAGCCGGAATAAAAAATAATACACATCTACAGTCAATGGATCTTGACAAGGGTGCCAAGAATAAACAATGGGAAAAGGATAGATCCTTCAATAAATAATGTTGGGAAAACCAGATAACCACATGCAAAAAAAAAAAAAAAAAAAAAAAAAAGAAACTGGACCCTTATCTCACACCATACATAAAAAAATCAACTCAAAATGGATTAAAGACTTAAACGTTAAGATCTAAAACTGAAAACCAATAGAAGAAAAGAGGGGAAAGCTTCTTAGCATTGGTGTGGGCAATGCCTATTTTAGATATGACACCCAAAGCACAGGCAACAAAAGCAAAAACAGACAAGTGAGATTGACTCAAACTAATAAGCACACCAAAGGAAACAATCAACAGAGTGAAAAGGCAAGCAAAAAAAAAAAAAATGGGAGAAAATATTTGCAAACTATGCATCTGATAAGGACTCAATATCCAAAATATATAAGGAACTCAATTCAATAGCAATCAATCAATAACCAAATTAAAAAATGTGCTAAGGACCTGAACAGATATGTATACAAAGAAAATATACCAATGCCAGCAGCTACATGAAGAAATTTTTCTCTTTGTTTCATTCTTTTTTCCTTCTTCTGTACTTATTTGACAACAATATACCTATCAAGATTATTTTTCATTATTTGTTATAGCATTTCTTTAAGTGTTTTGATGATGGCTTTTGTATGTATCCTGAAGTTTTTTTGTTTGTTTGTTTACTAGTTTCTCTACTGAAAATGTTGACTTCTTAATTATCAGAGCCACTGTAATCAGTACAGACTTAGCTTTCAAATGGAAGGATTCATTAATGCTGGAAGATAGGGTTGACTAATTTTTGCCAATAACAATGTGAGCACAAGTGGCAATTCTAGTCCATAAGACACAGGTGTGCCTTCTCTGCAAGCTTTCCCCTTTCTCTGGTTGGATGAAAGAAGTACCATATCCCTAGAGGATGCAGAGCTGAAAGGAAGAAATCTGAATCCCAGTATCACCTGAAGGAAAGACACCCACAAACCAAGAACTCCTTCATGAAGTGTTACATGAGCAAAAAATAAAATTGTATGTGTTCAGCCACTAAAACTCTGGAGTTTGTTTCAACAGCAAATGTTACCCAAACTACTCTACTATCAATCTCAGGGATTTTTTTGTCTAGACTTGAATATTTTTATAGTAATCTAACAAATACTTAATTTTATACAAATGCCTCCTCTACAATTTGAAAATTAAAGAATCCCAGGATAAATATTTAAGGAAGGTTCATAGGAAATGTAAAACTCTAAATAATGAATTACACTGAGATATAAATTTAAAAGAAATGGAGTTGAGAAAAGCTATTACTTGCATTTGTATGCCTAACACCAAAACACCTGTCAAGTAAGTCACCAGAAAACTGGAAATAATATCCTTTTGAAATTGTTTTTATTATAATTTTCCTTTGATTTTGTTATTAACATTATCATTTTAATTTGCAAATTATAGATTTTAATTGAATATTGGAATTAATAGTGTTAAAATTTTTACAATACTAATAATCTTGCATATTAAAAATCATAATGAGAAATTCATACAAAGGATAGAATCAAAACTCGTTAGATCCAACAGGCAAGAATTCTTAAAATAATGGTCTGACCCTGGATATATTCCCTAATTTTCTTTTACTCCACTTACTGTTCCTCTAGGCACACTCATAGTCCAAATGAATTCAACCCTTCTTGTTTTAAACTACAGTTTTATTCTGTATACTTTATAGAATTCTATATACTTTATATTATTTATATAATTCTATATACGTTATATTATTTATATATTTCTATATTCTATATACTTTATTCTATATACTTTTCTATGTACTTTTATATGTTCTACAGGGATCACAGGGGATGCAGAGTGGCCATGCCTACAGGTTCTACTACGGACAGTGGTGGGCTTGTTATGCAATGGAGGGGAATATGGCCCCTCTAAAGGGAATACAGGCTCCAGGCTCTACACAAAGCCTTATGGGAATGCTGATCTAGTGTTTTTGAATCTTTTGATTTTTTTTCCAGAAAAATTAATAATCCAGAGCTGTATGTGAAGTTAACTTGATTTTTGAAACACTGGCAGGCAAACAAAATACACTATGGGCAGAGCCCTGGCCTGTATTCTAAAGCATCTACCTACATGTAAATAACAGAGTATGTTTGAAATTGGTGAAGAAAAGGGGCGCCTGGGTGGCTCAGTCGGGTGAGCATCTGACTTTGGCTCGGGTCATAATCTCGCAATCCATGAGTTCGAGCCCTGCGTCGGGCCCTGTGCTGACAGCTCAGAGCCTGGAGCCTGCTTTGGATTCTGTCTCCCTCTCTCTCTGCCCCTCCCCTGCTCATGCTCTGTCTCTCTCACTCTCAAAAATGAATAAATGTTAAGAAAGAAAGAAAGAAAGAAAGAAAGAAAGAAAGAAAGAAAGAAAG
>NW_024412394.1:30500166-30536799 GCF_014898765.1 Herpailurus yagouaroundi | reverse complement strand
AAGAAAGAAAGAAAGAAAGAAAGAAAGAAAGAAAGAAAGAAAGAAAGAAAGAAAGAAAGAAAGAAAGAAAGAAAGAAAAAGAAAGAAATTGGTGAAGAAAATAAAAAACAAAGATCATTCAGGAGCAAATATACTTTGGTCCTTTTTTTGACTCAACATGATCTAAGGAGACAAGATGCCATTTTCTATGATTGTTTTATTAATGGATAGATTATCAATATTTTTTTCAGTATTATACCTCATGATCACATTTTCTTTTAATTGTTATGTAAGTGAATAAGGAAAAGGAAAACTCTTTGGATGCATCTTTAAAAAAAAATTTTTTTAATGTTTATTTATTTTAGAGAAGAGACAGAGCACAAGTAGGAGAGGGGCAGACAGAGAAGGAGACACAGAATGGAAGCAGGCTCCAGGCTCTGAGGTGTCATCACAGAGCTCGACGTGGGGCTCAAACCCACGAACCGCAAGATCATGACCTGAGCTGAAGTCGGTTGCTCAACCCACTAAGCCACCCAGGTGTCCCTGGATACATCTTCTTATGTAACCATTTATATCAATAAATTCCCTTGAAATATTCAAGTTGAGGAAAAAGACATAAAAAGTAAAAAGTAGCAGCATCCCATGAAAAAGATTCTGAGAGCCTGTACATACAAGAAGAAAATAACTTAAAAAAATAATTCTTAAGAAAACTGAGAGTTATTAAAGATTTGTACAGAATCAAAGCCAGGAGAAACGCACTGAGGACATCTTTTATTATTTATTATTTATTATTTAACAAATCTGTATGCAGCATCAAAAAATAAACTTTCAATTTCATGTAATTAATACACACACTGCTTTGGTTTGTTGTTAGGCTTTTAAGCAATACAAATATCTGAATAAAAGAAACAACAGAGCCTTGCTAATATAAAGTAAGCATTCTTGCCAAAACTTAACGTATGGAGTACATACCCTTTATGTATACTCTTTGCCAGCAAGAAAAGATGTGCCCTAAATAGGACTTATTTAAGATTTCTAGAATTAAAGAGCAAAATGCAATTTGAATAAACAATATTCTGAAATGCTTGACTTCTGAGTAACTACATCACTTTTGCAAACTGAATTAGGAACTATCAGAATTTAGAAAAAACTTGTCCTTTTGAGGAAGCTATTTCGATTTAAGTGCAGGTTTACTAAACTCAAAATCCTTAGTAATTTAAAGATGTCACATGTTTCAAGTTATTAGCTCATAAGCACTGTATCATTAATTCAACGCACATACATTAAAAAGCACGTTGTACTCAGCGCTATACCAAGAGCTATGGAGGACATAAAAGTGGGAAGGTACTGTCCCTGTCCTGGGGGATTTTATGGTCTAGCTGGGAATGGAAGACTACAGAAATAGAAAACAAAAGCAAGTGCATAATAATATAGCCTGAAAGAGATTCACAACATAGGTAGGTGCTTAAACAGCAGTTCTTTGGCTATGAGTTAGTTTTATTACAGTTTCATTACAGCATTAGCATTCTAGAAAATAACACCGTCCATAAAAATGGCACACTTTCATTTAGGGAACAAACAACAAAATGTTGGAAAATAATTTTAAAGGAGTGTACTATTTAGGTCAAAATATTTTGAATAAATATGTACAAAGTATTTTCATACAAATGCTAAAATGGGAGAAAGAAAATAAACATGTTTTGGCCAGTGGAAAACAAAATGGTGAGTTGGCAAAGAGAATGCACCTTTTTACAATTCTTTACATTAAGTTTTAAATTAGGATGAATCCAGAAAAATAAAGAAAATCATCAAAGAGAAGCGCTGACTTATAAAACAACAGGTTCTTTAATTACTACTTATTTTGGGTTTGGGTGGTTACAGAAGGTTTCAAATAACAACGTGATGAAGACCTCACCTAAAGTTCCTCCTCTAGAAAGAAATGGGTACAAGGTAAGGGCTAGGTCACTAAGAGCCTTTCCACAAGGAAGGTGTCCGGGTGTGCCTTTAGGAGAAAATAAACCAGAGAAGTTGCTGTCTGGAAAGCCCACCACGCTGGTATCTCTGCAGAGTTTCTCTTTGTCTCTATCCCTTTTCTCCTGATGTTTCTTTCTGTTCCTAATCTCACTTCAGCTAGGTTTTCAACTTTTCCTATGCATTGTTTCACTCTCCCCACCTTATATGCATGTTTTGGCCTTTTACTTCACTTTGATTTTTTTTTTAATTTTTAACTTTTAACTTTATTTCTTAGCTCCCAATACTGTATATATGTGTGTGTGTGTGATGTGTGTGTGTGTGTGTGTGTGTATGTGTGTGTGTGTATATATATATATATATATATATATATTTTTTTTTTTTTTTTTTGAGTAAGCTCTATTCCCAACCTGGGGCTTGAACTCAACCCTGAGACAAGAGTCCCATGCTCTACAGACTCAGCCAGCCAGGCAGCCTCTAAATACTGTATTTCAGATTCTAAGTTCGATTACAAATTTTCTTTTTCTTTTTTTCTATCTCTTACCTTAAATCTTTTGTGTACCTATTTCATTCATTATGCTTTATTTTGGTTATTTGTCTTAAGCCTGAACTAAAATTTCATAGCAATATTTTATTAATTATTCACATCTATTATTTCCTCTTCTTTTCTGAAGTCACTACCAGCTTTAAGATGTAAGCTTGGAAGAGGGAATGTCAATGGTCCAGACTACGGAGGCTGGAGATTATGTTACTCTTGCTATCCCAGCATCTCCTAACCATGGGTTCAGAAGTTTTACCTGACAATATCAATTGCTTACAACTAAACAGCATTAAAGTTAGGTCTGAGATATATATTACATTTTAACATTTGCAAAATTAACCAGAATGAGGACATCTTCTTACACAGAGTCCAAGACCTTCATTTCAAACTAAATTTCCTTCTCTCTTATTCTTGACCCATACTTTCTGCCCCAGGCAAAACCTAAATAATCCTATGAACCCTGAGAATGTTCCTTTGCTCTAACCAACAGTTTTGGTAAAGCATATGTTTTTTGAAACTAAAAACACTTGGCTTTTAATGTTGCCTTTTTTACTTCATTCTGGCATTGGTTCCTCACCTGAGCTACTATTTTCATGTCTGGTGCCAATGAATGAAGTTCTCTTCTCCCTTCTGTTCTTTGTACCTCTGTTCCCTTGAACAGCTGTAACACCACCCAGAAGTTTCTCTTAACTAAATACGCTGAAATCACAGGTGTCCTTCAAGGTCTTTCACACACCACCAAACCTTGAAAGCATTTTTCCCCTTGTGCAATAAACCAAGAGCTGCATTGCGATCATAGCTCTCTCAAGATGCATTTAAATGCTAGTCCTTTGTATTTGCTTTTTCATTCCTAATAGATGGTAAGCTTCTCAAAAATACAAAAATAAGATTTTTACTTGAGTTCCCTCTGTGACACCAAGTATTTATTTGTACATATTTGTATAATGGTAGTTCTTAATTTATAGCCATTGTTTTTTTATTTCTATTTCAGGTGGGAAAAAAAAAAAAAACAGTCCTTTCTACCAAATCTTACAATGTCTCTCATCTTCTAAAATTTTTCTGCTTTTATAATCATGCTATTCTGCACCTACTGCATATTTTCATCTAAATTTTGTGACAGAATAGGGCTTCTGGGTGGCTCAATTGGTTAAGCGTCTGACCTTGGCTCAGGTCATGGTCTCACGGTTCATGGGTTTGAGCCCCATGTCAGGCTCTGTGCTGACAGCTTTGAGCCTGTGGCCTACTTCAGATTCTGTGTCTCCCTCTCTTTCTCCTCCTCCCCTGCTCACACTTGCTCTTGCTCTCTCTCTCTCAAAAATAAACATTAAACAATGCTAAATAAAATAAAATAAAATAAAATAAAATATTTTACAGAATTCCAAACAAAAATCAAAGAAAGCCCATTCATATCAGAAAACCCTTCCCTTCTATATATAAATAAGATGCCAACCTCCAGACATCCTAAGAGATTCTGCCTCTGGTAGGTGTCTTATGATCATGATAGTCAATGGTTCCAAAAATAGATAGAAGATGCTTTCCAGGAAACATCAAGATAATGGAGATGTTTAGAAATAACTTTGTCCTTGAGCTTTGAAGTGTGTTCCTTATTTTAGAGTATGAAGAGTCCAGTTATCTTACATTTCCTTCCCCAAGGCTACTTGGATGCTGGCAACTCTTCAGACAATTGTTCCTACTAAAGGCAGAGTAGAACAGGAGGTAGAAAGCTTCTAAACACCCTCCATTTGAAGTGTAAAGATTTGTTGTAGGCCAGCTGAAATGAAATATCAGATGTGGGACCTGCTTCAGAGGAATGAGACAATAAATTTGAAAGCAAGGGAAAAAAAAAGAAAAAGAAAAAAACCTTTCCCAGGTTCACCAATGGGTGAAAAAAAATAATAAAGGTATAGAAAATGTTTTGTCATCTCTGAAATCCAGGGCAGTAACAGGCAAAAGTCTGTTAGTAAAACCCAAGTGAGTCACATTAGAGTCCCAGTAACATTTAAGAGTTTATCCTTTGCCCTCTTCTATTCCAGAGCCACTCTTCTTTCAGGTCAGCTGCCCTCTCTGGCTAATCAAGGGTCCATAGTCAATTCCTCTCTGGGAGGGCAGGCAGCAAGATAATCTGAGATTAGTAGCGTCTGAAGACGGACACTTATGGCTGCATTCTCAGGATGGCTTCTTGCTGTATACTGCTGCACATCCTCCCTTCTTTGGGACTGAGTTTTTCTTCTGTTAAATGGTAATAAGTAAACTCACTTCCCAGGGTTTCTATGAGAATTAAACTAGCTAATAGTAAGTAGAAATCCAAGCAAGGGTCCCCTTGCTTCTTTCCACTTGCTCTCTCTGTATTATCCAGGGTTCTCCAGAAAAACAGAACTAGTAGGCTGGGTGTGTGTGCAGAAGAAGAGAGCAAGAGACACTGAGAGATGCAGTTTAAGGAATCAATTGATGGGACTGTGGAGGTGGCAAGTGTGAAACGTGCAGGGCATGTCTGGCTGGACAACCAGGAAGAATGGATGCTGCATCTCCATTCTGAAGATGATCTGGAGGCGGAATCCCTTCTTCAGGAGACTTCAAGCTTCTCTCGGAAAGCCTAAACTGATGGGATGAGGCCCAATCACATTATGGAAAGTAACCTGTGATTTCAATATTAATCACCTCTAAAAAAAGACCTTAACAGCAACATCAAGACAGGTGTTTTGACCACAAACTGGCTATCACTGGCTAGCCAAGTTGACACATACTATTAACCATCACATTCTCTAAAGCACAGGCAATGACCCCATTCCAAGGCAAGCTCAACTCAGAAACCCCATGTCCTTGTACACTAGGCAGCAGAGTCTTTCACTGACAAAGGCAGATAGGAAGGTTCAAACTCCTCAGAATACAAACAGGCCTTATCCATTCATTTAGCTAAATTTTATTAAATATTTTCTTAGTGCTAGCCCCTTTGGTAGGTATTTCTCTTCTAAAATTAATGTACCTTCCCTTTTCCACCATCTCATAGGGAAAAAAGATACAATATTATGCAACCCTACAACAGGAGACCCAGACAAAGTTCAGAGAGTAAATGAAAGTCTCCCTCAGAAAGTGATATTTAGGCTGGGAACTGGAGGATGAGTATAAGTTAATTATACTTTGGAAGTAGGAAGAAGGGACTAGAGATCCTAGTAGAAGGAGTAGCTTACATGTGTGCCCTCAGGTATATAAAGGAATCTGGCAATAGTTAGCTAGGCAGACAACGGGGATAGAGTGAGTAAAAATGAGCCTTTTTCAGCATTTCAAACTTAAGAAAATTGCAGGGAACTTTGGCCCTAGAGAATAAGCACAATGTTGTTTGGTATTTGAGTTAATCAATCATGAATTTAAAGACAGATTACAGGGGCACATGGGTGGCTCGGTAGGGTAAGTGTCCCACTCTTGATCTTGGCTCAGGTCATGATCGTGATTTGTGGGTTCAAGCCCCACATCAGGCTCTGCGCTGATGGCTCTGAGCCGGCTTGGGATTCTGTCTTTCCCTCTCTCTTTGCCCCTCCCCTGCTCATGCACATGTGCGCACACGCTTTCCCTCTCTCAAAATAAATAAACTTTAAAAACAAAATAAAGACCTATTACAGGCTCTTCTATATCAAAACAATAATGAGTGTTGATATATTTATCAAACTGTATAGAAAATTATAGTTTTAAAATTCATAAAAGTGAAAACAATTACAAAAGGAAAAAAAGAACATATGCATACTGTGGTAGATATGGCAAATTACACCTAATAGCTTCTGGTACCAATTCCAACGGAGTGGGAGGGGTGGGGGGTTCCCCCATACCAACAAGCAATTCTTGGGACACCAGCTAGGTGGTCTTACAATTTGACTCAATTCTAACACTGTTAACCCAGAGACAGCATCAAATCCCACAGGTTAAGGGTTCAGTCCCATAAGACTGCCCCCAGACACAAATTTGAGATGCCAATCACAAGCCCAGGTTGCTATCTGTACTTCTGACTAACTGGTTATAAATCAGAGGTTCCCAAGACCCCCATCTCAGGTTTGATAATTTGCTAGAGCAGCTCACAGAACTCAGAAACTTTTCACATACTAGATTACTGGTTTATTATGAAAGGATATAACTCAGGAACAGCAAGATGGAAGAAAAGCATAGGACAAGCTATGGGAAGCAGGGTTTCTGTATCTTCTACAGACACACCAATCTACCAGCACCTCCACATGTTCATCAACCTGAAAGCTCTCTGAATCCTGTCCTTTTGGACTTTTAGGAAGGCTTCATTATACAGGCATGACTGATTAAATCATTGGCCATTGCCTCCAGCCCTCCTCTGCTCCCCTGAGGTTGTGGAGGGTGGGGCGTGTAATTAAAGTTTTAACCCACTAATCACATAATTGGCTCACCTGGCAAGCAGCCCCCCTCCTTGGGTTACCTAAAGGCTTTCTAAAAGTCACTTCATTGACAACAAAAGATATAAGTGTATAGGAAATCCCAAGGGCTTTTGAATCTCTGTGCCAGGAATGGTGTAGAAGACGAAATATATATTTTATAAATCACAATACATACCTTCATAATATAAGTTCCTGTACTAATGATTTTGGAGTACTCAGACTTTCTTGTAAGTAGAGTTCTTGATATAATTTAGTTTCAACTTATTAGACACCATCCTGTAAGATTTGGAAGAGAGATGATCTTTGCCATAAGGATGCCCATGAAAGCATTTTGTCAATCATGGCATTGGTTCATTAATGATGGTTGTCAGAAGATAGGGCTTCAGTTTTTGCCTCTAACAGTGGCTGCACAGTTTTGAGCCAATACTGATCTGGTAATTCCCTGTTCTCTGAATTGTAGCAAAGGGAATCATCAGTTTATGTTACACAGTACTTAGTGACTTAAACCCACTGTAATTTCTGATTATGTGGATTATCCAGGTGATTCTTCTGATCTTCAGCTCAGGCTGGGTGATCACATATATGGGAACATAGCTGGGATGGCAAGGATGGCTGGGTACAACTGGGATACCTAAAATGCTGGGTCCTCTGTCCTATGGACTTTCAGTTTCCAGGAGACTAGTTTTAATTGCAAGCATTTCTCAATGTCCCATTGGCCAAAGCCAATGACACAGTATAGTTGATTGAAACATGGCAACAATATCTTGCAGCTCTCCCCATCAAGTGTCTATTTCCCCACCTTTTGAAGCTCAGCTGGCCTTGTTATTTATTTTGACAAAGAAAATATAGTAGAAATAACAACATGCAGTTTGGAATAGTAGGCACAAGGAAGCCTTGGAGCTTCTGCTATTGCTCTTCCTGAGACACCACTCTGCAAAGAAATCCAACCTAGTTTACCAGAGATTGAGGTCACATGGAGAAGAGCCAAGGTACCCAGCTGTTGTGAGTAAAGCCACCTTAGATACGCCAGCCCCAGTCAGGACATCAGAGGAGAGCAGCTACATGCAAGGCTGCTCTGCAGTGCTCTTCAAATGTGTGACAACCTAATCCTATCAAGCCTTTTGCGCTTAAATGGCTACGATTTCTGTGGTTTGTAACTTTGACTTTGCATTTTTATTATAATACATTTCAGCAATAAATAATATCTTCTGAGATTGGAAAGCTATAATATGATTATATAGTACTTTCCTATATGTTCCTTATACTCACTGCAAAAAATATTAGAAACCAACATTAGGAAGCAAATGAAACCAACCCACAGTCCTACTAGAGGTAACACTATTAACATGTAGCTGTACTTCTATATGGTCTACAGATAAATGCATAATTTAAAACCAAACTTTGGCTTATATATTCACATTTTTTTAACTTAACATTACATCATGGTCATGTCTGTCATTAAATATTCAAAACCATGAATTTCAATACTCATTTCATAAAAACATATCATAACTGAATTAATCATTTACTTCTTATCAGGCACATGGAATTTTCCCAAGCACTGACACATATAAAAATTATGCAAAAACAGTACATAAAGATTGTTCTGAAAATTCAGTTGTATTCTCAGGATGCAGAATTATTGGTTTAAAGCTCTTGGTATATGTATATATTGCATTATTTCTTTTTACATGTTTTTTTCTACCAACTGTATTCTAACAAAAGGCACCCATGATTTCACTCTTGTTATCACAATTATCCTCTTAAAAATTTTCTGATTTGATAGATTAAAAAACTGATAGTGTAATCAGGCATTCTAACTGCTGTTTGAGTTGTATTTCATTACCAATGATGTTCAGTATCCTAATATAGTAGTCATTCACAATTTATTTTTTGATTTGCTTTCTACTCATATCCTTTATTCTTTCATTACTTCTCTTGTGGTTAAATCATTATTATTTTAAAATATTGCTTTCCAAGCACAGTGAAAAGCAGAGATTTGATTTATAAAAGCTGTTTATGCAGTAAGGACATCAATCTACTATTGGAATTTTTTTTGTAAATATTTTTCCCATTTGGAATTTGGATTTTAAATTTAATTATAACATTTTCTGATATGTATTGTCATTTCCTTTTTTTTTATTTTTTGGTAGTATTTCATTTGCATTTTCATCTATTTTTTTCCCTACGGCTAAATATCCTGAAATTATTTAAATTATTTAAATGTCAATATTTTCTTCCAAATTTTAAAATTATACATTCATATTTAACACAACAATGCATTTTACCAATCCAGACGTTTATTTTTCCCTTTTAGCATAAGATTTAGAAGAAGAAATTTAAACTTGAGTTGTAGTTCTCTAAACAGACCTCCAATTCTATGGGTTGAATAGTTAATTCCATCTGTATTTGTTTATGATACTTGCCTTATCAAATACTAACTTCCAATTTATCCTAGGGTTCCTAGGGCTTTAAATTAAATCTCACTGATATGTTATTTCTTGGGTAAATACTGATACCTTTACTTATAGTTTTATAATCACTTAATAATTGAGTTCCCCTCAGAGCTCTTAGTGTAAAAACTATTAGAATAAAAATTTCAAAACTTTCCATTAAAAAATTCACTGAAATGATAATTTGACTTTGAAAAACTGACATATTTATAATCCATACATATATCCTCTAAGAAAATATGTCTCTACATTAAAAAATTGTATTCTTTACCAAAGTGTTGTACTTTTTTTCAAATATTCCTAAAAAACTTTTACTAAGGTTTTCTGTAGCTATAGTCATAAAATTTTGCTATTATAGCCATTGTGAATACAATTTTTATCATATTGATTTAAATATTTATCTGGAACACATATTAATTCTAAGAATTGTTTGGCTGACTCTCTAAGGTTCTATGATATAAATTCATATTGACAAGTTTTCTAAAGTTTATTTTATGAGTCTGTTATAATCCTTCATTTAAACAGAGGATATAGCACTGATGACTTTAAGCACAGAATGACTTATGAATTCATATTTTCACATGTAAATCCAGTTTTGTAAGCATGTGAAATCACCATGTAGTTTGATGTGTTTTGCTTAAAAATTCATAGTAAATTTTTAGTATTAATGCACTAGGAGCAGATAATCACATTGAAGCTTTTTCAAAGCTCTCCTTTTAAGTAATGAGTCATTCTAAGACTATAAGCTGTTCTCAGCTAATGAGACCAAGTTTGCTCCTCATATATCAGTTATATTACTTTTCTCCCTGAGGAAAGAAAAAATAGGACCAATTGTATACGAAGGCCTGTCATTGGTTATAAAGCAGTATGACAATACAATAATCCATTAGAGCCACTGAACCACAGCTCTAAAAGGTCCAAGCAGACCTGTTGACAGTAATCAGTCAACTTGATATTTGTAAAACAGTAAAAACAATATTAACTTGGATCTAATATCTTTTTCTCAGAGTCCAGGCCACTTCCCTTTAAATTACCTCATTATCTTGATCATTAGCCTACTAAAATTCTGTAACTTTCATGTCAAGATCTTTTATTCATCATTACTTTTTTGGGGAGTAGTCATTCAATCATGTTTATCAAGTTCAAAGTAAGTTAAGTGTTCAAAAATTATTCTAAGAGGAAATGAAAACAGCTTATGCTATATAATAAAATGAAAATAGCAAATGACAAAATTGAGAATATATAATAAAATCTAAATTTGCTACTTTCTTAATAATGAATTAATAATACATATTTTTTCTTGAAATTTCTTTACAGACTGAAAAGTATCAAGTATTTAAAAAAAAAAACACAGTATCTTATTCTCTGAGACCTGTGATCAAAACAGAAACAGTCACTCCTTGCAAGGGGAATAAGACAGTTACAGGTATCCACTGAAGAATATAATGGATGAGACAAGTGGTTTTTCAACTCTCTACTAAAGAGGAACAGTCTCATGGATACACAAAAACTTTAAACCTGGAAGAGACTTAAGAGATATAAGTCTAGAAGTCAAAAATCCCAATTCCTTCGGTGGTCACACACCTCACATAAATGTATGAAACAGCTGCTTCTAAACTAATACTGAGTGGCAGAATGTGAAGAGAACTGGTGACCGCATGCCCTGACTGAAAGCACTTAAAGTAAAAATGCTTTAAACACTATGCTGATACATCAAAACATTTCTCCAGATCTGCTCGCTTATGGTTCTAGAACTTATCTGTGAGATATTTTAATAACACAAAACATGAGACTCACAGAAAGTAAGCATCTCATCTAAGGTCAGGGGTAAATAAAACCTCTGAGTATATTCCAGCTGGGCTGGATACATCCATAAGTAATTAAATGACACTGTATCAAACCTAAGAATATGTTTATTTATCTTTTGACATTAAACTTCTAAGAATCATGCTGCCTTGCTAAATTCTGGAACACAGAAATTAGACACTAAAATATTGATGCTTCTGTGATATAAATTTATATCAATATTACTGCAGCTTATCATAATGTCAAAGCTCACTCCATGAATATTCTGATAGTAAATTCCACTTTAAATATTAAATATAAATTACTGGAATTATTTCACCAAGTATTACATTAAGAATAAAGTATTTATAGAGTTCTTAATTTGAATTCATTCAAAATTTAAGGTGAAATCCAAACAAAAAATATATTTGATATTTGCCCACCCCACCCCAGGCCAAAGCTCCAGCTATATGATGATAATATGTTCATGACAGCCAAACACTATCAGATCATTATTATGGTATGTGGTACTTGGTTAAATACTTTGCACATGTTTGTCTGCTTCTTTAAACTTCAGCATAGCTCTGTGCAATAGATACTGTTATGTTTTTATCCTCAGAGGTATATAAGTTATACTAATATATAATATTAATATGCTTTTGAGAAAGTGCTTTTGAGAACAATATTTTGGACTGCAGTTAAAGACTGCAGAGGATCAGCATCTTTCTTAACCTTTCTCAATCCTTGAAACCCAATGGGCACATCAAACAAATATAAAGGGAAATACTAACTCTCCGTTTTCAGCAATGAAATGAAACTACCATAACCCTCTAAATACCAACTACAGGGAACTCAGGAATACCATGTAAAGTGTTGGTAGAAAGGGGTATTTCATTCCTCACCCCACACACAGGACAGAAAGTTCCCTAAAGTATCCTGGTCAGTAGAGAGGGCAGAGGTGATACCTATCTGGTGAAAGTGGAAGGGAAGTTATCCCTTGACTTAAAGGATCTAATCTGATCCATAACTAGGCACGTGAACACCAAAAACTAAGAGATGTGCCCCCGGACAACGACCAGAAAGAAATTTTTAAAGAGATATAGTAGGAATGTGAGGAAGCTCTTCCAACTTATTCACTAGCAACCACACCGTCTTCACCCCAAAATACTCTCTCACATGCCCTCTTCTACATAGTTTTTGAACAAATCTTTGGAGGCAGGCAATGCAGTGGTGAAAGGCACATCTGAGCAGACCACCATTCTGCTACAGGGAGTCCTTGAGCAACACGCTGAACCTCTTGTCCTCAGCTTTCTCATTTAGGCAGAACAACATGGAACCAATTAGGATAGATATTTTGTCCTAAATATCAAACATACCTCAAACATTCTCATATTACTCAAAAAATACACATTTTGAGAATGATAGCCCATCAGCTTTATGCAGTAACAAATATTGTAAAATATGAAAAAATGTGATTATTCTATTTTATAAATATAGAGCACAGGGGAAATAAGTTAGGACAAATAACAATGGTGATCATTACCAAAATGACAAATACAATTCAGCATATTGTGCTCCATTTTAAAATAATCCTTTTATCCCATGAATGAAATTTCTATGTTCCTTTTGCTGACCGGGTGATTTTCCTATTGACTCTAATGCTTTTACTGAAAATTAAATTGCACAGAAACTGCCACACTGCGGATGTTTTAGTTAGGCTACTTGTAATTTATAGATAATGTTAACTCTAAGGAACACATCTGTAGTATACTAAAATATTTTAATCATCCTTGGCTTTCACATATTTGATAATGAAGTTTCTAGATGAAGAAGAAATTGTGGAGGGCCAAATACTCTGTTCAGCTCTTCATATTTAATTCATGTTGAAATCAAGGCAATTTGCTCACTGATAGCTGCAGAATTTCTATTTTAAAAGTATTTCTATTCAAAGCCATTAATGACTTACAAAGAATGATGGCAAAAATTTCAAGTAGGCAATTCTGAATCCTATTTTCTTTAAAGCCAAAACGTTTCTTTCATAACTCTGAAATCCTACAAGCACTTCCTTCTACAAGCAGAACATATATGGATATTAATGGCAAATCTGAGCAAACACAGGCAACTTAAAAGGCACAAAACTGGTTGCATGGGCTTGGATGGCAATTTAATCCTATCAACCTCAAGTTAAAAAATTCCTAAAGTGACTCATAAATATATCATTTTTTTCCAAATATTAAAATGTGATTTGTGTTTCTGCATAATTCATTAGGTAAATTTTTGGTAAAGCATACATTTTAAAATTCTAATAAGAAAGAAATTTGATCCCAAAATTTGATTCCAAATCTACTTCCAGCAGTTTTCCATTTTATTTTTATTTTTTAAATTTTAAATTTGTATTTATTTATGTATTTTTAAATATAATTTATTGTCAAATTAACTAACATACAGTGTATGTTCAGTGTGCTAACATACAGTGTGCTCTTGGCTTCGGGAGTAGAGTCCCATGATTCATCACTTATATACAACACCCAGTACCCATCCAACAAGTGCCATCCCCAATGCCCATCATTCATTTTCCCCACCCCCACCACATACCCTCAAACACTCAGTTTGTTCTCTGTATTTAAGAGTCTCATGGTTTGCCTCCCTCTCTGTAACTATTTTTTTTCCCCTTCTCTTCCCCCATGGTCTTCTGTTAAATTTCTCACATTCCACATATGAGTTCCAACACCTTTTCAAAATAAAACTGATGGAGAAATGGTAAAGTTCTATGTAGATATTCACAAACTATAATCTATTGTTTACAAAAAAATCATCAAAATTCTTTTCAAAAGCTAAATAATCTTCCTACTTATGAAAATTTGAAAAATAAATTGGGATAACAGAGGCAAGTTAAAAGAAAATAAAAGTTGTTTAAAACATTTTTATCTATTTTAGTTTTTATTGTTTTGTATAACTTGTTAAAAGCTGATGAAATGGATATAATGAATATTGTCTATTTGACAAACAAGATTATATCATATCTGAAAAGAAAGGAAACTTTTTTCATGATATAAATAATATCAATTCCCAAAATTTCAGTGATTAATTTTTTCTCTTTTCAATTTTTCCTACAAGTGATTAGTTCTAGAATAGTGATCTTATAGTTAATAGGTGAAATAAGAGTCAATGAAGAAACACAATAAGCACTATTTTCATGATTCCTTTGAATTCCATTTACATTAATGTAAATATGTAACAGATTTTTGACAAGACTAAAAATGGTATTTTTACATACATTATGATGTAAATTTTCTATAATGAGTAAATTTTATATTCTAACATTATATGTAACATATATAACAACATATAAATCAGTTTTATATTTTTACTATTCTTGGCTTTTTTCCTGCCTTACACAGCACTATTTTGACTTCCAACATTAGATTTCACAACGCTTTGGGAAAAAAATACAACTTCCAAGATATATGTCCTATGACAACAGCTTTAAAATCCTCACCAAAGACTGTTAAGCCTCAGGATCCTGTTGTTACCTCTCACCACCTCAAGAGTACTCTTGAGGGCTCCCAATGATCTTGGCCTGTCCTGTGGATTTCAATCTCATTCCTTGGTTATTGTCATTCTTCATCATATGGAACAAATTATTCTTCTGAAAATGAACTTGGGCTACTTTCTCCAATTATTTACTATTTTTTCTCCAAAATTATTAAGCACTCATTACATTAAAAGAACTATTCTAAGCTCCTTACACTTATTTAATTATTTATGTAGCAAGTCCCATAGCTATTAAGTGACAGAGCTATAATATGAAAAAGTTTGTTTGCTTGTTCACAGGACATTGCCAATTGAATTTTCTGCCAAACCGTCAGACTCCTCTTTTCTGAACCATACTTGACTCAACTTGAACCAGCTCCTCTTTGCAAATTCCTATCTTGGGCCCAAACCACAATCATCCTAACTCAGACCTTTTCTTTTTCCCTTGTAGTGCTTCATTTGAAAATTTATCACCTCATGCTATTTTAAATATCTTGGAGTGATCACAATGCTTTTCATCATTGCTTTCCAATTACTACTGTTTTAGCCACATTACCTCCAGATTACAGCATAAGCCCCGAAACTAGTCCTCTCAAGATGTCTATTGCCCTATATCCCTTCCCAGATAGGCTAGTTCCACTAGCTTACACTTCATTCAACCTCTACTCCTTCCTGATAACTTCTTGCCTGCCTTCCACCATGCCATCATCAAATTCCTTCTAAAGTTTCCCACTGCCCTCAGATAAAAGTCCAAAGAGCCTAGCCTAAATAAAGAACTCTCTCTGTCCCACCTAAGTCCTTGTGCACCCATACTTCTTATAAATCCAATCTCTACAAGAGTCCGTAAACATTTCCTTCTGTAACCTCTGTTAGAGCTATTTCCTTCACGTAAATTAATTTCTTCTCAATCTTTGAAAGCCCATCTAAATTCTAATGGCCATGGCCATATTGATCTTTTATTTTTGACCACCTATAGTTTTTGCTTCTCCCAATAATTGGAAAAATCTTAAATACTCTTCTTACTTTGGGTGTATGTCAAATATATTCATTATTTCTATTGCAAGATTCTAATTTCAAGGCCAAGAACATAATGTATGCAACCTGTTTACCATTTCTAACTCATGTCATACCATACCATACCTAAAGACACTTCTTGGAAAATAAAGTTCTAAAGCAAACATTTTGGTATATAAAATAGTTGGACTTAGGATACTACAGAACCCTGAGGTACTATGTATATGCTAATAGTTACATATATGTGAACTATTATATACAAACTTCATCTTCATATGATTTAACTTTTGCAAAAGAATCTCAGTCAAAAGTAGAAAACACCAAGAATCATGATTTGCTTTCAATGAATTATTGACCTTATCTCCTGTAAATCATGTATTTGCCTCTACAACCATTGTATGCCACAAACTAAGTTAACTATTTGCTAACGAGAAGAAGCACATGGTAAACTCAATCCTATTCCTTGACAAGGGCTTAAAAACTAGAATTACTGTAAGAGTAACTATAAAACAATATATCTTGCTATGCTACTGAAGCTTTTAGTTAGAGATGAGACATTACATTTTACTTTACACAAATTTCATTTTTATCTTTGTTTCACTCAATTAACAATGCCTTACATATGGCTAGAAATTTAGATATATGGGAGTAAAATTTCAAAGGGAGGGGTATCCATTTGAGTGATTTTGAGGAACTTGAAAGGATAACTCACTACCTCAAGTTCTGATGTTTTGCACTTATTTCTAATAAAATGATTATTTATTTTTTAAGTTAAATTAGAAAATTAACTTTTTCACTGGTATATGAGCAGGCAAGCTCACTTAACATTTTTAACTGAAAGCATCCCAAAGTTATCAACATTGTAAATGGAAATAGAATAATTAGTACATAAAAAAAGGTTCATTTAAAAAGGTAAAAACTTGCAGTATTAAAATATACTATAAATACTTATATATTGCATATATGAAATTTTTGATCTAACAAATACATTAAACATCTTAAAAGGTGTGTGCCCAGTCTTTATCTACTAATCAAGTCAACATTAAGACTGTATAAATATGACACTATTATTGTAATACTATTTATTGCCTAATATGTGTTTATATGAATTACAAAGAAATTCTATAATAAATATCTGTGTCAACTGTCAAGAGGTAGGTTGCTTTTTCAATTTATATTAATGAAATATTAATGAAATGTGATTTTAATCAGTGTTATTCACATTTTGCATATAAATTCCAGCTGCTATTGTACAATTAAGAATTCTCAAACCTTCTTTTCCTTTTTTAAGCAAATCCTTATAGCAAAAGAAAGCAAGAATTAATAGTAGTTAATCCTTCCTAGTGTTTGTGTGTGCATGGGGGATCAGCGTAAAAGATGGTTACTGCTGTGTTAACTTTCATTATTCCAGCTGTTAACCAGATGTTCAAAACAAGTGAATTGCCCAGTAATGTTTTTCTAAATTCTTCTTCTTAATCTGTTAAATTACGCAAATGCTAGAATATTTTCAATCGTGTACCTAAAGTTCTGCTACAAAATTAGCATGGTATAAAAATTCTGCAATAATTCAAATACAATACCTTTAAAAATTATAAAGTGTAAAATAATTATTGTGGCTGACAGAGCATGAGATATATTTGTGTTGTAATAAAAATATAATATGTACAAGAATCATTAGGAAACACAAACTAAAATTCTATTTATTGAAGAATACGTTCTCCTAGCACATACAAGTGTGAAAGGAATTCAAGAATATATAAAATAAATGAAGACAAAATGGAACTAAATCCTAAATCTTCTAATATACATCCCCTTTTCAGATAATTATTTTTCAGTTATCTTTTCCTCTTTTTGTTTTATGACTGACGTTGACCTAAAGAACGTCACTGAATTCCTCCTTAGAATAAACGGAATAGCTGTTCTTTTTATGAAGAAAAAGCATTTTGTTTTGATTACTTCCTCTCAAGAAAGCCTTACATCTCCAAAACATTGAATCCCTATCATTCAAAAAGAAAAGCTGGCATCAGCTTGATTTGATTCAGGATTTGAGTGTTATCACAAGTAAGAAAATTCCGAAGAATGATTTAGTAAGAACAGATCAGGATTTATTCTTTTTCCCAATAGAACAGTATTCATTTTAATGCCCAAGCAAATAAAAGTTGAGAATCAAAAAGAACTTATCAAAATTAATTTAAAGACAAAGATTAAACAAAATATTCCCTGAAGTAGGGAATGAACTTTTCACCTCTGTTTCTTTTAACAAGTATGCTGTATTTTCCAGTATTAGAGATGCTTAATGTAACTATAAACTATTTTTATCTAATGTAAATGGCATCTTACCAACTTAAAATCATTAACTTAAACAAGAAAAGATCATTGTAATTCTAATTTTATTTTGATCTTCTATGATGGTAATTACAGTAAAGATTAAGCACCTCATTGTGTTAATGTGGTGCTAAGTGAAGTTCAAGGTAATTAAACCAAAGTTTTTACCACCTATACACTTGAAACCTAAGAAATTCATATTTTTATGCAAGAAAATATTAAAAGCAGACTAAATTCTAATCAAAATGAATATTTACATTAATTGCAAACATAAAGATTCAAAAAATGTGTATTTATGAGTAATAAAAAGTATTTTATAAGCATTGTATGTCTCAGAGCAGGTCAAAATCAATACTCCTGTTTTAATCACTTGGAAATTCCCTGGGAGAGATTAGATTGAAGAGGTCTTGAATAATGGACTGACTTGGTTAAAGAAGAAAGCTCCTTTATTAGTGAGGATCTACATATACACAGGCTACAGTTTGGAAAAGACTAAGAGTTGGAAGGAGCATTAACAGCACTAAGTACACATAAGGAAATGTATTTTGGAGAGTTTAAAATAAACCTTTACACTCCTTTAAACCATCTTGCAGTTACAAAGGATTGCATGAGTTAAGCACCATTTGAATTACTGGAAAATATTAGACTGAATTTACCTTTACAGAGTGGTGGTATAGTGTTAGGATTAAGAGGACTCAAATTCAGCTCTTCCCCTTCTCAATGTGATACTGGGCCTTATCACTCAGCCTCCCTTGCTAAGTGACTTCCTTATACAATTGCTCACAGCAATATCCACCATCTGTGGTAAATTTCTATTAATGGATTTCTAAAGTAGCCGTTCCCCACCAATATTAGGTTAACAGAAAAGTTTATAACATTAGGGGTTAAATTGTTCTATGCCAGTTGTAGAAAGCTGTAAGTCAAAATATATATTTAGGCTGATACAAGTCAAATTAGGCAAAGTTTCTCTTAAAAAATCTGAATATCGTTCCACCTATTAATTCTGCTATATTTGGTGAAAAGCACAACACTGAGTGTTTTTAAAAAGTGTTTACCAAGTGTTAGTTTTGTCAAAACTCCTCATAAGTTGATGAATTATTCTAAGTAGAAAGTAACCTGCAGGCATTTTACCTACTAAATCTGATGAGTAATCCCATAGAACTATTGCACGGCTGGCTGCTAGAATTCATTGGTCCTCTGAAACATACCCACCTATGACCTATAAAGGATAAATTCCAATCTGTAGTCTTTTAGAACAGATACAAAAACACTCCATGAAATAAATAAGCTCTATTAACATGTTTCCATATTTTACATGATGCAAATTTTACCTAATTTGTATTCCTTCAAGATTAATACATTTAGTTTTTCACAACTTGATATGGCACAGAAACCCTTATTTATATGTAGCCTTTGCCCCCTAGAGGAAAATAAAGTAGTTCTGTAAGATTATAATTTATCCCAGTTTCTTTTTGGCCGGCATTTATCTGTATTCATTCTCCTCTAATGCTACCACTTGACTTTACAAAGAAACAGAAGGGAAGAAAAGATGTGTTTATTTTCAGATTGTTTCTCTGATTGACATAAGAGTGGAATCTTACTATCAAATGATTCACTGTATTTCTAACTTTCATTTACAGATGAGGAAAGCTAGAGCTGAATACAACTGAAGTCATACTTTAATTTACTTTGGGCAATCTAAAACTTACTGCTTTCAATTACTTAAGCTGAATTAAGAGAATAACTACTCCCACTCTATTCACCCCTTAGTCCTAATATCATTTTCTGTACAGACTACATTTAAAAAAATAGCATAGAGATGATGTCTATTTTACAGATGCACAAAATGTGGTTCACAAACATGAGCAAACTGCCAAAGGTCATAAAGCTAGCAGAATGCAGGGCAGGGAATCAAACTGAAATGTTTGAAGGTGAAGCTGAAACTTGTTATTGCTTCCACTGATACAGGAAAAAAGAAAGAAGAAAAGAAAGAAAAGAAAAGAAAAGAGAAAAGAAAAGAAAAGAAAAGAAAAGAAAAGAAAAGAAAAGAAAAGAAAAGAAAAGAAAAGAAAAAGAAAAACCAAAGGAATAGAGCATTTTCCCAAGGATGGAGTATCACAATCTTACCTAAAAATATCAAGCCCAACAATCTATCCAACAATTTGTGATATTTATCATCATAGGACAGGACCATTATTTCACATATGTACATGTCAATGAACTAAACTGATAGACCTAATCAGTTTTACAAGTTACCGCTGACAGTAATAACAACATTTTTGGAGGCTGCTGCCTCTTTTCTAAATGGCCTTCATGTAGAGTAGTTTTACTCTCCATGCAATCCTGGGAGTTTCAGACAGCCATTTTCATTCTTACATGCAAGAAAACTGAGGCTCTCCGTAGAGGTGACATGACTTGTCTGAAGTTACTCAGACAGTAATGGCAAATCTCCTCCAGAAGGCAGTTAGTCTTCTGATCTAAGTGCTCATCAGACACAAAGAACTTTAGAAAATCTAATGTCACATTGTTAATTCTCATTTGTAATGGCAAAAGTAAAAGTTTGATAAAACTGGAAGTAAAAAAAGTATGATCTTTGAAATATATATTCTGGATTTCTATTTCATTGATATGTTCTTATATTGGGCCTTAAAACAAATGTTTAAAAAGCAAGCAACATAAGGCATTTTTCCAGGAGATCTAAGACTGCTTAGAAGGAAAAAGGGATTCGCAGCAGGCCAAGACAAATTATACTTTGTTTCATTTTTAATGTGTATATCAATCCTTAGAGAGAAATCAGAATATAGACTTCAACTTGACTTACCAATAAAATGCAAATTCATTTAAACCATAATATTATAGAGAAAGGACTAGACGAAAGGGATATAAATATTTTCAGGAAAATATCCAGAAGATGAAGTTGCTTACGAGGACAAAAATCAACACTGCTTTCTGATTAATGTGGATCGGGTCTTTAGGAAAAAGTCAGTTGAGGAATTACCCTTTGTCAGACAATCTGTAAATATCACTGACCAGTCCATGTTAAAAGGAAAAGTGATGATGTTGTGAACAAAGTGGTTCATTTTTAAAATGAGGAGTAAAGGAAAACAGACATGGTAACTTAACTCAGACTGTTTTTCTCAGGAACATGAGTATTCAGAGGGAATAAAGGATTAAAGACACTGTACATTTCTAGAGACTAAATGATCCAGAAGGCATTTTCATTTCTCTGAGGTCAATGAAATAAATTACTTTTTATCATGAATCAAAATTTTATTTGTTGTATTAAAGAAACCTAATGCAGTAAAGGGTTCCAAAACTGTCCAATTAATGCAAGTTAACATTTACTGAGTCACTACTACACAGTCCAAATATCATGCTCAGTATTTTACATTAATTACCTCATTCAAGCGCTCAGTCATCTCGCCATAATAATCATCTCTTCACAGACAAAGAAACCGAGGGTGAGAGAAGTATGTAATATTCTCAGGACAACAAAGTCAAAAGCAGAGAAAATGGGTCAGGAGGTCTGACCCAACCACTATGAAATTACCTTCTATGAGGACATACCTAAAATTTGAAACTGAATTTATGGTTGTAGGATGGGCGGGACCTAGTAGGTAACAGAGGAAGAAAATAAAAACTGAGTAGAGACAATTTAAAAGAATATTAATATGGGGTGCCTGGGTGGCGCAGTCGGTTAAGCGTCCGACTTCAGCCAGGTCACGATCTCGCGGTCCGTGAGTTTGAGCCCCGCGTCGGGCTCTGGGCTGATGGCTCAGAGCCTGGAGCCTGTTTCCGATTCTGTGTCTCCCTCTCTCTCTGCCCCTCCCCTGTTCATGCTCTGTCTCTCTCTGTCCCAAAAATAAATAAACGTTGAAAAAAAATTTAAAAAAAAATATTAATTTGTTATAACATGATGCACGTGAATTTTCAGAAATGTAAAAGGAAATCATTTACTTTTGAATTTGACATTTGTTTTTAACTTTATAAACCTGCTTGGCAAATCATTTACTCTTAAATCCTAAGTAAAACTTTAATTTCTGATAACCAAGATCCACAGAATACTGCTCTGAATGTATTTATTAAAAACACTTCAACTGGATTTTTGAACAGATTAAAGTTTAAAGCTTCCATTGCAAAGGTATTTTTTTAAGAATTTTTTTAAGTTTATTTGTTTATTTGAGACAGAGTGTGCACTTGTACGTGCGGGCAAAGGGCAGAGACAGGAAGAAGAGAGAGAATCTGTGCTAATAGCACAGAGCCTGATGCAGGGCTCTATCTTACTAACTGTGAGATCATGATCTGAACCAAAATCAAGAGTCTGGACACCTAACCGACTGAGCCACCCAGGTGTCCCTGAAAAAGGCATTTTTATTTCTTATCATTCCATTGATCTTCATATGAGTCAATGTAGCTAGATTTATATTCAGTACATATTTAGTTAGTAAATGTAGCTGAAGGGGCAATATATTCTCAAACTACTGAAAAATGTTTACCTTTTCAAATATAATATATACAATGCTTGTGATCATTTAATGCCATGTGATCACTTAATATCATAAATTCATGTATAAGTGAGTACGTGTATGTGTGTGTGCTACTTATCAACGTAGACATGTGGGAAGTGAATGGACAATTCACTTCATCCCTGGATTTTCTTCACAGCATAATATATGATTGAAAAAAAGAAAACAGAAAGCTTTTGTTTTGCTTCTGTTTTAATTTCTCAGTTGCTCAATGGCTTCTATACCCCTCTTTGAATCCTGAAGTGTGTCTCTTATAATTAATGAGCATACCATAATCCAAACTTCTTGAGAATGGAAAAGCCAGAAAAATAATGTAAGGCACAGCAGAGCAGTAGAGCAAAACTTGCCTGTGCACACTAATACTGGGAAGAACTCTTCACTCCCCACTAAGGAACTCACAGCAGCCTACTTTTCCTCTCCTGTCTCCTGTAAGAATACTTCTCAATGTGACAAAACCCACCTACCCAAAGGAAAGGTTAATTATTGCTCCGTAATTAAACTCGCAAGAAAATTGTTAAGATTAATGAAGCCGTGCTTACTAAGTGATTACAAGCTCCCTATCAACTACCACAGAAATATTTGTTTTTACCGAAAACACCAACACATATATCGATAGCAGAGTCTGTGCAAATTATTGCAGTGATGAATCTAGATCAACATATATAAATCATAGTTTATGTATCTGAAAAAATAAAAGTAACATAGGAGGAAGAGAAAAACAGGGAGGAAGGAAAAAAGAAGGGAAGGGGCAGACAGCAGGACAAGTTTTACTTTTCATCAAGAACTACCATGCTAACATGAATTCTTTCTACTTAGTTCTGTGATAATTATGACTCAGCAAAAGACCACAATACCCTCTTCAATCTGTGTATGTTTGAAAATATAAAAAAAACCTAAGAACTTTTAATTTTTTTCTAAATGACTTTTTTTTACGTTTATTTATTTTGAGAGAGAGTGGGGAAGGGACACAGGGATAGAGACAGAATCCCAAGCAAACTCCATACTGTCAGCATGGAGCCCGATGTGGGGCTCGCATCAAGAACCATGAGATCATGCATGACCTGAGCCAAAATCCAACCAACTCAACTGAGCAACCAACTCAACCACCCAGGCACCCCAAACCTAACAACTTTTCAGATGAATACTGAAAGAATGGTCTCTTATAAATTTACAATTATTGGAGTTATTTTAGTATTAATTTTAATTAGGCTAACACATAATTAGGTGAAATTAGGCTAAAACAGTAACATATTGATAAGTAATACCTAAAATGAATTCCATATTGTTACCAGCAATAAATTCAAATACAGCTGCCCAGGGTACATTGTGGAATATGCAGGTGAGTTCTTCCTCTCAAAATATCACTGACAGACATGGCCACCATGTCATTACATTTGAATTACAACATATGTCACCAATGTGCCTAATTACCTTTTAGCAACACCAATCAGCACAACTATTCCCCTATCCTCTCTAACTGGACATTGCATCAGTTATATATGTTATCTTAGGCTGTAGTAACAAAGACAAACCCCAAATTCCCAGTGTCTCATAACAGAAAAAGTTCTTCCTTGCTTGTGCTTCACGACAATCACAGATCAGCAAGGGCAAAGGCAGGGGCCTCCTCTCATTTTAGACATTCAAGGAATCAGGATGATGACAAGGGTGCCTCTTCTCTCTAAGTACAGGTCTCCATGCCAGAAGTAAAGAGACTTTTGTGCCCTTTTCCACCCAACCACAAGTGGGCCGGGAACATGATTCCTTATGTGCCCAGGACGGTAGAAGGCTGCAATTATGAAGAGCCTTAATAACATTTCAATTATCCACTCATATCTATAGAATGTCAAAGCTAATAAACTGGTTGTTTTAATAAGCTGTTTTCAGGGCACCTGGGTGGCTCAGTCGGTTAAATGTCTGACTTCAGTTCAGGTCATGATCTCACATTTTGTGAATTCAAGCCCCACATCAGGCTCCAAGCTGACAGCTCAGGGCCTGGAGCCTGCTTCAGATTCTGTGTCTCCCTCTCTGTCTGCCCCTCCTCTGCTAGTGTGCACTCTCTCTCTCACTCTCTCAAAAGTAAATAAACATTAAAATAAATTTTTAAAAAAGATTTTAATATAAGCTATTTTCAGTTATGGATATCCATTATATGTGAACAATCAAAGGAACTCAAAATAATTTTCACTATCCCAGTATCTTTAGTTTATTCCAAGAAGTTAGAGTTTGCAACTGAACTATTTAGGGATTCACAAAACAATAAGAGTGTCAGAATGAATAGCACCAAATGTATTACACTGATACAAATTTAAAATTGGGGCTTCTGAATACTTATCAATTAAAGTTAAAGATACAAAAGAATTTTAAAATAATATTCATTTTTATCTAGGCAAACTAGAATGTGAGCAAGAGGCATGCATAATTGGAATAAGCAAATTTGCAGGAGGGTTGGGAACCTTCAATAGAAGAGGTTTGGAATCTGGATGACCAGAAGGAAAAATGAAGAACTGTGGCATTCATCCTGAGGTCCTACTTGGAGCCACAGGACTAACTGATTCCAGAGAAACTCTGAAAAGAATGTTTACATGACAGGCACTAAAAAGGCATCATACAAAGAGTGTGACAGAAGAGAAAGGGTGGGGAATCTCACCTTTAGTCAAACACAGCATGGCTTTATTACACCAAGGTCTCTGCAAAGCAAAGGCAGAGACACTAACAGCTGGCAGAAGACTGAGCAAATGACCATCAAATTGGATGAGACATGGAAGAAAAATAACAGAGTCCATTTATAAGACACTCCCCACAAAGCATCAAAGATGTCTAAAAGGCATGAGGGAATAGGCTGAGGGCCTCGCCTGAGGTTTGGTTTGGCCCAGGCAAACTTTACCAGGTTGAAAGGGAACAGCAGAGGATGGAGAAAAATTAAGCACAGATAAATGGGCCATAGACATATGGATCCTAGACAAATTATAAATTTTGTTTTAAGCAAAATTCAGTAAAAAAAAAAAAAAATGATAGCTCTTACACATTCTTAGTGACCAAAACACTAAAAATTTTAGTTTCTCAGAGGAAGAAAGTTTCTACCATTAATTTCTCACATGTGGTTCTACATAGAGACTTCTAAAATTTATAGTTCTATAGTGTGTTTTTAAAGCAGAATTACTTCTGGGGCCAACACAGAAAGAAAGGAGACTGATTAGGCAGGGTTCTAGGCCTCCTGTCCACTTCAAACAAAACAGCTCCATTTTTTTAAATCATTTTTATATATTGGCTTTTATTTAGAAAAAATGTTCCAGTTCTAGGGGGAAAAAAAAGGTTGTATTAATTCACAGACTACATGTACTTGTTTCTTTCACCTTTATCAGTTCTTACTACTTGGTGGATCAACTTCTTTCTATTCTGCTTCCAAACTCTCTCTGTTTCATTTCTGTGGTTTCTGTGGTCTCCTGATGCAGAGGCCAGAGGCAAGCACACATAGTTATTATGCCTGGAACTCATTTATGCCCTTATCACCAGTTGAACACCAAAACATGGTCATCAGAAAATTCCAGGGAATCACTAAAACAGAAAAAAGCCATAGGTTTTTAAAATTTCTTAAATTTAAAAAATTTTAATATATTACACAAAAGGATTAAAATGTTCTGTTATGCAAATGGACAATGAAGCTTCGCAGCTATTTGCTTCATCATATTTGAAAGTAAAGCCTATTGAGAAATTAAAAAAAAAAAGTCAGTGTGCTTGATTAATTTCTCAGGCACATGTATTAAAAAATACATACTGTTTGCCCTATAAGTTACAAAAACCAAGGCCAGCCAAAGAGAGCTGACCACAGCCTGACATATCTATAAAGAAAGCTGACCTCTCTGAGAAGCCAAAGTAAATTCAAATTTCTCAGCCTACAGGGCAGAAGCAGATCTTTGAAAGTTTGCCAGATTTATGTAGAAAGATTACATAAAGTAAACAGATTTTTCTCTTCCCAAGGTGCCCTTTTTCACATTACAATTATTATGAACAGCTACAAAAGAAGAAACATTTCCAAAAGCATCCAGTATACAATAAATATTCGTTATGTATTATTTATTCAGAAAAATCATAAAGCTCTGTTTCAACATAATTGTTGGCACATAATTTTTGGAAATTACTTCTTTTTTCCCCTCTTGGGATCTTTCTTTGACATGAAAGGCAACAAAAAGACTAACACAGAGTAAAAGTAAAAAACTATAATTCTTAGATGAGACTACAAGGGCAAACTTAGCTGCCTCAATCCATTTTTTGTAATGAAACAAAGAAAGAAAAAATGCTTTTTGTGTGTTTTCTTCTTGGTTTGCTTCGAGAGGGATAATGAAATCAATAGGCAAAATGAAACTTGGATTAGTTAGCAACTGAAATTCTATTTTCATTTTACATTTTCCATCATTTCCATTTCCATTTACATCATAATGATATAAAATTAGAGCAAAATCTTAATCTGTCAGTATTTTTTAAGTTTTATATGGGAGCTCTGAAGTTACTTGTTTTTAATTATCAATTCACAAAACTTTTTTGAATATTCAGGCCAGTTTAAATATTCTCAAGCCACATCAACACTGAAAATGCATACGGGATGTATATGAATGTATATATATTATGTAGTTTAAGAATTAGCTAAGCAATCAACAAACCAACAAGTAAATATATAAAAACATTACGAGAGCCTAAATTCAATGGAGCCTAAATTTAAGTGTAAAAAATGCCATTTCAACTAAGCTAAAAAAAATATGGCCAACTGATTTTAATTTTCATTAACTCACTTCTTTTTTAAATACCTATATTCTTTTAAGTGTATTTATTTTGAGAGAGAGAGAGAGAGAGAGTATGTATGATCAGGGGAGGGGCAGAGAGAGAAGGAGAGAGAGAATCCCAAGCAGGCTCCATTCTGTTAGCACAGAGCCTGATGAGGAGCTCAAACTCATGAACTGCAACATCGTGACCTGAGCTGAAACCAAGAGTTGGATGCTTAACCGACTGAGCTACCCAGGAGCCCCTCAATTGTTTAAATTCTTTTTATTATGTATTTCCCTGTTTACTTGGGCTGGTCTATAAGCTAATCTACAAAAAGGCTAATAATTATGTAAGATCTTTAGCACAATAAAAGGATTGAATTAGTTAATTAACGAGTGAATAAATAAAGGATCGAAACTTAAAATGTTGGTTTCTAACCAATCTCATAAGAAATCAGAAATCACTGGGGCGCTTGGGTGGCTCAGTCGTGCCTGACTTCAGCTCAGGTCATGATCTCACAGTGTGTGAGTTCGAGCCCCGCATCGGGCTCTGTGCTGACAGCTTAGAGCCTGGGGCCTGCTTCAAATTCTGTGTCTCCCTCTCTCTCTGCTCCTCCCCTGCTCATGCTCTGTGTCTCTCTCCTTCAAAAATAGATAAAAACATTAAAAAAATTTTTTTAAGAAATCAGAAATCACTTCACCACTAAAATTATACACCCCTATACTAGTCAGAGTTCCAGTAAGAAACAGATAGTGTCCTTAATTAAGATAATTTGCAAAGACAGTAAGGCATGGATAGTGCTTGGAGAAACCAGAGAGAGAGGGAGTATAGCACTCAGGGGTAGAAACAGCAGGGAGCCATTACTACACCACAGGCTAAAAGGCTGAGAAGACAGAGTGGCTGCCAGAGCTCAAAGGGTAAGCCTACCTGACTGAAGCTGTGACTTTCAAGGGGAAGAGGGAATGCTACCCTCTTTTCCTACCCTCAACACTATTTCTCAATGTAGCATAAATAACTAAAAATGTAAGATAGGCTATTTCTTAAAAACAAACAAACAAACAAAAAAACACAGATTTCCCTAGAAAATGATAATGAAATGAAAATCCAAGATAGATATTGCTAAATCATCTTAGTAAATCCAGACAGACTCAACTTTAAACACACTGCTCTTTAACGTAATGAGCTTAGACTGAAAATCATTTTTTGAGATCAACACCACATTGTTTACATAATATATACCAAATAGAACAAAAATCTAATGAATGAAAGCTTTAATTTGCAAACACTACTCTGTATTAAGTAGTATAGCGAAGTATACTCCGATTATTGTCCTGGCTGGATAAAAGATATATATATATATATATATATATATATATATATATATATATATATAAAACAGTAGAACTATCAAACAGTCCTAAGTGACCATGCCTCTGTTATGTTATAGAAATGGTACTAAATGTAAATTCCAAGAAGATTTAAGTTCAGCTGAAATAATGTTCCCATAATATGTTTGCAGATTGGGAATCCATTAATCAGGTTATGATTGGGACTATATAATGCCTAAAGTCCCTCATATATCTGAGAATTTGTGATTCACATTCAAGCACTCCAGAAACACTGAGAAAACCCATAGCTCAGAAATTCTCTAGTTTTTCATTTGAACCAATTTGTATTAAGATTTTTAGAGAACGAAAAACCAGTCTTTAAGGTGTTCTATATACCAACACATATCAATGGGGCAAAGAATATGTGCTTCACACAATTACTCCCCAAATAAAATAATATATGCAACAGAGCTTGGCAAACTGGAAAGCATTTTCTCAATGTTACGTGTTACTATCTTCTTTAAATTTATAAATTGCTTATTATAATGCTTTACTTATTTTCTGAGGAGTGATATATAAGTAAAGCTTCTCTTTAATAATGTTTATTAGAGAACAAATTATTGTTTAGATATGCAAACATAGAAATTAATGTTTAAAAATTATCAGAAGTTTAAAAATTACCTTAAAAGGGAGGAACAGCAGAAATATCATGAAAGAAAAACTTTATAATACCCACCCAGTATAAATTACCCAGGCAAGATAATATTTCTGTGATATTTCTATCACCTTAACATATTTATTGCTAAAAAGTAATTTCATCAATGTAGCCTTCTCTGGTTGATTCCCCAACTATTTTAATGCTTTTTATTCTGCTTAAGCACATTTAAGTTGCATTCTAAATCAGCCGACCCTTGAACAACATGGGCTTGAATTGTACGAGTCCACTTATGTACAGATTTTTTATATAAATATATTACAGTATTATAAATGTATTCTCTCATGATTTTCTTGAATAACATTTTCTTTTTGCTAGCTTGCTTTCAGAATATAGTATGTGTATATATATATATATACACATATATGTGTATATATATATACATATACATAAATAAAACATGTTAATCGATTGTTTATGTAAGAATATAGCATATATGTATACACACACACATATATATATATACACACATAACACACAATACACACACATACACACATACACACACACACACACACACACACAATGTGTAAGACAACTGTTTATGTAATCGGTAAGGCTTCCTGTGAATAACAGACTATTAGTAGCTAAGTTTTGGGAGAGTCAAAAGTTATATGCAGATTTTCAACTGTGTCCTCAAATCCCTTGGTATTCAAAGGTCAACTGTATTATAATCTGGTTCTGTCAGTGTTCTAATGTCTTTTCCATGCATATATTTGTTCTGTTTTCCCAAACAACTCTCCCCAATGAAACTTATTACCTAGGAAAAATAATTTGATAATATCCAGGTAAATTATTTCATTTAACATGGTAGAAACCAAACAATAACCATTTTACCTTAATATTTTATAACATGTTGTAAGCATTAATGATTATGTGATGGGGACGGATGTGGCTATGGAGAAAATGCTTTATCAGCAAGCATCAGATTTCAGAAAAGACTCCTATTTACCTAATTAATTTTGAGAGAAACAGCTCCATATTAATGTATTCATCGTGAATGTTATTTATTATACTGTGTACAGTAGAAATACATTACTTACTAACCTTTAGCAGATAGATAGCTAGGTTATTCTCTGCAAGTGAGCAAAATTCCTGAATGATAGTTGGAAGATAATTGAACACAGAGCACTTAGTATTTTATGAAGTCTTATAGATGACATTTTGTAATCTTCCTTTAAGAAAATATCAGAATCTTTAAATAAGTACTAAAGAATTTTGTTTTCTTTTCAATATCTCAGTATACAAGCCTTTGGGGGAAAAACCTGGAATTTACTGGTATGTGATCATAATCCAGTGGAAAAAAATACAAAATAGTCCTACTTTTTTCCAAATGGTTTAATATGGACTAATATTTCAAGATAATTTCTGTTCAGCATACATTTTAAAACATGAACTTAATTTTGCATAACACAGCAAAGAGCAAAATAATCATGAAACTGTTTAATTTAAATGGATTTGCAGGCTATCGGCAATGATATCCAAAGGACATCTTCCTAGGCCTAGGATGACTCACACACCACTAGTTTGATCTATTTGATGTATTAGTCATGCCTCCATCAACACATAGGTACTGAGATGCTACCTTTTCTGTAACTAATACAAAATAGACATACATTCAAGATGCTTAATGATCCTTTGTTAAATGCCCTAAATTCCTAAACAAGTTCAAATAATTAAATGGCAATCTGTTTCATTATTTATTATCAATTCTCTATCATTTATAGCCAAAAGATAAGAATAAAAAAGACATTCAAAAACTGAATGGAGGGCCTAATGTAACTTGAGCAATGGACTAAAGTGTTTTTACATGTGCAGTCTCATTTAATTCAACACTCTACTACAGAAGATTGATGAGTCAAGCTCAGTCACTTGTCAGATGCTCCAAGGCAGCTGAGTCACTCTAGGGTCTCAAGTGTACCTTACACTAAAATATACCCTTCATTTCAATGAAGTGATATACTTAGAAAAATTGCATACCTCTCTGATTTTTATTAGTTAATTGATTTGGGAAGAAACTTCCACAGGGCTGACAGGAACTAAAATATTCCAAGCCATTAATTTTATTAGGTTTTTAAAATTCAATACATGATGTCATTTCCTGTTCTCCTGTACCTTGAAAAATAAGCATGACTAACCTAATCTGAGAAGGGGAAAGTAGTAATACAGAGTAATACAGTTAAAATGTAGAAGAAAAGATTCAAACTCAGCTCTCTCTAATTCAGGATTTTAATTAGGGCACCTGGGTGGCTCAGTTGGTTGAGAGCCCGACTTCAGCTCAGGTCATGATCTCACAGTTCATGGGTTTGAGCCCCACATGGGGCTCTGTGCTGACAGCTCAGAGCTTGGAGCCTGCTTCTGATTCTGTGTCTCCCTCTCTCTCTGCCCCTCTGCTGCTGGTTCTCTGTCTCTCTCTCAAAAATAGACATTAAAAAATATATAAAACCCAGCAATGTTATTTTGAGAAAGTAAGAAAAATTTAGTTTTGAATGAACAATGATTTCAGACCCAATGGCCAAATGGCTTTAGATAATATATACCAGAGTGATTCTAAACAATGCTATATTTTATAAAAGCATTCAGTTTAACAATGAAATTGCTTCTATTGGGAAATGAAGTCAAAGTAGTGCATAAAGCTGAACTCTAAGTAAAGTAAAATTCCCTTGTCTATTTTGGAAGAAAACTAACCTACAGTACATTTATCTACAGCTATCAAAAAACCCACTGAAACATACATCTTGGCAAATGTGTGAATGAATGGGACATATGTGTACAGACACAAATTTTCATGTTAATATTTGAATTTGTCTACAAAAATATGTTGCCATATAATGGAATTTTCTTTCATTAAATATTATATGTATGAGCTACTTCCTAAATTGTCAAGATTCTAAAATGGCAGAAGTAAGAATTATGGCACTTTACTTAATCAGGCCTACAATTTTAGTAGTATTTTACTATTACTACATTTACAGATTATTAAACAGGAGTAAATAACAAGAAGCACTAAACTTGACATGCAAATACTCTTTTCATCTTTCTTGGAAAGATGTTGCGTGTTTGTCTTCAAACTGTGCAAGAAAGGGTTTGGGAAATGTCATTACTGTAGCAGTAATGCAAGAGCCAGAAGAAAGAACATAGAGAGAAATGAAGACAGTTAAACAGATAGAAACTGGCCAATTTTCTTTTGTAGATAGTCATGTAAAGAAAGTTATATGGATCATGAATCTTTTAATATATATTTACACATATATATAATTAAGAGTATTTCTTAATGATTCCATTCTTTAGTTGTTTTTAAAAATGTCATTAAATAATATTTTGAGATCAGAAGCTGATATAAATAATTCATTAATGGAATTGGAAATTATATAAAAGGTAGCCATCTTCCCCTAAACATACAAGAAGCAAAAGGTGGCCACTTTCTCCAAACGATGTATTTTTATTCTTTTGATGGTAATCAAAGTATTACTATCTTTCCTATTGAGATCTTTTTGTTGCTGTTCCTTTAACATTCATTTCAACCAATATTTACTGAAGCTCTATTAAGACTGTCATAGAGGGGCACCTTTGGTGGCACAGTCAGTTAAGCATCCAACTTGGGCTCAGGTCATGATATCACAGTTCGTGGGTTCAAACCCCGCAACAGGCTCTGTGCTGACAGCTCAAGGATTCTGTGTCTCCCTCTCTCTATACCCCTTCCCTGCTTGTTCTCTCTCTCTCTCTCTCTCTCTCTCTCTCTCTCTCTCTCAAAAATAAAAATTAAAAAAAAAAAAAAAAGACTGTCATTGACAACTGAAGACTCAGTCTTTATGCTTGCAGCATTCCCAAATCTAGTGGTGGGACATGGAAATACAAGCGGAAAATACACTGTAATATGATAAATGCTAGAACAGAAGTACAGCACATGCAAAGTATGATGGGATGCAGCCAAGGGGCAGAGCAAACTTTCAGGCTCTGTGTGTTCAAGGAACAACAGACTCAATATGCCTTTCTACATTCTGACAGAGTGTGGGATCATGGCAGTCATTTAAAAAGGAAGTAAGATCCAAGTACAATAAAGAGGAAGGTGAAAGGTAGCTGAACAGTAATAAGGACAAAAAGAGCAAAAGTAGAAAGAAACGAGAACACTTAACACCGCTAGAGACACAAATTGCTCTAGAGACACAACCCAGGCTAGACTTTACACAGTCCCATAGTGAGACTTCCCTTGAGTGACAGAATATCAAGGATTAGCACAGCAGAGTAGAGACAAATGAGTATGTGTGTTCAGATTTCCTGGAATCTATACAGAGATCCCAATTTCCCTTCACATAAGTAGCACCATTGATGTAAGTAGGAAACAAAGGTTCCATTAAGGCTTATTATGTTATTTAGATACACTGGTGGAGAATATTTCCGCCAAAACTGTTTTAATTGCTTATTTTAGGTGATATAGTATGAAGTAGTATCCTATATCACATCTATTTTCTATTTTAGCTCTGAGATCCAGAATCATCTATGGTGTGTGTGTGTGTGTGTGTGTGTGTGTGTATGTATATATATATATATATATATATATATATATACATACACACACACACACATATATACTATAAAACATAGTAAAGACCTCATGAATAAATGCCAGTATCTGAAAACCAGGTAAACAGCAACATCACTTGAGTTTCCTTTACAAAAGGTTATATACATTATATATAGACAGTTTTTTTTTATATTGCCTAAAGTAAGACATCATTATTTTTTAAAGGCTTCATTTTATTGATTTACTTTGTTTTCAAATTTTCACATAAAAATTGGGGAATGGCAACTAAGTTTTTATAATCACCTATCACCCTCAAATATATCAAACGTGATCTTAAAAGAGACCTAGATGTACTAATATTTAACACGTTAATAAAGCATCAATCCAATTATTCACTTCTATAATGTAATCACAATAACATTTGTAATTGTTGGTATCACTAAAAACAGAGATAGTTTTCTTCTTGCTGTTTTCTGGCTATGAAATTCTTCAGTACGTAAGTGTATTATTAACAAACATTTTAGTAGAAATCCAATGTCAACAAAATCAACATTCCAGTCCTGTGAGCCTATAGTTCCCTCAATACTAACTAGATATGATTTTGTGATTTCAATGGATGCATTCAAAACATTGAGCATTTGGTACTCCACTACCATCCCCATCAGCACCACACTAAACAACCTAGAACTGCATCTACTGCATGTAAAGACTCTTCTGTCCAATGTGCGCCATTTCTATGATGCAATGAATGTGGAAGAGATTTCTACTCAAGGTTTTCAGTATTTATTACAGTGAATAAAAGAGAAGTAAAACACTGTGGAGAATAATTTTGTATTTATTCCTTTGATGACTTACAGGACAGTCTTTTCTATAGAAAATAGAAATCATACATTAATAGAAAATCTAAGTAGAATTTTTAAAACCTCATTTCAAAGGCTGGGATTACATGTTACTAAGTAAAGCAAAGACATTTTGGAATAAAACTAGACATGAGTAGCACAACTATATGTAATTGCTAACCTCTAACCTTGTGAGTATCATGAAGTGGCAATTTATTTGAAATGATATTAAATAAATCTAAGATTTTATATATCATTTATATAAAATATTTAAGATTTAATACAATTTGTATAAATTTTACTAAATTAAGAGTCTGCAGATTTTCACATTCCTTTCCTACAACGCAGCATAGCCAAAAAGGTCTTCTTTGAATGAGGTAAGGAGTGCCGTATATATTTTATAAGAATTACTTATAAATGCATCAGCTACAATTATGTCATCAGGAATTACTTATCCTTACCTTTCTGACTCAGAATACCTAAACAATTAAAGAACACAAATTTAGAATAAAGAGAATACAGGCTGTGCAATTTTACTGATACAGCATATATTCGCCCCCTATTATATAAACTTTTGCTAGTTCAGTTTTATTAACATGATAATTTTAACACAATCACTTATTTGTCTGTGGAGCTATTCCTTTCTCATTTTGCCAGCTAATTAGCCCAAAGAAATAGATGTGCTCCCACATGATTTATACATCGAATGTCTAAAATCACTCATATTCTTACTCATTTACAGAACAAATGGCTATCTTGTCCAACTTCTATAAATCCCGGCACTGTCTCAACTCATATCTCATGATCATGACCAGCAAAATCTCTGAAAATCATGCTTAATGTGCACACAACTTTGTGTCACTTGCTGACATTAACCAAAAAAAGCCTGCAAAACTGGCTTCACTTTCCATTTGTCATCAGCAGTCAGTTTCAAGATAGGAATTTAACCATTGAAAAATCAGATTCTCTGGATTATATTAAAACAACAATAAAACAAACAAATACTAGTTTCTGGTGATAATTGTCTTATTAGCCAGCTTGTAGCATCACATTTTGTGTGTGTACTGTAGCTTCTTATTCTAGGGGACACTAATTAGTTTTAAATGGTGTTAAATACCATCCCTGCAGTTGCAAGTGCTTCTCTGGGATTTTTACTAGAGAAAAGAACTCCTGTAATTTAAAACCACTTTGTTTTCTTCAGCCACAGCTGTTAGTGAAACACTGACCTGTAGAAATCTTAAAGGTTTTCAACCCTCTCTCATTGCCATTAGTCTGCATTTATTTTCTAACACATCTTTTCCCCTTGTACCACTGCTCCTCCATAAATCCCCAGCCCCCAAATTGCTTTCAGCAGAGAAATTGCATTTAGCTAGTTAAACCCTTCTCTCTTTCCCTCCCTCCTCCCCCCTTACAAAGCCTTGGCTACTCTTAAAGAAAATTCTCCAACAACGTGTCAATTTTATATTGGCCACAAAGACAACTTCTGTTGGGGGAGGGGGAGGAAAGAGGGACTGGAGCTTGGCTGTCCCTTTCCACAGACAGGGATCTTTGTGGAGATCAGAAAACATTTCCTGCATAAAAAATCAACACACTCTCTAGTTGCAGGATCAGAGAGTGAGAGCGAATATGTATCAGCCTGTCCTCAAACGAATGGAACACATCCGTTAACCTTCCAAACAGGAAAAGTCATTTTCTCAAAATATGTCTGCTTTCTTGCGTTATTAAACATAATCCACAATCTGAAATCCTCCGGTAGCTCCCCCACTGGGGATTGGGTGAAAGCTGAAAATCACTCCTGTACTTTCTCTTTTTCCTCTGCATTTCCGTTGCACTATTTTTTCCATCTAGCTCATCTCTGACACGCTCCCACTCTCCTCATGTATACCAAGAGGGGACCCAGAAGAGCAAAAAAAAAAAAAAAAAAAAAAAAAAAAAAAAAAAAAAAAACA
>NW_024412394.1:30494961-30500066 GCF_014898765.1 Herpailurus yagouaroundi | reverse complement strand
AAAAAAAAAAAAAAAAAAAAAAAAAAAAAAAAAAAAAAAATCACACAAGAGGGCTATCATGTTTTACAGGATCAGCATGTGTTTTAATTCTGCCCTTCACCCTTGCCTCCAAGTGACTTCATAGCCAGGAGACCCCAGAGTTTGCGCTTCCAGTGGGGTTTCCTTGACCCACAAAAGAGCAAGCACACAGGATTTATTGTGCAATGCATTTTCTTTTTTTAATATCGGGCCTGTGGGGGAGGGGGATACCCGTGTCTTCAGGTGTCAGAAAGTCATTTGGTCCAAACAGACTTGCTATTGAATTTGTGTCACCATTTTGTCCTGCTTCCCCAACTTAGGGCAGTGCAACTAAAGGGGTCCTGCTTGAGACAGTGAGACAGGGCAAAGGCTAGAGGAAGTGAAGGTTACTTTTTTGCAGGGCTCTAGCATAAGGTAGAAATCCTACAAATTCATTTCACAGGTGTGTGCGTGAGAGAGCGCGAGTATATATCTTGGTCTCCCCAAGAGGCTGCAGCCAATAAAGAACCTGCCCTCTCAACAACCTCCAGGGCTAACTGGCCCCACGTTTTTGCCTCTCTTTCCTCCTGAATATTCCAGACACACTACCAGGGCATATTGATGAGAGCTATCCCATCCTCACCACCCTGTCTCAAAAATCTTGGAACCCAAAATTAGCTTAAGAGACCTTTATTAGTGAAGATCACAAACCAAATGACTCCAAAGATAATAGAGTTAAAGAGCAATGATTAAGCCTGTGTGTTGAAACATCACATCTTAATGCCATCTCCAAACACCCCTCCCTCCCATCTCTCCCTCTCTCCTGGGCACTTACCTTCTTTGGGCGGTCGCTTGGCCTCCCTGGTAAGATTGCAGACCTGGGTGGTTTGCAGCTCCTGGGTCAGGCAGCCCTCGGTCTGCTCATTCAGGGGTAACACCACGTTATTTAACAAAACCAGCGACTGGTCGTCGATCCCCCACTCTCCCAAATGCTGAGGGCAGGTGCATTTTGTATACATGATCCCACATGATTCTGTTCTCCCATTTTCTGATTTTAAGCAGCTCTCCAACCAAGTGCATAATACATGGCAACCAAACTGGCTTGGGCTCACCTTGTTCAATACCAAAAACTCAAAAAAAGATTTCTGATCTTCTTCCCCTTTTTTCTGTAATCCTGGGAAATCAGTTGGAAACACCCGACGTATCTGAATAAAATTTTTATCATATTGTAGAAAAACGAAAGCATTCTTGGAATCGCAGAGTTGCATTATAGAATGATTCTTTCTTAAAAGATCCTTTATTTTTTCATGGGAAAAATGATCAAACTGATAAGCCAAGAGGGAAAAGTTAGAGCAGCTAAGGTCCTTTTTGGAAAATTTCAGGTAAATGCTATATTTGGTTGGATCTGGATTTTCCAGCGTCCAAGTGCAGTTTGTAAAGTTTTTGGGAAACATTTCACTTACAGAATACGATCCATAAATGACTCCCTTCACCAAAGTTGAACACCAGAAGTCTTGGGCAGCATTAAATCCAAACATAACCAGGAGATAGGTGGAAAATATATAAATCAGCAGGTTACGAACAGCCTTCATCCTATGTCATTTGGCCTGTAAAAATGGCAATGAAAGTAAAATGCAAGTAGGAGTCTACACGCATTGAAGAAAGAAACTCCTTCCAATATTACAGCCAGCTGTTTTCAAGATATCAGTAAAAAACCCTTTTTAAAAGAAGGGCAGGTAATTTTTTATTTTACAATGCTAGGAAATTATCGGTGGCTGTGTGAACAGCGCCCTCACGTGGTCATTCACAATGACCAAATTTTCTACATTCACTTTAAAAATAATATTTAATAGATTATTAACAGGAATGCTGTAATTTATCTACCAGGATTTCCTCCCAGTACATTATGATTCTATTGAAAGAGGAGGAAAACATACCTTTTAAATAATACCATAACCTAAGTTTTTAATTTTTGAAATCTTTTTAAGCAACCTATACAACCTTTTCTCTCCCTCAGTCGGCCCGAAGAAAACATCATCACACAAAATCTAATCTGATAATCTGGGAACAGCTGTCATCACATTACTTCTTTTACCTTGAATATGAAAAGCAATTTTGATAAAGGATGGCCACAATTTTAAAAGCACAAATGATAATTTGTTGCAGATGAAACATCATCTCCCAAATACCCATACTTGTCTTTGCAGGGACCATCGTGTGAACTGATGGGAATTCCTGTGCAAAAACACCAACATTCATTTGGATTAATAGAATTTTAAGCCCATTATCTGAGAAAGGGCATAGATGGGTAGATACATAGGGAAGACTTGTTGTTCAACATCACCTCTGAGAACCAAGATTTAAGACAGTCATTTCAATGTGACATGCCCTCTTGGGATACATAAAGTGGATCACTGTATTAGTATCTGTATCCAAAGGCGATGTCGGTGAAAAATCCCAGAACCACAGCTGGCTTCAGCCTTTTAATTTTTTTTTTTTTTTAATTAGGGCTATTTTATCTAGAGTTATTTAAGATTTAACTCTAGTTACTGTAATTTAAGATTTATACATGGTAGATAAAAGACATTAGCATTTTCTTTCCTAGCAGATTTCAGTTACTGAATTGCTCCCTTTCCAACAACAGCTCCAAAGCTCCTTTTCTTTATGTTTTTTTAACCTGGCCTTGCATAATAAAGTAATCCTGGTTATATTTACCTCTGTAAGTTGTTATCCAAAAATAACTTGAATTTTTTTCAGCTTTAACCTTTAAGAAGTTATTTCTTAGAATAAATGACACTGCTTTTTTTTGTTTAGCCTTTGAGCTGAGAAAAGTGATGCCAAGTTAATTATAAAAGTCTTTAGGCTGCAGTCTCTTCCACTGTTCTGTAAACAGAGACAGACATACAGACATATAGACAGTTAAGAGTTTTCGTGTCTTTGCCTGGGTCCTCTCGGAACCAAAGGATAAAACCCTCTTCCTTCCCATTGCATAACACACACCAACGCATGCACACAAATACCAGTGACCGAAGTCCCTGAAGATAGATCTGCATTTTCCAGATCATAATTCAAATTCTATGTCTTGATATAGGAGAAAACAGCCCCAACTCTAAATCTCTATATAGCAGCAGTTTAAAATAACATCAGAACTGCTGGGACTATCAAAACAGTGTTCTCCGTTTCAAGCATATAGCTCAATGAATAATGCATTTTCTTTTTGAGAAAATAAAGCCAATGAGCACGTAAAGGTTAAAAAATTGGGAAAGTTGCAGGAAATTCTGGAAATAATTTCCTCTTTTTTTTGCTGTTGCACTTTGCAGGCAATGCAGGTCTGCGCAGTGTTCTTCAGGATAGAGTGTAGGCGTTGAGAGCCAATGTGACAATAAGTGTCTAAATTAGGAATTCCATCCATGAAAGGGGCTTCATTTTATAATCGGTAACTCAAAAAGAGGTCGTATTTCTTTTCCTAATGAAATCCAGTACTTTTGCTTCCATTTATTTGACAGTGCATGTCTGCATTGCTGTGCTCATCAAGGATTAGAAAGAGTGAGGAAATAGCTCTGATTTCACTTTCAAGCTTGCTCAAGAGAGCCCCCTCAATATAATGCTCTTTATTTTAATCCTTAAGCCTTGGTGTACGGAGCCTTGTTTTATACTAAAGAATCAAAAATGAATCACTGAACTCTGCCGCCCCCCCACCCCCGTCCCCGACTGCAGGGCCAGTTCAAACAATTGTATTTCCCTTTTTTAAGAAAGAAAGAATGGGGTGGGGGTGTCTAAGGGATGGCTACCAAGATCTCAAGGATACTGTATTTATTTATTTATTTATTTATTTGTGTCCTGCTAAGAAGCAAACCGGCATTTAGTTTAGCTATTCTCCAAACTGATTTTCTGGGTGACACTTTAGTTTAGCCGAACATAGACGGCGCCATCACTCCACTAAATTTTTTCCCCAATAGAAGACCCACTGCCTCCCCTTATCTTAACTTCCTTCTAACCTAAAAATTTCTCCTCATAAAATCACCCCAATCACACACAACCGTCAGTTTTTCTAGGTCTCCTTGCCTGTTCCTTCCGACCATGCACATCTCTTGAAAAACAGACTTCTCTAACTTTTCAACTGCGGCGTTTAAGTAAATGCAGACAGTCGGGTTTGGTCGTAGCCCCTCCATCTGCCAGCAACAGCCTTTCCTTTCCTTGTCCTCCCTCCGCAAACACCTAGACGAAAGCTCCTCGGTGGCGACCCCTGGCAGAGGGAAGGTGACCCCTGGACCCCCTTCCTTACCTTCCACTCCGAAAGCTCAGGGAGGCTCTTGCTCTAAGACACCAGCACAGGCACGCGTCCCAGCAACAGTGACGGAGAGACTCCCCTTCGGTCCCAATCACCGTTGCCCATTTTCCCCGGCTCAGCTTCAAAAATCAGGATTTATTTTATTTTTTTTAAATGCACACTTAAGAGAAGCAAAAGATGGGGGAGAAAAATCAAAGAGGGGAGGGGTGGGAGAAAAAAAGCCCCCAGGACCCCGGAGCCTGACGCCGTAGCCAACTGAATCCAACCTCCAACCAAGGGAGGGGGGAGCCCCCCGTAGAGAGACTCTAAAGAAACAAAAATATGCAAGTGGCTTAAAAGCAAGGATTTGTTTTTATCAAATCTACCCCCAACAAACCGATGAGCCAAGAAGCAAAGAAAGCGCTGAGACGAGAAGTGACCGGCGGCAGCAGCGGCTGCTAAGGCAGATTTGTTGGGGCGGTGGGTTTATTACAGGAGTATTCGTGGTCGGATCGGAAGGCTCAAGCTTATGCTCTTTCCTCTTTCCGCTTTCCTCCCTCCTCCTCCTCCCCCTCCCCCCGCAGGTACTGATGGACGGACCGCGACTAAGGAGAGGGGGGAAAAAAATCCTTGGCTGGTGATGTCGGAAAGCTGTTTGAATGCCCAGCGAGGAGGGGCGCGAGAGGGAGAGAGATAGTAAAGCTCTGTCTCGGGTGTGCGCGCCGGCGCGCGGCGCTTGCTCTCCCCGGGGCGCGCGCCAAGGAGGGGGTGCGCGTCCCCGGGGTGCGCGTGCGCGCCGACTCCCGCGTGCTCTTGCGCGCGCGCGCCCCGCGCCCCG
>NW_024412394.1:30219560-30494561 GCF_014898765.1 Herpailurus yagouaroundi | reverse complement strand
CCCGCGTGCTCTTGCGCGCGCGCGCCCCGCGCCCCGCGCCCCGCGCCCGGCGCCAGCACCGATACGGTGCGCCAGGCGGCCGGCCAGAGGCTCGACGAGCGCTACGCGGCCGCTGTGCCTTCCCGTAGTTCTTGCCTCCCGGGGGCGCGGGTGGGTGTGCGTGAGAGAAGAGGAGGGAAGCGGCGGGGTGGGAAAGGAGGGAGGCCCGGCGGGAGGGCGGGAGACAAGCGGGCGGGAGGGGGGCTCCGCGGTGCTCCAGCCAGGGCCGCGGTAAGCCTGCACGTCACGGCTACTCAAAACCAAGCACGTCCCGAAAGCGGTATTTTCTGCGTCTGGGAGGTTTTTGCGCCCTCAGTTCCCACCGCTGGGGCTGGCGGCGACCAACTGTAAGGGAAACTCACTGGGAGGCGAAGCTAGGGGGTTGCGGAGGATTGGAAGGCGACTCTGAGTGTTGGGAAGTAAATACTGGACTTGATCGTCTCTGTCTTTCTTTCAGCGCGGACCTGTCGCAGCCGAAGAGCTGTCGTTTCATCGCCAGGGTTCAGATGAATTGATCCAGTCCTCAGCGGACGGGGCACATCTCAGTTCCCGAAATGCTGCGTGTCTCCGGCTGGAACAATACTAGTTTTTCTCAGCGAGGCTGCAATTAACATCTTGTTTGTTCTGGCTAGATACAGGCTTTGTCAGGACCGCGGTGCGGCGACCGAGGTTGGGCATCTTGCATTGCTTTCTGCATGGCAATGGGATCATGGTTGTGGGGGGGTCTAAACTTTTGTTTTCTTAATGTATCTGATTCTTCTTTAAGTTTCCCTAGTAACAGGTTTGTGGACAGTGGTAGAAAAAAAAAAAAAAACAAAAAACAAAAAACAAAAACGAGGCAAAGGGGGAGGAAAAGCTACCGGATTCTCGATTTAGCAGCAACAAAAAGGACAAATTTCCACCACTCCCCACCTTTATTTATTTGGCCCGCTGGACGGTTGGCTGACAAGTGTTTGATGAACTAGCTTCAGGTACAATGCTGCAAAAGGTCATTCGCCTACTGATTATGTTTCTACTTGTAAACGCAGTTGGTAGTTTGCAAAACAAGTGGCAAAATAGTGTGGTGATTCGGTGGGGGAGACCAGAATGGGTAATTCCTGTGAAGTGTCGGAGTCTTCCTAAGGGTGAGTGGCTTGAGCGGCAGGTGAAGTTGAATAAAACAAATTTCCATCATCTTCTCTCTGTACTCTTTCTGCATTTTTCTTCCTCTTGTTGTTCCTCTCCCCTGGGGCAAATGGAGAGCCAAGAACATTATTTTAAAATAGGACTATAGTGAAAATAGAAAGGTGCCAATGATCTTTTATTCACTGGAGTTGCTTGAAATATTAAAATTGGCCCTTTACTTCTTAATACATATTAATAGGGTGACCCTCTTCAAGGCTTTCTCTTCTAGGACAAGTGTTCAGAATAACATCCTGTAAGGGAAACAGTTAATCATTCCCCATCCAACAAGCTTTAACCATGTTCCAGGAACATTCACTGGCTGAGAGAGCAGCCTTTGTGGCATTTTGGTTTTGTGTCATTTTTGGTTCATTACAATATTTTTTATTCATTTAAGGGAAGGTGAAAGGAAAATAAGGTTTATGTCTAGGGCATAATCCTAAACATTGTGTCTTAAGCAAACACGTTTTCTTTTAAAAAACATTCAGTAATACAAAGAATTACATTTCCTTTATTTCAACTTCCATAGAGATTATAATTATGATAGTTGCAAGACATTTTGGTCAGTTCTGTTATGAGAAGCAAAAATAGAGATTAATGACATGTTTAAAAAATGGAAAAAAAAAGGAGAAGGTTTTGCATGATTTGTACATAAAAAGAAAACAATGTGAGTTTTAGATCTATGTCTATCTTGCACCTAGTAATTTCTCACATCTTTGAACACTGTGATTCTGATGTTTCTTAGAAAATCTTGAAGTCATGATATAGTGACATAAGAATAATAGCTGAAAGGGATAATTTTAAAAGACTTAATCCTAAATGGAAAGGAGCACTCATTCCCAGGGTCATTTACATTCAAGTAGAACACGGGACTGGGTCAGGGAGAAAGCCACCCTTAATAAAGCACTTCACCCTTCACACTGTTTCCCATAACCTTCATAAATTGCAGGCTACTGAGCCAGCCTGATGATGATCCCGCTGAGGTATATTTATAGCAGATGATTTGTGGATGATAAATATGCCAAGCAAGACACCATCTCCAGTAACCCCAGGCTGGTCTGACTTCCTCAGGGGGTCATAATCAAGAATCACAAAAAGAACCCTATATGGAGAATCTGGTCTATGGACCTAACAACAGCACAATTCCAAAGGCAGACCAAGGAAGAGCCATCCTGATTCATGTCTGCACTATGTTCCATGTGAAAGCACCGCTGACACATTGACCCAACAATGAAAAGAGCGGCAGTTTATACACTAGGCTCTCTGTGTCCTTTCCTCCCTATTGACATTGGTCTGTTTTTATGCTTTAATGCATTTTAAAAAATCACCATTTCACATTGTAATTATCAGCCTTCATTTGCTTCTCACCAATCCCTGTGTGTATCTGTTTATGTCTGTATGGATACAAACAGATCCATATTTAACACACATGTTTCATGTACATGTGTATATATAAGCATGTATTATATGTAAGTGTGCACACACACACATGTATATAATATGTTCACATATATTTCCATTATTATATATGTATTTGGGAGGATGGTTTCACTATACTCCTTTATATTTCTCTTTAGTATGAAGTGTTCTCACCCCAAAACTACCAGATTAATTGTATAAACTAATTTTCACTTAACTTTCCTTCTCAACTTTTGAAAGGACAATTGAGAAGCCAGTATTAACACATCAAAATAAAAACTCGTATTTTAAATTGGCCCAGGCATGTAAAGTCTTTCAAATTTATCTTTTCTACTATTTATATGTTTTTAAAGATTACTTCAGGGAAATGAGATTTCTAAGTATAATGTATCTCTCTTTTACTTCTATTGCCTTTATTTTTTTACTGTTTAGTTCTTCTACCTTTGAAAAAAAAGAATCCCATCCTCCAGGATCCTTTCTTAAACTTCAGTATCACCTGCACAATTCTCAGACTGAAATGATAAGAATATGTTTTGAATATGCTTACCTAGTTTTAGAAAGGGCTTTCTTCCCTCTCATGCCTTTCTCTCATGCTCCTTGTGGTATTACTATGTTACCACTTTTAAGTTTTATAACTTTTCTTTAGTAAGGCTTTAAGAAGCACAAATAAGTTTATCGATTATTCTTTTTCAATATGCTCTAACTTTTCAATACCTAATGTCTCCAACACACACACACATGCACGCACAGATTTTTGACAACTAATTTCACAATAAAAGGAAATTAACAACTTCAGAAATATGAACCTTAACTACCTTATCATTTACTCTAATCAACTAGTGCTTTATTTTGTGTTAATAAAATGATCAAAATATTACATGATTAAATGGGTAAGTACTTACTTTATGCTTAAAATTAGCATATTTACTATGAACTGAAAGAACTTCTCATTCTTTCTCCTCCTCCTCTTCTTCTTTCTTCTTATTAAATAATGAAGTTTCTCAGGAACTAAGCTGATTCTTCTCGGTTTTCTATTTAAAAAACAAAAGGCATCCCCTTCTAATTGGGCATCCCCAAATAGAAAATACATAACAAAAGTACTAAAAAGTAGAAGGGTATAGTAGAGCAAACGGATACATGAACTGATGGTTATCCTGGGCTGGTTAGTCCAAACTTGCCCCATGCCAGGCATAGCCAGAGTACTTTTTATCAAAGAACTCATTTGTATCAAGTTTCCATTTTTACCATTCTTTTCCTCTACTATGATACATGTAAAACACTCACATTGTTAAAAAGTTTTTGACCATCAATTCCAAAGGCTTCATTTGTGAATCAAGAAATGCCATGGGTAGGTACCACATAATGTCACATTTGTGTGTTATAGAAGTATCTTGGAAAATAGGGACTTTAAAAGCTCAAAATACATGTTTGCAGTTAAATAGGAATTTACCCCAAATTCTTTCCTTGTCAGTTATTTTTATCTACTTTTTTGTATAAAGTTGCTATGTTTATGCTATTATCTTTAATTTTTAGGATTTCAAATGAACCATAAATAAAGATTCTTCATTTTTACCCCTGAAGCTGACACTGGTTATGTAGACAGTTATAGACAAGAAGCTGTGCACTCTCTGGACTTCATTTTCCTCATAGGAAAGGAAGAGCATGACCAAGTACTTTCTATGGTTCTTCTTGATATTTTCTAAATTAAACAAGGTATCTCACAAGACATGGAAGCAATGAGAGAAAAATGCAACAAAATCCTAGGCTAGGAAGAATCAAAATTGTTCCAGTCAAATATTGGAAATGCTCTACTCTACCATAATTTTTAAGATCTCTATAGTTTTACCAGCTTTGCCCTTCCTTCCTTGCTGTCATCTGCCAGTGGAAAGACAACCCATTACATTCTTATTCTTCCCTCACTGTGATCATTTTTTTTTTCTCAGATTGCGTTCCAACCCTACTAAAACTGATGACAAGAACTAAAGTTGTGAGTACCAGCATATCTGTTGACCTTAATCAACACCAGAGATTAAGGTCAGTTGATTACCTATTATTTCTGAACTCTTGTGTCTCTCCAGCTCTGTTCCTCACCACTTCTAACCCACTCTTTTTCTTTCTCCCAGATTCTCCCTCTTTGCCATCTAGATCTCCTTGCTCTTCTATTCCAACACACCTTTATGCAGAATGTTCTTTTTGTACCTTCTGTTGACTGAAACCTACTATTTTTGTGAAGACATGGCATCTCTTGCAACCATGCCAAGAGGAAGCCAGTTACATGCATGCTTCTTCCACACTCTGATTAACTAGGGATTATGAGTAGATGGGATCAGTGTCCTTGATCTCCATTGCTGGGTTCAAATATTTACTTCTAATCTCACTTTAATACCTTTTTTTTTTCCTTAGAGGTTATGTAATTTCCCTTTGGCAGCCTCACCTCTTCCTCCTTGCTGTCTTTTAAATGACTTCAAATTTTACTTTTTATTCATACAGTCTTTTAGCTGCTGGCTAAGCTTCCCTCTCCATCCAATTTCCAGTCTTCTCATGTTTTCAGCATGTAGATGGCTTATATGTCACACTGTCTATTCAGTTCCGTTTCTGTATTTTCTTTTATACCAACTCAGCCACATTTTCCTTTAGTCTTCAACTAAAGAGATCATAAATAATGACTGTTCCACTTCCAGTATTGTTTCTATTTTGTACTTACAATCTTCTACTTTTGTAAACTCACCTTCTTGATAACCATAAGGAGCCAAGTCTTCCACAATATTCAGATCTTTAATCCATTCCAACTAATTTCTTCTCCTACCTTTTCTTCCCTCCTCTTACCCTGTAGCAGGCAGCATCTCGCGTGTCCCCCAGTGATCCCTACTTCCTGTCATTCATGCCTTTGTATAACCATCTCCCCTTGAGTGTGAGCTAGATTTAGAAACTTGCTTCCAGGGAGTAGGCAGCAGTGATAGGATGTCACTACCAAGTGTAGGGTATGAAATGACTGTCCTCCATCTTTCACTCTCCAAATAACACTCACTCTGAGATATGCCACTTGTCCTGCTGTGAGACAGCCTTACAGAGACAACCAAACCCATGGGAGTTTGATTAGAAGCACATCTTCCAAGACCTGACAATAGCTATGTGAGTGAACTCAGAAGTAGAAGTTTCCCCAGTCAAGTCTGAGATCTCCTGGCCAATACCTTGGGAGTAGCTTTGGAGACACCTTGAATGAGAACCACTCAGCTAAGCTGCTCCTGGCTTCCTGATCTATAGGAACTATATGATACCAAATGTTTACATTTCCCATTGCTAAGTTTAGGGATAATTTGTTATACAACAATAGATAACTAATGCATACCCCCATGGATTCCATGCCCATTATTAAAATAATTTACTTATAACCTTCAGCTTTCTCTTCACATTTTCATGGCTGAATTACCACACATACTGTCTCTGAGCCAGCACCCATGAAACAGAACAGTGGTGAAGAAATTCACACCCTTAGGTAATCTGATGCATTCATAATCACCCTATGCATTCATAATCACCAGGTTCAAATGGTCTCACCACACAGGCTGTAACTCAAAACTTTCAGTTATAAGCTCACTCTCCTATTATACCCTATGAATATTTTATAATTTTTACTTGATATTTAAAGCTTTCCTCCAATTCTTCAATTCTGATAGCTTTCTTTATTCTTCATTGATAAAACAGATATAATCATATGGGAACTCCCTCATCTTACATAATAAATTCATTAAACCTGTGCCTTCTCCCATTTTCTCCTTTCTTCTAGCCTCTAAGGAGATACTGCTCATATCTGAAAAGCCATCCCCATGTATAAGTGTCTCAGGTCTTACTTCTATTGATTCTCTTGCACAATGAAAATTTTTCCCTCTCTTCTGGATCATTTTTATCAATATGGTATTTAAAAGGTATTTTAAAGCACTGTGGCCATCCTAAAACAATTTTAATAACATTTCCTATTTGTCATTTCCTCTTCATAACTAATCTTCAAAAAGCAGCCTATCGGGGCGCCTGGGTGGCGCAGTCGGTTAAGCGTCCGACTTCAGCCAGGTCACGATCTCGTGGTCCGTGAGTTCGAGCCCCGTGTCAGGCTCTGGGCTGATGGCTCGGAGCCTGGAGCCTGTTTCAAATTCTGTGTCTCCCTCTCTCTCTGCCCCTCCCCCGTTCATGCTCTGTCTCTCTCTGTCCCAAAAATAAATAAATGTTGAAAAAAAATTTTTTTTTTAATAAATAAATAAATACATAAATATATAAATGAATAATAAAATGAATGTATATGTGCATGCATTCTTACATACAAACACACAGGCACACACACATATACTTATTTAGCTAGGAAATCTCTTTTGATCCTCTAGATTCTTATGTAGTCAATTGTCTAATTGATATCTCTACTAAAAATGTCTCATAGTCATCTCAGATTTTAAGTAATCAAAACAAAACTGACTATTCCAGAGAAATGTATTCTTCCTTAGTCTTCCCATCACAGGAAATAGCACCATTATCCACACAGTTATTTATACTGCAAACATGGGAATTTTGCTTGCTGCCTCATTTTTTTTTTTTTTTTAATCACTCCCACATTCAATCCTTTCATAAGTGTTGTCTGTTCCACTTTGTATTCGTTTGCTAGGGCCACCATGACAAAATATCACAGCCTGGGCAGCTTAAACAACAGACATTTATTTTCTCACAGTTCTGGAGACTGCACGCCTAAGATCAACATGACAGAATGACTGATTCTGTCTGTGCAGATGGCCACACTCTTGCTATTTTTTCTCATGGTGGTCCCACTATGCCTGTTCTACCTCTGGTGTCTCTGTATGTCTCAATCTCCATTTTTTTAATAAGGACATCATCAGTCAGATTGGATTGGGGGCCACACCTCATTTTAACTTAATTACCTTTTTAAAGACTTTAACTCTGGGGCACCTGGGTGGCTCAGTTGGTTAAGCATCCGACTTCGGCTCAGGTCATGATCTTTCAGTCTGTGAGTCCGAGCCCCATGTCGGTCTCTGTGCTGACAGCTCAGAGCCTGTATCCTATTTCAGATTCTGTGTCTCCCTCTCTCTCTGACTTTCCCCTGCTCATGCTCTGACCCTCCCCTGCTCATGCTCTGTCTCAAAAATAAATAAACAAAAAAAAAATTTGTAAAGACTTTAACTCCACAGACAATCACATTCTTATATACTAAAGGTAGAGAGCCAACATATGAATTGGGGGGGGGGGGTGGCACAATTAAACCGATAACACACCTCAAACATATGTATCTCAAATCAAACATTCTTTTCTTTTTCATCACAGTCTTTCTTTTCTAAAATCTGTGGTTTTTGCCTAGCCCAATGTAATAACCTCCTACCTGCTATCAAATATTCTTTGTTAATTTACTTCCAATCAGTTTTGCTCAAGGCAAAAAATGTGTCCTTTCAAAAATGTTGAAAATGTTTTTGTTTCATTTTTTGAAACCCTGGTTATTACTCACGGCACATATAATAAATCCAATCCCTTAATCATGGCTTGCAATGTCCTACATCATCTGATTCCTTTTTCCCTTTCATCCTGAATCACGCTTCTGCTTACTTATGATGCTCAAGCTACATTAATCTTCTTTCTGTGTCTGAAAGACAGCAATTTTTTTCCTTCCTTGCAACCAACCTATGCAAGGAATAGACTTCCCTTCTCCTGCTATTGGGATAATTTTTATTGGCTGTCCTTTTCTCATTCCTAAGATTACAGTTTGAAAATTCTCTAAGGAAGCTTTCTTTTTTAAACCACCAATCTATGGCCGTTTCTCTTATATTCTCTTTCAAGATAATTATTTGTCTGTTGTATAGTACTTGCTAATTTTTAATTTTTAATTGCTCTTTATTTGCTTTCCTCATTGGTCTATAACTTCATTACTATATATTCTTGCCTCAATAGTTCAAGGCACATTGGAACTGCTTAATAGATATTTAGTGAAGGAGTTGGTTGAAATTTGCAACATGATAAATTCCACATTTTAGTATTAATTATGCCCACTTGTGTCATATGTATTTTAATAGCTGTGTAACATATATTTATATCACAACCCAGCTGGAATCCTCTCTTTTCTGGACCAAACACTTTATTTCCTTCAGACATTTCTCATGTGACATGGTCTCCAGAATCTCCAATCTTTATATCTGTTTTCCACTGAGTTTGCCTCAGTTTGTCACAGTCCTTTGTTGCCTTAATTGTTGAAAGTATTCTATACTTTAACTTTCCAGTGTACATACCAAAAAAAAAAAAAATCTATTTGTTCACTTCAAATGAATAAACATTCATTGAATATCTATCTACTTGGCCAAACTCTGTAGTTACAAGGATGAAAACAAAAGGCTTTTAACTCCCAGAAATGAACTAATCACTGATGTATTTAACACACAATTACTAAGGACATACTCCATATAAGACACATTGTAAGACATTTGAGAGAGTAATAACAGGAATAATCCCCGCCCTTGTGATGATTGCCTCTATTGGTAGCAATAGCTAAATTAACAGCTAGCCACTACTTAATTATAACTGCAAATGTGTCAGATGTCTCAGAGGATAAAGATATGATGTTATGAGAGGTGCGGAAGGTATGTGGTGGGAGAAGCGAGATAGGAAACTTGCTGTGAGAGGGCAGAGAACGTTTACCTAAGAAGTGACATATGAGCAGAGATCTTCAGGACAATAAGAGATTAACAATCATTCTAGGCAAGGGGAATAGAGAACGCAAAGATACTGAGGCAGGAGGAAGCAGCACATCTTCTAGAAAAAGAAAGAAAAGCTGAGCGGAATGAAAAGAATGAAAGGGTCAGTGGCAATTGATGAATTTGTTGGTAAAGATTAGGATGAAAATCAGTGAGTCTTTATCTCAATAGCAGTATTGATTAAAGGAGTGCACACAAAGAAGTAAGTCACTAAGATTTATGTGGTTTTTTAAATGTTTATTTTTGAGAGAGAGCACAAGTGGAGGAGGTGCAGAGAGAGAGGGGAACAGAGGATCCAAAATGGGATCTGCACTGACAACAGAGAGCCAGATGCGAGTCTCCAGCCCACAAACTGTGAGATCACAACCTGAGCTGATGCTTAACCAGCTGAGACACCAAGGCGCCCCACTCAGACTTATATTTTCAACAGTTCATTCTCACTTCGGTATGAGGAATGATTTGACGACAGTCAGAATGGATGTGAAGAAACAAATTAGGAGGCTATGTAAGTGAGAATTATGGCATTAGTGGAAATGGAGAAAGAGTATCCAAAAGACATTTAGAGGCAAAATCAATAAAATTCATCAGTGGTTAGATATAGGAAAAATGACTGGATTTGGATAAGGGCATCTATTAGTGAATCTGCATACTGCTGGCTCATACTGAAGTGACAGTCAATCACAGTACTTAGATGGATTTAGTTAGTTATTATTTATTTATACATACATACAATTGAATTTTTATTTGTGTGTGTGAGAGAGAGCAACAGAGAGAGAGAGAGTAGCAGCCTATGCTAATCCTCCCTTAACAGGAATATGCCAGATTATGCCAAATATTTTGGAATAAGAAGTATATGTATTATGTCTATAACATTCTTCTCTTGTAATGTCCCTAGCAGAGCTTAGTATATCCAAGCTGGTTCTATTTATGACCATTTTGTTTTTTATATATTCACAAACCACCTATTAAATGATTTCTTCAATAATTTTTCTAGGGATCAGTATTGAATTCATTAAACTATGATTTCTAGAAATAAGTTCTATCTCCCTTTTAAAATAAAGTCAATATCTACCATCTAGTACTGCGTCTTCCCTGTGCCCACTTCCTTTCCAAGATTTTCCAAAAATCATTGAAATGGTCTCATAAGAACTTTTATACTTTCCTTACATATACTCTGATGCAATTTTTCTAGACCAGGACATTTGACACAAAGAATCTAAGATTCCTTTTACTATTTTCTTGATAGGATTCTCGAGTATCATTTCTCTCAAACATCACTGGACCATACTTTCAAGGTGAAGGATCATTCTTTTTTTGGTAGAAGATGAAATCAAAATAGGAATTGAATAAAGTTGCTTTCCCTCTGTCTTCTTTATCATTAAACACTCTGTGCCATGAACATAGAGTTCTTTTCACACTTACTGTTATTATTACATATTTAAACCTTTTTGTTTTATCTTTATTTATGTGGGCATCTTTGTTTTTAATCTTTGTCCTTACAAAATTTTAACTAAATTTGAGGGTTCCTAGTGATGCAACTGACTGTCTCTCAGAATTTTGGCCTTAATTAACAGGAGTTATGTAGATTATCCATTTTGGGTGATTTTTTAAAAATAATTTAAAAGTATATTTCCTTAAAGATAAGATGATCTATAAAAAACCTTCAAAGTTGTTTGGAAAGCAATTTGATAAACTATCTTTATATATCCTGATTTTTAATATCATGAAGAATTTGACAGTTCCAATTTATATAGAAGCCATTTAAAAAATAAGTTATCTTTTAATTTTGCTATGGAGGTTAAATCTCTGGCAAATTTGCCATTTTCATATCGACAGTCTTTCCATGATCTTAGTTGCTCTACTAAGGGAAAAATTGGTAAACAATTCTCACAATATTCTTTTTTTTTAAAGCCTCCTAACAACCTTAATTGACTCTTTCGGTGTCAACATCTGAAACAATTTCTCTGCATCCCTGTATTGCTTTGGAGTTGATGCTATCCAGATTGTAGTCACAATACTTAGGTGACATTGTAATCTTTACAACTATAAAGAAATGATTGAGTGACTTAGAAAAACAAACTGCTAATTTGATATCAGTTATCTCAATGTATCTTCATATTTTCCTTACAGGAAAGAGAAAATTGTTTATTTATAGCAAGCAGGAGGGGCTTCAACATGGTTATATTAATCTTTTCCCTCTGTGCCTCTTTTGAATCAAACTGAATGAGAACTAGTAAAAACTTAATGTTAATCTACCATTAAGATATAAAAATGCAGATCCGTACCAGCTTATTCAGTTTCCCCATAGCTAAAAATGAAGCATCCTTACTGAACAATGATTACCTTCTGAATAAACAAAGACATTAAGCATATGAAGAATTTCATGCTTCACACATGCAACTTTCTTTTACTCAAAATTTCATTTTTCTCAGGGTTCTCATTTAGAGTCTCCAGTAACAACAGAATATAAATGAAGCTACATTTTATTTTCTTCAAGAAAGTAACTTATAAACTGGAAAAAATCTAGATTAAGCACAAATATTAGCAATGATAAATCATTTGCTTTATTTACTCTACATTTTCCACATAAAACTTTGTCACAGAATTATAAAATAGAATTACGGATCTTCGTAACTGTAAGCAACACTAGAAACACTTCACTCCTACGTTTCTGAAACTTGCCCCATCATCATTGGCAACGGTGATGTTCATTGAAACACACACTCCTGAGACCATTCCTCAATGATTCTGATTCTCTTGGCTTTCCAAGCTATATTTGTAACCATGACCACAAGTGATTGTTATGATCAGACAAGTTTGGAAGAGAATGGTGTAGTTCAAGGTCCTCATTATACAAATAAGGATACTGAGACACAGGCATCAACAGTGAATTATCCAATGTTACCTAGCTGGGCAATGGCAGAGCTGAGATAAGAAGCTAGGTTTTTATGGTCAAGGCTTACCATTCCCAAAGTGATTTTTATTTTGATATTTTTTACCTTAATTCCTGAGTGACATAGTTATTCATCTAATTCTCCAGAGTACATGTTATTATTGTATTAGATTGCATCAACACAAAATATATAGCATTATCTTCTCTTGGTTGATAATTATTTATCTTTCTGCACTGGGACTGGCATTATAGCTGCTGAGAGTGGGCAACTTTCACACAATGTGAACTAATGCTGGTGACCTGTCTTATCTAGGCTTAGAGATATTGAACATCTTTAACTGCTGACAGTTTTGATGGGTGCACTTTGAAATTAATTAATTAAAATTTTGGAGGAAATTCGTGGAAGTAAAAGAGGGCTATTCATAGAACCAGTAAAATTTATTAATGCATCTATTTATTTTTTTTTTTAATTTTTTTTTCAACGTTTATTTATTTTTGGGACAGAGAGAGACAGAGCATGAATGGGGGAGGGGCAGAGAGAGAGGGAGACACAGAATCGGAAACAGGCTCCAGGCTCCGAGCCATCAGCCCAGAGCCATCAGCCCAGAGCCCGACGCGGGGCTCAAACTCACGGACCGCGAGATCGTGACCTGGCTGAAGTCGGACGCTTAACCGACTGCGCCACCCAGGCGCCCCTTAATGCATCTATTTAAGAAGAATGTTTGTTGTATCTTTGTTCCAACAGCAAATATGAAGTATCGTAAATAATTCAAAGGTTATCATGGCCCACAGTACAAAGATAACCAAAATGTGTTAGTGCTGCAGCATAGATTTTGAGACAAAGTTTGAATTCTGACTTGGCCTCCTAATGACTGGGTAGACACGGACAAATCACTTCACATCTGAGTCTCAGTATTTTATTTTTAAAAAAATTTTCAAGTTTATTTACTTTGAGAGAGAGTATGTATATGAGCAGAGGAGGGGCAGAGAGAGAGAGAGAGAGAGAAAGAGAGAGAAACCCAAGCAGGCTCTGCACTGACAGAACGGAGCCCGACGTGGGGCTCAAACCCAGGAACAGTGAGATCATGACCTGAGCCAAAATCAAGAGTCAGATGCTTAACTGACTGAGCCACCCAGACTTAATATTTTGAAAAATTAGTTATTAAGTCAATACCACTTACTTTATATCATTGTCCAGAAGATTAGGCGTAACATGAGAAGTGCCAAATATGATGGAAAAATGAGAAGGACCTCGGTGAATGGTAACTCTTGGCACTTCTACAAGCATATTTATGTAATAAATATGAGCCAAGCACTCGGGATATAAGGATGAGTACAAATCCGTTTTGCCTTTCCTGCTGTCAAGGCAAAGGAAAGTTTTGACCAATCAAATATTCCTAGCAGTCTGCAGAGAAAAGTTCAAAAGAGGTAATATACCTACCTACACTATGTTATGGTTTAACTGCTAAGATATAATTATTTAAGCTTATTTGGTTATATATTTTTTTCCTTCCATGAAGAGCCAAAAAATACAAACAAACAAAAAACTTTCTATGGAAAAATATTTATATTAAACAGTTTTCTAGAGATAGTAACATTTAGGTCATAATCTTTGGAGTCTGATTATCAGTAAATTCTAAACATATATAAATTCATTTCAAAAAATTACTGACATGATAAGGTATGAATTATGTTTTTAAGCAGTAAATATACCTAAATTTGTAAATTTTATTTGTGACTATAGCATGTATTTATTAGTGACGTAATGCACATGCAGATATATTCCTAATTATGTTGAATAATTTTATATAATCAAATTTTTTATATAATCAAAATTTTCAGGAACAATGTTGGCATTTTAAACTTAAATTTAGTCTTATTTCTGTGAAAATGGAAGAAATAGTAAACCAGCAAAATATCTGTTTAAATTTTCCTGCATCTAAGAAAGTGGTACTATAATCTTTAAACTTATTTTTCATCTTTGATTATTTAATGATTATCTTATTTTCAAGGGTTGCACAAGAATGGATCCAAGATATGTTACTAATTTTTATGTTTTTCAATCCATGTGATTAAAAACTTTGCTATAAGAAACTTTGAATGTAAAGTTTTATTCTGAGATGAATATTTCTAGCTAATGTCAAATTACTCATAACCTCCTGAAAAACACTCAAAGAATATGCCTTTGGTAGTATAATTGAATGCTTCCATAATAAAACTGTAGTAATTGGAAAATTAAATTTCTGCCATGTGTTTACAGTAAAAAACAGATTGAAATAATCATTGAAAACAATTCATAGGAGTTTATATTTAATAAATTAAATAAATAATAATATTAATTTAATATTAAATTCTGGCTGTTATTAGTAATTGACACTTTTAAAAGGTATTAAGTGGTGTTTTGTGGTCCTTATTATGTGCTACTAAATTACATTACTCTTTCCAAGCAATTATTAGGTCTAAGAGTCTGATACAATAACCAATATTTCTATTTTTTAAAAAATTGTTAAGTTTATCAATTACTTTAATGCAAAATAAGAAAAGGACTCATGGAAATTTTTGAAGAGAACATTATACAAATGGTCAGGCAATTCTTCTTACACTTCTGAGCTTCCAGAAATAATCACTGTGTAGCCAAGGTATCAAATTCTCATATCAATACCCATGGAGTTCAAAAAATCTTAGAATTCCATTGAAATTCAATAAGACTTTTAGAATCAGGTTATCTCGCCCATTATGTAAAGAAAATTGATGTTGAGACCTGCAAAGTGTATCAGATCTGGTATAATGTATCAAAAGAAGTTTTAATTCTTTGTATATTCTCCTCATGTCCTTTGGAATATGGAATGGAACAAGATTTTAGATTTAACAAATCTAAATTTTAATCAAATTCCTACATCTTATATTTGACAGTTTTAGTATTTTAATTTACTTTCTTTTTAACACAGGTATTTCATTTCCATCTTTTCTCAACCTGTTCAGTTGTAAAATTATATGAGAGATACTGTTACCAGATAAGATTTAAAAAAATTCGAAACCTATATATGATAAGGAAATATTTGAATGCACCCCCTAGTAATGAAAATGAGCCAGTCAATGTAGGCAATCTGCTTAGTAAATTAGGTAGAATAGATAGATAGATAGATAGATAGATAGATAGATCATTCTGATGTTATTGGAAGTCTTTTCTGTCTCCCAAGTCTTAATAAGAATGCTTTAAAACCCTAATTTCACATCTGTGGAGTCATTATATTACAAACTACGCAATACATAATCTGACATTATACATTAGACATTTGTATTTAAAAAATCCTTTTAATTATATACCCATCTTCCTCTCCCATCTTTTTTTTCTCCTTTCCAGAAACAATGACTGAAAAATTATCTTGTTTGCAATCACTTCCCCGTACCCATGTATTCAAATCTTACCTCCAAGCAGCTCACCAATGTGTTTTTCCTAAAAAAGATATTTCCTTCCCAAGCAATGTTCCAGTACCAGCTGTAAAAATAATTTCAGTCTTATATAGCTAAATTGTTATTAACTATGATACTGATATTGATAATTATATTTTGCATATTGTATTGGCTAAGGGAGCTAATTCTGAAATAAGAATACTGGGTTTAATTTGTAATACTACCACCTATTTGAGTTTCTTAACTTCTGAATCAATTTTTTTTTATCAGTAAAATGAGGAGAATAATGTTCACCTTATAGACTTGTTCATTAATAGTAAGTAGTGTTAAGTACTGATTATTATCCCCAGTTCCTCAAATATATGGAGATAGTAATAATACCTGTTTCATAAAGTTATTGTGATGCAGTAAGTGAAAAAATGCAACTAAAATGCTTAGCACAGTAAACAGCACATGGCAAACTGTAGTGAAAAATATATTTTGTTGCTGCAGTCTTAGTGGTAACCCAACACCATTTTTCTATACATAATATATATTTAATGTATCCAGAAATTAATTATAATAATTTATCATCTATATTATTTTAATAATATTTAATATATATTATTAAATCATATAGTTTTTTATTGTCTACACTATAAGCAAGCCTTTCTACTCAGTCCACAAATCAAAGTCAAATATTAGCATGTATTTAATAGATAAATATAAAAATGCCTAGGAAGAGACACATACTCTTCCTTTGATAGTCCTCGGTGTCCAAACCATTATTTAGTAGTAAAATTTGCATTAGAAAAACTGATAATCCTGGCACATGGGTGGCTCAGTCAGTTAAGCGTCCAACTGCAGCTCAGTTCACCATTTTGCGTTTGTGGGTTTGAGCCCAGCATCTGGCTCTGCTGACTGCTCAGAGCCTGGAGCCTGCTTTGGATTCTGTGTCTCCCTCTTTCTCTGCCCATCCCCTGCGAACGTTCTGTCTCTCTCTGTCTCTCAAAAAATAAAATAAAAAAATGTTTAAACAATTTAAGAAAAATGGATAATCCGCAATCCTTTTAATCTACTCACTTAGATGTTTATAACAGAATGACAATATTCTTGGCAAAGTCTTCATAGATTATGGTTTTGTGTGTGTGTGTGTGTGCGCACGCGCACATGCACGCTCTTTGATGAGGCTAATACAGGGAGCAGTAAAGCAGAAAAAATACATAAATCATGATAATAAACTAGATCAAAATGATTGACTTACAAAAGTATATGTGGCTTTCAACATATCACATAGGTAATTTAAGACATATCCAGCTTCTGTCAAACAAATTGTAATCAGAATAATTTCACTGGTGTCTAAGAGATTTCTAACTAAATACTTTGACTAGGTTCATACTCAGTTCCTTAGTGTAGCCTTTGAAATAGTGACCTGGAAATAATCCCTAAAGATCCTTGCTTATTAACATGATTTGCAATCATAGTAACAACAAAATCTCATTCTAGATAGCATCTGAAAGAATCAGTGCAATGCTCTACCTCTTACCTCAAAGTCTAGGGTTAAAAAAAAATTATTACATATCTCTATTCTCCTGGCTAAGTTCATATCCTCTTGATATCAAGCCAATTTTTAATTGAATTCAGTTAATTTAATTGCTCCTCAGAGATGTCCATAAAATGTGCTCTTCCAGATTTCCTAGCAGAAGTGCCATTGTCTCTGCTCAGCATTCCCAAGCAGACAGCAAAACTGCCATCAAGCTCCGTCTTGCTCAACAACGACTCTTTAATGTGGTCATCTCATGTGCTTTGTATTTCAATTATAATTTAGAATGAATTAAAATCTATTTAAATGTATAACATCATCTCTTAGGACTCTTGATGGAAATCCAGTTCCGAATATTCTATCTTTTTAAGGTAGCACCATAAAAAAGTGTGTCATGTTATATACTTTTAATTTGGTATCATCAATATTATTTGCCTTTATAATTTAATCCTACATTTTCATATATGTTCATTAATCAAATAAAATATAGCAGTGTGTTTATGCCATACACTTTTCATAGATGAAAATTCAAAATTTTACACATAAAGATATATTTAAAATTCTAGGATTTTGTATTTCAATAATATAGAGCAGATTTTATAATCAAATTGTTCATGGATGTGAATGAAATTATTTGCTGTGGTATTGAAAGATCATATTATATTTTAACATAAAAGTATCTCACAGAATGAATTCTAAGTTTATAAAAAATTACCAATAATAACATCATGCAAGAGAATAGCAATTTATAGTTTACAAAGGAGTCCATTGTGGTGTATTTGATCACTTATATCAAACCTGTGAAAGAGCTAGGACTGGCGTTTTTCTGCCTGCTTCATAGGTCTGGATTTGGCAAACAATGGCCTCTGGGCTAAATCTGGCCAAGGACTTGCTTGTGTAAATAAAATTTTATTGGATCACAGCCATGTCAGTCATTTATGTATTATTTATGGCTTCTTTGGAGTACAAGGGCAGAGTTAAGTGTTCCTGAAAGAGAAGTATAACTCAGAAAACCTAAAATATTTACTATCTGATTCTTTAGAGAAGTTTGTCCATCCCTGTTACAAATGTCTAAACTGAGGGGCGCCTGACTGGTTTAGTAGGTTAAGCATTTGACTTTGCAGCTCAGGTCATGATCTTGTAGTTCGTTGGTTGGAGCCGCATGTTGGGCTCTGTGCTTATAGCTTGGAGCCTGAAACCTACTTCAGATTCTGTGTCTCCCTCTCTCTTTGTCTCTCCCCCACTCTCTCTCTTTTTCTGTCAAAAATAAGTAAATATTAATTTTTTTAAATAAGTACCTAAACTGAAATGCAGAAAGTTTGACTAATATTCCATATTAATATGTCTAATCCAATGCACAAATAGAATCACTCAAAAGCAAATTGAAATCTTTTGAATCTAAGTCCAGGGTTATTTTCTCTTTATCATCACATAAATATTAGCAGCAAACACCTATTCCAATGCTGAAAAGCCTTACAGTCTATTTTTATTTGATATGATTGTATCGATGCCCTTTCAGTGTACAACTACTTAATTACCTGAAATCTACAAGTAAAATTAAAGCATGAGGCATTATGTTTCATAGCCTGTATATCAATCCTGAGAAGCAGCAGTACAAGGTTGATCAATTTTTGCCATAGAAATATGCAATGTTTTGGAAGCCAAAACTCAGGAACAAAGAAGAAAGTTTAGGTGAGAGGGATTGTTGATGAAATATAAAGTCAGTGGGAACTATATGAACCAAAATTGAGGTTCCAAAGAAACAAATAAAAATATCCAGGATATCCAGGACATAACCTCTGCTCTAATAGCTGCTTTCTGGACTTCTTGAGTTCTTGAAACTGTCCTTGGTCATTGCTGTAGGTTTTACTTTACTAATAGTCATCTGAGTTTTTATCATAGGACTCACTATGTCATTTTAACAAATACCATGATAATTAAGCACATTTTACTTTATTATTCCAATCTCTGTTCATGGCTTGACAATTTCAAAGAATTTTACTGCCTTATTAACAAAGGTCAGGTATTTCAGTGTCATTTTTTTCCTGAACATAAATTTTATTTTATGTTCATCCTTTGCTTCTTTATATTTATGCTGATATTTTCTTTCTTTGTAATTTTTTATATCTCTAGTAGACTAATGTGCTTTATTTTAATTTTTTCCTTCAAATGAATTATGATCTAACATATGTCCATATAGATTGCATACATGTTTAAATAACTTTGGCTTATATATTAAACACTTTGTAGAGACTAAAAGTTTTAGACCCCACTCTCACCTACATAATACTAATAGTTGAATAAGTCTCTCAGCTTATATATTTTCATTGATTTATGAATGCTTCTTATGAAATTATACACATTATTTGCATATGAAATTATTTGCACTCTTTGAGTGCAAAGAGCAAAAGTGACAGAGACAAGAAAAGATCAGAGAAAATCTCCAGAAACAACAACTAATAAAATGGCAACAAATACATATCTGTCAACATGACTTTGGATGTAAATGGACTAAATGCTTTAATCAAAAGACATAGGGTGTCAGAATGGATAAAAAAGCAAGACTCATTAATATGCTGCTACAAGACTCATTTTAGACTTAAAGACACCTACAGATTACATGTAAATATGCAATTATATATATATATATATAATTTCATAAGGAATATAGCATTTTTTTAAAATTTTTTTTTCAACATTTATTTATTTTGGGACAGAGAGAGACAGAGCATGAATGGGGGAGGGGCAGAGAGAGAGGGAGACACAGAATCGGAAACAGGCTCCAGGCTCCGAGCCATCAGCCCAGAGCCTGACGCGGGGCTCGAACTCACAGACCGCGAGATCGTGACCTGGCTGAAGTCGGACGCTTAACCAACTGCGCCACCCAGGCGCCCCAGGAATACAGCATTTTTTAAAAATGTTAATAGCTTGAGGAAGAAAATACTCATAACACAATAAAATTTGTATTTAAAATTATCCACATTGTTGATGTGCATAAGTCCATTTAAGTATGTATACACAATTGTGTCATCACGTATATAACATTTTTAGCATGTTTTTTTAAATCAAGGGAAAACTAATGCTACTGTATGAAATCATTTATGTAAACTTTAAAAAAATTAAAAATCATATAGTAATCACAGAATAATAAGAAAAAACAACACATAAGAAAACAAACAAAAAAGTTTCAAGATAGGGGTTAACTTGGATAAGGAGTAAAGAAGAAAGGATAGTGGTAAAAGTGTTTTAAAACTGCATCTGTTAAATTTTATTTCTTTGTAAAATAATCTGAAATAGGTTGCAAAATTTAACATTTGCTAAATTTGACTATATCATTCTGTTTTTATACTAGTACCATAATGCTTTGATTACTATAGCTTTATAATATAGTTTGAAGTCAAGAAGTGTGATACTTCCAGCTTTATCCTTTCTCAAGATTGTTTTGACTATTTGGTTGAATTTTAGGATTCCCTTTTCTATTTCTGTAAAAATGTATCTTTGGAATTTTCATAGGAATTACATTGAATTTGTAGATCCTTTTAGGTAGTACAGACATTTTAACAATTTTAATTCTTTCAATACATGAATATGGGCTATCTTTCAATTTATTAATGCCTTCTTCAATTGTCTTACTTAATGTTTTATAATTTTCAGTGTACAGGTCTTGCAGCTCATTGGTCAAATTTATTAGTCAGTATTTTATTGTTTTTAATGCTATTGTAAAGGAGATTGTTTTCTTAATTTCTCATTCTGACACATCATCATTAGGTATAGAAATGCCTAGTTTTATATCAGTGTGGTTGGAAAAGATGCAAGATATGAATTCAATCTTCTTAAATTTATTAAGATTTGTTTTGTGACCTAACATGGTCTGTCCTGGAGAATGTTTTGTGTTCACTTGAGAAAAATGTGTATTTTTCTGTTGTTGAATGCGATATTCTGTATTTGTCTGTTAAGTCCATTTGTTCTAAATAATAATTCAGGTCCAGGGCTCCTGGGTGACTCTGTCGGTTAAGTGTCTGACTTTGACTCAGGTCATAATTTTACTGTTCGTGGGTTCGAGCCCCGCATTGGGCTCTGTGCTGAACGCTTGCTCAGAGCCTGAAGCCTGCTTCAGATTCTGTGTCTCCTCTCTCTGACCCTCCTCCACTCATGCTCTGTCTCACTCTGTCTCTCAAAAATAAATAAATGTAAAAAAGTTTTTTTAAAAGAATAATTCAAGTCCAATGTTTCCTAATTGATTTTCTGTCTAGATTATCTATCAATTGTTGAATATGGCATATTGAAGTCCCCTACTATGATTACATTGTTGTCTATTTCTTCCTTCATAAATGTTAATGATCTTTAATATATTTAAGTGTTGCAGTGTAGGGTACACATGTATTTATAATTGTTATATCCTCTTGGTGAATTAAACCCTTTATTGTATAATGACCTTATGTGTGTCTTGTTAGAGCTTTAAACTCGAAGTTTATTCAGTTTGATATAAGTAGTTACAGCTGCCCTCTTTTGGTTTCCATTTGCACGGAATATCTTTTTCCATCTCTTCACTTTCAGTTTGTGTGTTCTTAAAACTAAAATAAGTTTCTTGTAGGCAGCATACTGTTGGATCATGTTTTTTATTTATTTTTTTTTTCACATGTCATTCAGTCACTTACTCTTTTTTCTTTAGAAAGAGAGAGAGAGGGGCGCCTGGGTGGCGCAGTCGGTTAAGCGTCCGACTTCAGCCAGGTCACGATCTCGCGGTCCGTGAGTTCGAGCCCCGCGTCAGGCTCTGGGCTGATGGCTCGGAGCCTGGAGCCTGTTTCCGATTCTGTCTCCCTCTCTCTCTGCCCCTCCCCTGTTCATGCTCTGTCTCTCTCTGTCCCAAAAAATAAATAAACGTTGAAAAAAAAAAAAATAGAAAGAGAGAGAGAGCATTTGAGTGGGGGAGGGGGGAGAGGGAGATAGAGAATCCTAAGTGGGCTCTACACTCAGCATGGAGCCCACACAGGGATCCGTCCCACGACCCTGATATCATGACCTGAGCCGAAACCAAGAGCCAGATGCTCAACTGACTGAGCCACTCAGATGCCCCAGTCACTGTTGTTGCTGTTGTTGTTTTTGGAGAATTTAATGCATTTAAATTTAAAGCATTATTGAAAGATAAGGACTTCCTACTGCTCTCTTGTTAATTGTTTTCTAGTTGTTTTTTAGTTTCTTTTTTCCTCTTTTGCTGCCTTTCTTTGATATTTGATAATTTTCTATAGTGGTGTGTGTTGACTTTTTTCTACTTGTAAATCTACTATTAGCTTTTTCTTTGTGGTCACAATGAGGCCTACATAAAGTATCTTATAGTTCTAGTAGTTTATTTTAAGATAATTATTTCATTTTAATTGTATACAAAATCTCTACTGTTTTACTTACCCTATTCCATTTTGGTGTTGATGTCACATTTACAGTTTTATATTATGCATCAATTAAGAAATTAATGTAACTATAATTATTTGTAATACTTTTACCTTTTAACCTTTAGCCAAGAGTTTAGAGTTTAGATACTACCATTACATCATTAGAGGGATCTATTTTCAACATACATTTACTTTTACTAGTGAATTTTATGTTTTCACATTTTCATGAAACTAGTGCCCTTTTATTTCACCTTGAAGAATTCCCTTTAGCAACTTTGTAAGGTAGGTCTAGTGGTGACAAACCCCTCGGCTTTTGTTTGTCTGGGATATTCTTTCTTATGGCTGAGTAAGAGGCAATTGAATATATATATACCATTTCTTTATCCATTCACCTATAGAAAGACATATTGTTTGCTTCCATAATTTGGCTATTGTAAATAATGCTTCAATAAACATAGGCGTGCACATATCTTTGTGAACTAATGTTTTCATACTCTTTGGATAAATACCCAGTAGTGGATTACTACATCATATAGTAATTCTCTATTTAGTATTTAAGGAAATTCCCTACTGTTTTTTCACAGTGCCTGTACAAGTTTGCATTTCCACAAACAGTACATAAGAGTTCCTTTTTCTCCATATTCTCGCCAATACCTGTTGTTTACTGTATTTTTGATTTTAGCCATTCTGACAGATGTGAGGTGATATCTCATTGTGTTTTGATTTTCATTTCCCAGATGTTGGTTGATGTTGAACATCTTTTCATGTGTGTGCTGGCCATTTGTATGTTTCTTTCGAGAAATGTCTGTTCATGTCTTCTGCTCATTTTTAAATTGAATTATTTGGTTTTTGGGGGGGGTGTTGAGTTGTATAAATTTGTTATATATTTTGCATACCAACTCTTTATCAGATATCCCATTTGCAAGTATCTTCTCCCATTGAGTATGTTGTCTATTCGTTTTGTTGATGGTTTTTTGTTTTTTGTTGTTTTTTTCTGTGCAGAAGCTTTTTATTTGGCTGTAGCCTCAATAATTAATTTCTGCTTTTATTTCTCTTGCCTCAGGGGACATATCTAGAAAAATGTTTCTCTGGTCAATAACAGAGAAATTACTGCCTGTGCTCTCCTCTAGGATTTTTATGCTTTCAGGTCTCATATTTAGATCCTCAATCAATTTTGAGTTTATTTTTGTGTATGGTTTAAGAAAGTGGTCCAATTTTATTCTTTTTTTCAGTTTTCCCAAAACCATTTGTTGAAGAAACTCTTTCCCATTGCATATACTTTCCCCCTCTTCCAAATATTAATTGACCATATAATTGTGAGTTTATTTCTGGCCTCTATTCTGTCCTATTGATCTGTCTATTTTTCTGACAGTACCATAACTGTTTTCATTGCTACAGCTTGTAGTATAGCTTGATATTTGGGACTGTGATACCTCCAGTTTCATTTTTCCTTTCCTAGACTGCTTTGACTATTCAGATGTCTTTTGTGATTCCATACAAATATTAGGATTATTTGTTTTTTCTTTTTCCTCTTTATTTCTTTCTTTTCTTTTGTTAAAATCCAAGTTAGTTAACATATAGTGTAATAATAATTTCAGAATAAAATTTGTCGATTCATCACTTACATATAAGTGTGCTCATCCAAACAAGTGTCCTCCTTAATGCCGCTCACCCCTTTAGCCCATCCCCCCACCCAACACCAGCCAGCAACTCTCGGTTTGTTCTCTGTTCTCATATGGTTTGCCTCCCTCTCTGTTTTTATATTATTTTTGCTTCCTTCTCCCTTCCTTTATGTTCATCTGTTTTGTATCTTAAATTCTACATGAATGAAATCATGTGGTATTTACCTTTCTCTAGCTGACTTATTTAGCTTAGTATAATACATTCTAGTTCCATCCATGTTGCTGCAAATGGCAAGATTTCATTCTTTTTGGTGGCTGAGTAATATTCCTGTATATATACACACACATATACATATATATAAATACATTTACCTATATATATTTATTATGTATATTTATATCTATATTACAACTTATTTTTCCATTCGTCAGTCAGTAGACATTGGGCTCTTTCCATAGTTTGGCTATTGCCAATAGCACTGCTATAAACATTGGGGTACATGTGCTTCTTTAAAACGGGACTCCTGTATCCTTTGGATAAATACCTAGTAGTGCAACTGATGGGTTGTAGGGAAGTTCTATTTTAATTTTTAATTTTTAATTTTTAATTTTTAATTTTTAATTTTTTGAGGAACCTCTATAGGTTTTCCAGAATAGCTGCACCAGTTTGCATTCCCACCAGCAGTGCAAAAGAGATCCTCTTTCTTCATATCCTCGCCAACATCTGTCGTTTCCTGAGTTATTAATGTTAGTCATTCTGACAGGTGTGAGGTGGTATCTCATTGTGGTTTTGATTTGTATTTCCCTGATGATGAGTGAGGTTGAGCATTTTCAGTGTCTGTTCTGGGTATCTTCTTGGGGAAAGTGTGTATTTATGTCTTCTGCCCATTTCTTCACTAGATTATTTGTTTTTTGGGTGTTGAGTTTGATAAGTTCGTTATAGATTTTGGATACTAACCCTTTACCTGATATGTCATTTGCAAATATCTTCTTCCATTCTGTCAGTTGCCTTTTAGTTTTGCTGATTGTTCTTTCACTGTGCAGAAACTTTTTATCTTGATGAGGTCCCAGTAGTTCATTTTTGCTTTTGCTTCCCTTGTCTCCGGAGACATGTCAAGTAAGAAGTTGCTGTGGCTGAGGTCAAAGAGGTTGTTGTCTGTTTTATCCTCTAGGATTTGGATGGCTTCCTGTCTTACATTTAGATCTTTCATCAATCTAATAGTTATAATTGTTAGTTATCTAACAACAATAGTTATAATCTATAGTTATAATTGTAGATCTTGGTAGATAGACCCCTTAAATATGATATAATGCCCTTCTTCATCTCTTGTTACAGTATTTTTTTCTTTTTTAAATATTTATTTATTTTTGGGAGAGTACAAGCAGGGGAGGGGCAGAGAGAGGGGGAGAGAGGATCTGAAGTGGGCTCTGTGCTGACAGGCTGAAAGCAGTGAGCCCAATGTGGGGCTGGAACTCATGAACCATGAGATCATGACCTGAGCTGAAGTCTGATGCTCAACTGACTGAACCATCCATGTTCTCCTCTTGTTACAGTATTTATTTTAAAAAATAGATTGTGTGATACAAGTATGGCTACACCAACTTTCTTTTGATGACCATTAACATGACAGATTGTTCTCCATCCCTTTACTTTCAATGTACAGGTGTGTTTAGGTCTAAAATGAGTCTCTTGTAAGCAACATATAGGTGGGTCTTGTTTTCTTATCCATTCTAATACCCTATGTCTCTTGATTGGAGCATTTAGTCCATTGACATTTAGAGTGAGTACTAAAAGATATGAATTTAGCGCCATTGTGTTGCCTGTTGCATTGCTGTTTCTGATGATGCTCTCTGGTCCTTTGTAGTCTTTGTTGCTTTTGGTCTTTTCGTTTTGCTTTGTCTTTTCTCAACTCAAAGGATTCCCCCTTAAAATTACTTGTAGTGCTGGTTTAGTGGTCAGGAATTCCTTTAGTCTTTGTTTGTCTGGGAAACTTTAACTCTCCTTCTTTTTAAAATGACAGCCTTGCTAGATAAAGAATTCTTTGTGGCGTATGTTTCCCGTTTAGCATGTTGAGCATATCCTGCCATTCCTTTCTGTCCTGCCAATTTTCTGTGGATAGGTCTGCTGCAAACCTAGTCTGTCTTCCCTTATAGGTTAAGGATTTTTTTCCTTGAAGCTTTTGTAATTCTTTCCTTGTCTGCATATTTTGTGAATTTGACTATGATATGCCTGTTGGTAATTGAGTTTTGTTGAATATAATGGGAGTTCTCTATGCTTCTTGGATTTGAAAGTCTGTGTCCTTCCCCAGATTAGGAAAGTTTTCCACTATAATTTGCTCACATAAACCTTCTTCCCTTTTTCTCTCTCTTCATCTTCTGGGACTCCTATGATTCATATGCTATTCCTTTTTATAAGTCAATTAGTTCTCTAAGTCTTGTATCATGATCTTTTGCCTTTGTTTTCCTCTTTTTTTTCTGTTTCATTATTTTCCATAATTTTATCTTCTAAATTGCTGATTCGCTTTTCTGCTTCATCCATCCTTGCTGTCATGGCATCCATTCAACATTGCATTTAGGTTATAGCATTTTTAATTTCATCCTGACTAGATTTTATTTCCTTAATCCTTTTTTCAACCCCAGTTAGTATTCTTATTATCATGGTTCTAAATGCTAGTGCAGGCATCTTGCTTATGTCTGTGTTGATTAAGCCCCAGGCTTTCACTTCTTCCTGTTTTCTCTTTTGGGGTGAATTCCTTCATTTTTCATTTTGTAGGCAGAAAAAATAATAAAGAATAAAAATTAAAAAAATTAAAAACAAAACAAAAAATCAAATAAAGGAAGCTAGATCCTAGGTGTGTTTTGGTCAGCTTGTTGAAAGGAGTTTGACAGAGAAAAAGGAGGGGGGGAAGGGAAAAAAACGGTAAGAAAAATTTTAAAATTAAAAAAATATATATGTAATAAAATAGAATATAATGAAATAAAATTAAGTAGAATTAAAAATTTTTAAAATAAAAAATAAAGTAAAAACATAAAAACAAATTTTTCTCTTTCTGTATCCAAGAATGAGGGAGAAAAGAAAGAAAGAAAAAAAAACAGTTTAAACAAAAACAGAAGTGAAGAAGATGAACTAATAAGTGAACCAGCAAACAATGAAACCTGAATGAAGTTATATCCGGCTTCCCCTTGAACTGAAACTGTGAAGCTTTCTATAGCTTGGACACTAAGCAGGTGGGGTGACTTGTGTTGATCTTATAGGGGATGTGCTTGTTGGGTGCAGTTGGGCAGGGCTTGGTGTGATGGCTCCATTCTCCACTAGGTGACACTACTTATCTTACTGGGGTGGATCAGTGTGGTGCTCATGAGAGGTGGAAATGACTTCACCTAGCTTCTGAGTCTTTGTCATAGGAAACTTGCACTCTCCCCGACCCATGATCAAGCACTCCTCCTTTGTCTCAGGCCTCTATTCACTCACCACCTCTACCATGTCCATGTCCAAGCTGTCCACCTGCCGGGCAGCACCTCCCTCCAGAGTTTTATCTCAGATGGATTGTGTTTCACAGCCCAGACTCTCTGGAGAAGGGTCTCACAGAGCAATGGCTGGGTGCCAGCTTGCCCCAGAAAATGTTCATGCAATCACATAGTGGCAGAGGTTCAGAGGTTATGGCAAACCACAACACACAACACAAGCAGAGCCAGGTTTCACCACTCTCTGGCATCTTCGTCCCAATAACAGTAAATATGGCTGCTCTCTGGGGTCCACTGGGACCTTTGCCTGTGGGGAAGCCTATGACCCCTACCAAATGCACTCCAAGAAGGGGAACCACTTCTCCCCTTGTCACATGGACCCCTGAGACCCTGCTGTCTGCTTCTGGGGATTCACCCTACTTCCTCACCAGAGCACCGCCAGTCACTAGGCTCTGAAATTTCAGACTGTGCACTCCACTGTTTATAGAATCTTGGTGGTATTGAAACCCTCTCCTTTCTTCCAGTCAGTGGTTTGAGAAACAGATTTCTTGTTCTGTCCCCTGAAAGTTTTTTCACTTTTTCTCTCTCTTTCTCTCTAGCTACTTTGTCGGGGAGGGGTGCTTTTCTTTCATGATCCCTCTACACTGCAATCTCACCCTTTCTCTTTCTCTGTCTTCTCTCTGCAAAAACAGCTCCCTGCCTACTGTGACTTTTCTCTCCCCCAGTTCACCTCTCCGCACCATGTACCTGCTGAGTTCTGTGACTTAAGTTATGGCAGATTGTTGTGTTAATCCTCAGGTCAGTTTCCTAGGTGTTCAAAATTGTTTGGTGCTGATCTAGCTGTGTTTCAGGAACTAGACAAACTCGAGGTCTCCATGCCTCTCTGCCATCTTAACTCAACTCTCCCGAATGTCAGGATTTTTATTCTAATTGTGTGAAAAATACTGTTGGTATTTTGATAGAAATTGCATTAAATCTGTAGATTGCTTTGGGTAGTATGGACATTTGGTTCTTCCAGTCCATAAGCATGGAATATCTTTCTATTTGTTTTTGTAATCTTCAGTTTCTTTTTATCAATGCTTTATAGTTTTTAGAATACAAGTCTTTCACCTTCTTGCTTAAGTTTATTCCTAGATATTTTATTATTTTTGGTATAGTTACAAATGAGATCTTTTCTTAATTTCTCCTGATGCTTTATTAATAGTGTGTAGAAATGCAACATTTCTGTAGACTGATTTTTGTATCCTGCAACATTACAGAGTTCATTTGATCAGCTCTAGCAGTTGTTTTTTTCTTGCAATGTTTAAGTGTTTTCTACAAATAGTATCATGTTATTTGCAAATAGTGAAATTTTATTCTTCTTTTACCCATTTGGATGCTTTTTATTCATTTTTTTATGTCTGATTTCTGTGACTAGGACTTCAGGACTATGGTGAATAAAAGTCATGAGAGTGGACATCCTTGTCCTGTTCCTGATCTTAGAGGGAAAGCTCTCAGTTTTTTCTCATTGAGTATGATGTTATCTGTGGGTTTTTCATATATGGCCTTCATTATGTTGAGGTATGTTTCTTGTAAACCTACTTTGTTGAGGGTTTTTTTTTATCATGAATGAATGTCCTTTATCAAAAGATTTTTCTGCACCTTATGAAATGATCATATGCCTTTTATGCTTTTTCTTATTGATGTGAACTATCACCGTGATTGATTTACAAATATTGAACCACCCTGTCTGGCATCTTAAGAGCAAATCTCATTTTATTGTGGTGAAGTTTTTAAAAAATTTTTAGTGTTTATTTTTGAGAGAGACATAGCATTAGTGGGGGAGGGGCAGAGAGCGAGGGAGACACAGATTCTGAAGCAGGCTCAAGGCTCTGAGCTTTCAGCACAGAGGCCAATGTGGGGCTCGAATCCACAAACCACAGGATCATGACTTGAGCCGGAGTCAGATGCTTAACTGACTGAACCACACAGGTGCCTTGATGATTTTTAATGTAATGTTGGATTTGGTTTGCTAATATTTTTTTGAGGATTTTTACATCTATGTTCATGAGAGATATTGGCCCATTTTTCTCTCTCTCTCTTTTTTTTTTTTTTTTTTTGTAATGTTATTAACCAGTTTGAGTATCAAGGAATGCAGGCCTCATAGAATAAATTTGGAAGTTTTACTTCTTATATTGTTGTTTTGGAATAGTTTGAAAATATGTTTTAATTCCTCTCTAAGTGTTTGTTAGAATTTACTTGTGAAGCCATCTGCTCTTGGACTTTTCTTTGTTGTGAGGTTTTTGATTACTGATGCAACCTTATTGGACAGAATGTTCACATTTTGTATTTCTTCCTGGTTCAGTTTTGGAAGGTTGTGTTTCTAGTAATTTATCCATTTCTTCTAGGTTGTTCAATTTGTTAGCATATAATTTTTCATAGTACTATCTTATAATCTTTTATATTTCTGCTGTGTCAGTTGTTTTTTCTCTTCTTTCACTTCTGCTTTTGTATATTTTACCCTTTTACTTTTTTTTTTTTTTTTGACAAGTCTGGCTAAAGGTTTATCAATTTTATTGATCTTTTCAATGAGCCAGCTCCTGGTTTCATTGATCTTTGTTTGTTCTTTTTTTTTATAGTTCTTTATGTGTAAGTTTAGCTTAGTTTTTTGAAATTTTTCTTGCTTCTTGATGTAGGCTGTATTGCTATAAACTTTCCTCTTAGAACCACTTTTTTTCTGCATCCCCAAAATACTGGACTATTGTGTGTTCATTTTCATTTATCTCCATGTATTAGTTTATTTCTTTATTTTGAGACAGAGAGCCAGGGAGGGGCAGGGAGAGAGAGAGAGAGAGAGAGAGAGAGAGAGAGAGAGAACAAGAGAGAGAATCACAAGCAGGCTCTGCACTGTCAGCACAGAGCCTGATGCAGGGCTTGAACTCATGAAACATGATATCATGACCTGAGCCAAAACCAAGAGTCAGACGCTTAACCAGCCGTGCCATATAGGTGCCCCTATCTCCATGTATTTTTTTGATTTCCTCTTTTGTGATTGACCCATTTATTGTTTAGTAGCATGTTATCTAACTTCCATGTATTTGTGCTGTTTCCAGATTTTTTCTTGTGATTGATTTCTAGTTTCATAGCATTGTGGTCAGAAAATATGCATAGGATGGTTTCATTATTTTTGAACTTGTTGAGACTTGTTGAGACTTGTGGCCCAACATGTGATCTTTTGTAGACAATGTTCCATGTGCACTTGTAAAGAATGTATATTCTGCTGTTTTAGGATGGAATGTTCTGAATAGATCTGTTAAATCCATCTGATCCAATATGTCATTCAAAGCCACTACTTCCTTATTGATTTTCTGTTTGGATGATCTGTCTGTTGATATATAAGCAGGATGATAAATTCCTCTACTATTACTGTATTACTATTGATTACTTTCTTTATGTTTGTTACTAACACCTATAAGTATTTAGGTATTTAAGCCACCACGTTGAGTGTTTAAGTTTTCACAATTGTTGCGTCTTCTTGTTGGATTGTCCTCTTTATGATTATATTACATCCTTCCTTGTCTGTTGTTAAGTATGTTTTGTCCAATATAAGTGGTGCTACCCCAGATTTCTTTTTACATACATTTGCATGATAAATGCTTCTCCATTCCTTCACTTTCAATCTTCATGTGACTTTAGGTTTGAAATGAGTCTCTTGTAGGTAACATATAGGTGGGTCTTGCCTTTTTTTAAGTCCATTTTGTCACCCTATGTCTTTTGATTGGGATGTTTAGTCCATTTACATGCAAAGTAATTGTTGATAGTTATGAACTTATTGTCATTTTGTCACTTGTTTTATAGTTTCTTTTGTAGTTTTTCTTTGATCTTTATGTTTCTCTCCTTTCTTATCAACAATTGGCTTTCTATAGTGACATATTTAGACTCCTTTTTCTTTATATTTGCATATATATTATTGGTTGTTGATTTGTGGCTACAATTAGGTTTGTATATAACATCTTCTGTATATAGGCATCTATATTAAGTTGATGGTCACTTAAGTTTGAACCTGTTTTTTATTCCTCTCCTTTCCATGTTTTAGGTATATGGTATCATACTTTGCATTCTTTTATTTTGAGAGTCCCTTGACTGATTTTACAGATATACGTGCTTGTACTACTTTGTGCCTCCTTCTTTCATTACTATTGTTTAAAGTCTTTCAACTCAAGTAGTCCACTTTAACATATCTGTAGGTCTAGTTTAGTGATCATGAATTCCTTTAACTTTTGTTTGTCTGGGACTCTTTATCTCTCCTTCTAGTTTGAATCAATAGAGTATTTGCTGGATAGGATATTCTTTGCTGCTATGTTTTTTTTCTTTCATCACTTTGAATATATCATGCCATTTCCTTCTGGCCTGCAAAATTTCTGCTGAAAAATCTGGTCATAGCCTTATGAGATTTCCCTTATATGTAACTGCTTTCTTTTCTCTTGCTGCTTTTAAAATTCTGTTGCTATCACTACTTTTCACATCTTATTACTAGGCGTTTTGGTGTGAACCTCCTCTGCTTGATTTTGTTGGGGGATCTCTGTCTCCTGGATCTGGATTTTTGTTTCCTTCCCCAGATTCAGGAAATCTTCAGCTATTATTTCATCAAATAAATTTTCTGCCCCCTTTTCTTTCTTCTCCATCTGGGATCCCTACAATGTAAATGTTATTACACTTCATGGTGTTGCTGCTTTCCCTAAGTGGAGTCACATTTTTCATATTTTTTTTCTCTCACCTCCTCAGATTGATTTCTTTCCATTGCTCATCCTCCAGGTCACTGATTTTTTTTCTTCTACTTCATCCAGTCTACTACTTATTCCATGTAGTATATTTTTATTTATTGTGTTCTTCGTCTCTGATTGGTTTTTCTTTATTTTATTATTAAGGATATTACTAATGACCTCCACTTTTTTGTCAAGTCCAGTGTCTTTATCACCATTACTTTAAATTCTCTATCAGGCATATTACTTACCTCCATTTCACTTATGTCTTTGCTGTGATTTTGTATTATTCTTTCATTTGGGACATATTTCTATGTCTCATCTTGTGTAACTCTATAGGTCTCTTTCTATGTGGTAGGAAAGACATCTCCTGCACTTAAAAGTAGTGGTCATATGACAAAAGGAGCCTATAGTGCCCTGTAGTACACCGTACCCTGGTCATCAGAACCTGGCCCTTCAGGGGTGCCTCCTATGTGTGGTCCATGTGCCCTGGTATTATGGCTGACCTGCTTTTTCCCTCAGTCCAGTCATCTTCAATGGCTCTCTTTGCCTTTTGTGGTAGGATTTGTTCCCTGTGATGTTAACTGGTCAGTCTAGGGTAACTTGGGCTTGAGTTGAGTCAGACCAGGTATTTGCCAGAAATGCAGTAGCACTAAACTGCAGAAAACTTTCCCTGTGTTTTCCCCTGAGTAGCTTTCCTTAGTGGGAAGGACCTGTAGTCATACCAGTTGTCTGTCCCCAGCCCACTGCTGATGGAGCAGTTGGACTGGTATGTGTGGTTATCCTTCCCTCTCTCCAGGACAAGAGTCACTTTGGAGTGGATATGAACCCTGTAGGGTCTCCTTGCACACTGCCAGGCCTATGGCATGGACCAGTATGGACTCTTGGTCAATAGTATATTAGAGAAGCAGAGCTGGGGGAATTGATGGGTATGGTGCAGTGTGGTGGTATGCTAGCAAGATTTGTACCATGGTTCCTCTGCCAGAGGGGCCCTGCAGTGCCTGAACTGAGACAGGTTGTCCAAAGGGGTGTACTGGCAAAAGCACAGCATGGACAGCAGAGGGGCAGTGCTAGCAAGTTAGGTATTCAGTCCCACAGATGGCCCTGTGTTTAAGCTGGGGGGCAGGAGGACTATGAAAGAGGGAAATGGTGCTTCTCAGTTCCTTTTTCCTGGAGGAGTTACCCAGCAATTTCTTTCCAAATGGGCAACTCTGAGATTAGTAAATAACTCTCCCTCCCATATGCCCCAGGTGCCTTTCAAATTGCTGCCCCTATGATGTATCTCCACTGGCTGTTTGTTGTGCTATCTCTTTAAAGAAAGGGACTCAGTTTCCTCTGACTCTCCCAGAGAAGAGCCCATTGATTTTTTTTTAATTATAGATTTTAAGTCCTGCTGGTTGTTACAACTCATGAAATTCAGCCCCTTTGTCCTCTTCAGATCCATTCTTTTGTTTTTCTTTTCTTATCTATTATTTATTCCATCTAGCACATTTTTAATTTCAGTCACTTAGTTTTTATATGTGATTTGTTTTCTTTCTTTTTTTTTATATTTTCTATCTCTTTGTTAAGGGTCTCACTAAGGTTCTCCACTCTTTTCTCAAGTCCAGTGAGGATCTTTATATCCATTGTGTTAAGTTATTTATCAGGCATATTACTTATCTCCATTTCATTTGTGTCTTTTCTGTGGTTTGTCCTGTTCTTTCATTTGGGACGTATTTTTGTGTCTCCTCATTTTGTGTAATTCTATGTATCTGTTTCTATGTGGTAATAAAGACTTCTACATCTCCTGCACTTGAAAGTAGTGGTCTTACAACAAACGGGTCCTGTAGTGCCCTGCAGTACAGTATCCCCTGTTCACCAGAAATTGACCCTTCAGGGATGTCTTATGTTTTTGTGTGTAGCCTGCTATTGTGGCTGGGCTGCTTCTTTCCCTCAGTCCCATCATCTGCAATGACCCTCTGCTTGTTGTGGGCAGGATTTTTCCCTGTGGTATTAGTGGGCCTGTCTTGGGCCTCCTTGGGCTTGAGTTGAGTCAGACTGGGAATTTGCCAGAAATGTAGTAGCACTGAGTTCCAGGGCACTTTCCCTGTGTTCTCCCCTGAGCATCTTTCCTTGGTGGGCAGGGCCTGCAGTCAGACCAGTTGTCTGACCCCAGCCCATTGGTGATGCAGCAATTTCACTGGTAAGTGTGGTTATCTTCTCCTCTCCAGGGAAGGGGTCACTTTGGAGTGGTGTTGACTCCTGTCAGGGCTGTTTGTACGCTGCCAACCTTGTGGCACAGCTTTGGATGAGTCCAATACTCCAAGAACATATTGGAGTGGGCAGGTCTGCAGGACAACATAGGGGCAGGGTGTGTAGTGCTGGCAGGGTCTCTGCTGGTCTGCTATGGAAGAGGACTTGCAGATGTCTGGAAAAATCCTGCAGAGGCCTGTTGGTTTTCAGGGAGTGGATCCATAGTAAAATGCAGGGGTGGGCACTCAGTGCCAGCCTGATCTGTGAAGGTCACTGGGAGGAGAGCTACAGTGGCCCAAAACTCCTGGGGAGGCCTGCTGGGTTGTACGGGGCTGATGTGCAGAAGCATGAGGGTGTGGCACAAATGGTTAGTTAGCTAGGTGGAGAGTGTTGTCCTGAGCTGGTTCCAGAAGTTGTCTGTGTATCTAGGCTGGGGGCTGGGGGGAGGGAAATGGTATCTGCCAAAACCAACTCTTTTGTTCTTGGAGATGTTTCTCAAAGATCCCTGCCCTTCTAGCATATGCTCTGAAGTTAGTAAATAAATGTCTTTCTAGTGTACCCTGGGTGTTTTTTCAATCTGTTGCTTCTATGCTGTTTCTCAATGAGACTGATACAGCTGTCTCTTTAAGGGCTGGGACTAATATCTCCTGGCTCTCCCAGAGCTGGAACTGCTGATTTTTATTTTTATTTTTAAAGTTTATTTATTTTGGGGACAGAGAGAGACAGAGCATGAATGGGGAGGGTCAGAGAGAGAAGGAGACACAGAATCTGAAACAGGCTCCAGGCTCTGAGCTGTCAGCCCACAGCCCGATGCGGGGCTCGAACTCACAAACCCAGTGAGATCATGACCTGAATCGAAGTCAGACGCTCAACCGACTGAGCCACCCAGGCGCCCCATGGAACTGCTGATTGTTAAAGTTGGGCTGGCTGTTGGGCTGTTCTGGTTTTCAAAGCCAAACATTCTTGGGATTCATTTTCCCTGTGCAGGTCGCTTCTGTCTGCGGTGTCTGGCTTGGGTGCGTCTGCTCCTCTGTCCTCTCTGTGCCTGTGGCATTCCTCCCTCCCATGGATAGTCACATAGGTCTGTTGTGCTCCTAACTGTATGTCACCTTTCCTACCCTATTCAATGTGGCTTCTTCTCTACATTTAGCTGTGGAGAGTCTGTTCTGCCAATCTTCATTTTCTGGGTTATTTATACTGATGTGGGTATTATCTAGTTGTATCTATGGGATGAGTGAGCTTAGGATCCTCCTACTCTGTCCTCTTCCCCAGGAGTCTTCTCAGCCATCATTTTCTTAAATGAGTTTTCTGCCCCCTTTTCTCTCTCTCTCTCTCTCCTCCTCCTGGGAGACTCATAATGTGTATATTGTTCACTTGCTTGTTCACATAACTCATGTAGTTCTTCACTTTTTTCTCCTTTGATTGGATTATTTCTAATAATCTGTCATTGAGTCTACTTATTCTTTCTTCTGCCTGATAAAGTTTTCTATGATTATCTATTGCATTTTGTATTAGTTACACTATATTCTTTAGCTCTAGAATTTGTTTGGTTATTTTTTATGATTTCTATCTCTCTGTTGAAACTCATTGTTTATGTATTATTTTTCTAAATTTATTGAGTTGCCTTTGTCCTCTTCAAGCTCACTGATCTTAAAAACTATTATTTTAGGTTTTAAAAAAATTAATAGTTTTATTTATTTTTGAGAGACAGAGAGAGACAAAACACGAATGGGGGAGGAGCAGAGAGAAAGGAAGACACAGAATCTGAAGTAGGCTCCCGGCTCTGGGCTGTCAGAACAAAGCCTGATGAGGGGCTTGAACTCATGAACTGTGAGATCATGACCTGAGCCTCAGTCAGACACTTAACTGACTGAGCCACCCAGGTGCCCCTAAAACAATTATTTTGAATTCTTTGTCAGGCAATTAGTAGATCTCCAATTTTTGTGTGTTAATTACCTGAAAATTATTTTGTTCCTTTGGTGGTACCATATTTCCTTGGTTTTTAATATTTGTTGAAGTTTTGCATTGTTGTCTTTACATTTGAAGAATCATTCATTTCCTTCAAATTTTACTGACTGGCTTAGGGGAGAAATATTTTCACCAGTTAGTTTAGTTAGGGATTCTTAGGCATTTTCAGACATTTCCTATGGCTGTGCTTTCTCTGTACTTCTTGTTTCCTCTTGTATGGGGGGTGATTTTTACTATTGTATGCTTTCCCTCAATCCTGTTAAACAAATGAGTGTGAAAACCTTCCATTTGTTTTCCCTAGGAGAGTTCCTTGAAGTCCTCAAGTTTGTGCATCTTTTCTCAATCCCACAGAATTGGGAAGCTTTCTGTGTTTACTTGATGGTCGACTGCAAGGGCTCATACTTTCTGTCTGTAGAAGTATATGCTGGGATCTGGCCATGATGGGGTAGAGGATTGTGGATGAGTTGTGTAAGCATGGGAGCCATGAGACTTATCTTTGTAGGTCATCTCAGTATTCTGGGTGGGATGAGGAATATGTAGGCCTGTGGGCAACATCCTGAACAGGTGAGGAAGCTGGCCATACACTCAGTCTCATTTTTTACCCATGAGAAAAATCATGGGCAGGGAAAAATCTCTCCTGGCACTTAGCTCTGCTACCTTGGATGACCTGATGTGGGTAAACTGAAACTATTCTTACTCTATTCAATGTATAAATTCTCAAATTTTGCTCTAATGATATGCTAGAACTACTTTGCTAGATTCCTGGACTCCCATATATCATCTGTGGTGATTGTTAAAATTGATGCCCTGGTGGTGGTTGGATGTCCATAGAAAACTCTTATTCTGCCTTCTTGCTGATGTCCCTTTTTCAATCTTTGCCATGATATTTGAAACTTTTCAACAAAAACTTTTAAAAATGTTTAAAAAACATTTTATTAATCATCACTTTTTTTCCATCATTACTTTTAATGACTATGTAAAATCTATCATATGAAAGTTTTATAGTCTATTTAAACATTCTCCTATTCATCATTTTGAATGTTTCTAATATTTTTGTACTATAAGACATATTGTAAGGATCAAACTTTCTGCAATTCTAATTAAATTGTGGATAACATTTCTAATTAAATTGTGGATAAATCATTTATTAGTAAAAATGATAACAATTTTTAAGAATTTCTGTATATTTATTTTGCCAAGTTATCAAAGGTCATGAATGAGTTTGTGTTAATTCACACACCAGATAACAACAGGCAAGAGTGAGAAACTCAGTAAACCATCTCCCACTGCAGTACTTATTATTAAAAATATTTTTGTATTGATAAGCAAGTAAGATATAATGAAGTTTTGGGGTGATGGTGGGGTGGTGTCCATAGCCAATGGCCAAGAAAGAATACTTTGGTGCAAAAAGGTGATTTTATTAAAGCACAGGGATAGGACCCATGGTCAGGAAGAGCTTCCCTGGACCCTGTGCAGAGACTGATTATAGACTTGGGAGTTGGGGGGAGGTAAATTCAAGGGGAAATTTTCAAAGAGATTTTCATATACTAAAGAAGACTAATAGGGTACTTGAGTCCAAGCTATTGTCAAGCTAATGTTGTTTTTCCCCTCTAGCAAATCATTAAGAGTAAGACAATAGGGAGTTCCTGCCAGTCTCAAGTAGCTGTCAATGGGCAGCAGGTTACAAGGAAATTTAATTTTACCTGCCATTTTCTTCTTGCCTTTGTTCCCCATATCACTATGGAGGGGTGATGTTGAGGCTCCAGGAAACTGAGTCTACAGGTTTCTGGATATTAGGCTATTGATAAGATTGCCTTTTTCTTGTAATTTACCAAGACATTTGTAAACCAATGTAGACTAATGTCCTGCATGACTGTGATCTCCATCAGTTAACCATTTGTTTCTTTCTTTTCCCTTGTTTTTGGGTAGTGAGGAGTGTCTGAGGAATATTACACATATCCCACCTGGGAGTTGGGAGGGGTGCCAGCTTGTACTTTGACTTCAGCCTGCCTTATGTTCCCTCATCAAGATATATTGCTTATACTGTTTCTTTTGATTTCTATGTAGTACTATTTTCATGCATTGACTCTTTATATACCTTTAGTGTAGTAGAATGGTTGAGGACATGACCTTCATCACAGAAAGCTGAGTTTGAGAACAAGCTCTGGTATCATTGGATGTATTCCCTTGGACAAGTTGATTAATCTATGGCATCATTTTGCTTTATGCATAAAAGGTATCTTATTTATTTGCTATGAGTGTTGTGGCAAAACACTACAAATGGTTAGCTGACAAACAGAAGTTTATCTTCTTATAGTTTTGAAGACTAGAAATTTGAAATCTAGATACCAGCAGAATCGGTTCCTTTCAAGGGGCCAAGAGGGAAGGATCTGTTTGAAACCTCTCTCTTTGGTTTATAGATGGTTGTTTTCACTGTGTCTATTCACATCTTCTGTGTGTGTGTGTGTGTGTGTGTGTGTGTGTGTGTGTGTGTGTATCTGTGTCAAATTTCCCCTTTTTATAAGTCTACTGGTCACATTGGATTAAGGCCCACTCTAATGATTTAATTTTAGCTTGATTAACTATATAAAGACACTATCTCCAAACAAGTGTACATTCTGAAGTACTGGGGGGTTAGAACTCCAACATACCTTTTTGGAGGGGACACAATTCAATTCATAGCTGGTATAATATTATCTCATCACAAACTCATTGTGGATATTAATTGATAGCATGTATTTAGCACAGAATATAGCAGAATTAAATCAATATGAATATGGGCTTGTCTGATGTTTTAAGATTCTTATACATATAATCATTCCATTTTCCCATTGAAATTATTTTTCTTAGGGATATTTGCATATGAACAATTTAGATGATAAATGTAAAAATATTTTTATCATTTAAATTAAGATAATTAAGAACTATTTTGTAAACAAATATATTGTCCTCTTTTTAAATGATTTTTCCTTTTTTTCCCCCCAGAATAAGGTGGACTAAATATTCACCATTATTTTCTGATAACTCTTTAATTATTTGATTTCCCTTCCTCCCCACACAACTTTCTCATATACATGTCCTATACAATTCCAACCCTTGATTGTGAGTGACCTCTATGAATATGATGAGAAAGTACTCCAATGATTATGGTAGGTCATAAGCAGGTGATGGTATTTTGTGGCCATAATTAGGGTTCCTAATCAACTAAGTTAATCAAAAAGATCATTCTGGATGTTTGTGACTCAAGTGAGCCCTTTGAAAAAGTCTAGAGGTGAGAAGTAGAAGAAGGCAGAAAGACTCAAAGAGGAGAAATATTATCCTATTGTCCTTGAGTTAACAATCTGCCATCTTGTGAAGAGGACCATATATCAGGAACAACAACTGAACAACCTCAGTCCAGTAACTGCAAGGCATTGAATTCTACAACAACCAGTGAACTCGGAAGATGGCCATTAACAGTAAGATATTTAATGCAGCAGGCTACAGTTTGAGTTAGCTTTTTTGAAATCCTGAACACAGAACCCAATAACATGTACCCAGCCTCTTCACTCGTAGAAACTATGAAATAATTTATTTGTGTTTTTTAAAGTGCCAAATTTGCGATAATTTGTTATATAGTAATAAATAACTAATATTCCTTATTACTTATTTCCAGGACTGTGTGTGGATTCTGAAAAGATATCTAAAATGCTAAATTTCTATTTCTAAATATTTATATATTCTTGAATCTCTTGGAGAAACCAACGTGTTTAAATTGTTTAACTTTATAATATAGTTTTTATCTGGTAATTAAAATTTCACTTTTTCATTTATTTTCCAAACTTTTCTAGGCAACTTTCAAGTTTATTAGATATAGATAAAAAGTGGATCATCATTCATAAAAAATGATAAATTTTATTTATCAAAAGATAGCAGTAAGAAAATGAAAATGAAAGGCATGGACAGAGAGAAATTATTCACAATATGCATATGAATATTTACTAATAGTTTTAAATGTAGTACACAGAGACTTTTAAATGTTTGTGCCTAGCAAGCTAACATCAATAATTGTCTAGCTAATTAAAGTTTATCAATGATTCAAGAAAGAACTAGATTAAAATGATTAACATAGTGCTTTAGCTTAGATAAAGTTTTCTAAAAGTCCACTTGAAAAGAAATCTTCTTAAAGGTTAAAAAAACTCACTTGCGAATATAAGAACTTTGACATGGGAAATTAAAAGATAACCAAGTTCTCACATTTACCAATGCCCTACTGTCCTGGAGTTAGAATAACTTTGTTTCCAGAACTTATGATATAGACAAAAGAGAAAATGGCAAGGAAAATGATTGAAGTCAGGAGAAGATTGAGAAATTAGAAGGAGAAATGATTGCTTCGGATTATGCAACAGCTTTCAACTGGCTTCCACGTTGCCCTTCTCCAATCAAGAGTACTTTTTGTTGCCAAAGTAATTGTTGTAAAACATTAGTTTTAGAATGTCATTTTCCTATTCAGGAAATTTTAACTATATCAAATGTACCCTTTTTTGCTGGTCTTTTAAGATGATCCATAATATTTCTTCACTGTATCATCTGGGTACAGTTATGCGTCTCTTGAGTCAGGTCTACTTATTTTACCAACCCACAACTTCATCATGATCATGATAATTTCTCTCTATAATTCTTTTTTCAGGGTCTTTTCTAGCCATAAATTAAAATGAGTTTAGCAAATATATTCACTGAGCTCCTCCTCTATATAAGAAACTGTATGTTAAATGATCCAAACACTACCCTCACTGTTGCACACTGTCTTTTATATGCTAGATGCTGAGAAAATACCCAGGGTAAGGAGTGAACAAATGAATAGTGCTATTATAAACAACTTTATTTCTCTTCACCCTTCATTTCTTGATAAAGAGTTAAGATATCAAAATTTATTTCTCTTTTTTTTTTTTTCAACGTTTATTTATTTTTGGGACAGAGAGAGACAGAGCATGAACAGGCGAGGGGCAGAGAGAGAGGGAGACACAGAATCGGAAACAGGCTCCAGGCTCTGAGCCATCAGCCCAGAGCCCGACGCGGGGCTCGAACTCACGGACCGCGAGATCGTGACCTGGCTGAAGTCGGACGCTTAACCGACTGCGCCACCCAGGCGCCCCAAAATTTATTTCTCTTAATTTCTCTAATTCTTAATGCGTTCTGTCTTCTATAGCTCTTACAGTGTATACTCACTTCTTAAATTGTGATCCAAAGACCAGAGTTTATTAGAGACCTCAGATCCCACTCTAGACCTAACTAATCGGAGGCTGCCTTTTAATAAGATTTTTGGTGATTCATAGATACATAAAAATTGTTTTAATATTTATTTATTTTTTGGAGACAGAGAGACAGAGTGCAAGCAGGGGAGGGACAGAGAAAGACACACACACACACACACACACACACACACACACACACACAGAATCCGAAGCAGGCTCCAGCTTCCGAGCTGTCAGCGCAGAGCTTGATCTGTGAGCACAGCAGGGCTCGAGCCCACAAATGACAGGATCATGACCTGGGCTGAAGTCGGACGCTTAACCGACTGGCCACCCAAGCACCCCAGGTATATAATGTTTTTTAAGAAGCACTGATTTGTACCATGGATTTTGACATTTTAAAATATTATCTATATTATTACCTGTTGTTTCCTGATGAGCTAATTTCTTAACTTTCAAGCATAGAGGTTTTCACATGCCACCAAATTCCCTTGTGGCAATTATTGACTTAGTATATAATAGACCCTAAATAAATGCCTTTTATTGATCACATGTAGACATTATTAAGACTTCAGTTATTTATAAATATTATATGTAATATACAATGCTTAATAATGATGGGATATATAGTCATATAATATCACCTCATTGACAGAAGAAAATATTAAACAGAGACACAGAAATCTAACATATATTCTATTTTTAATAATTCCATATTTCTAATAATAAAAAAATATCCAGAATTTAAGGCAATTTAAAGCACTGAGTTTAGTTGTAAAATCTCTTTTTATCTAGAAGAGCCATTTCTTTCCTTTTGTGACTTTCATGATGTTGGTATTAAAAAAAACACACACACAACAAACTTTTACAGAATGTCTCTCAATATGAATTTGTCTAATGAATACCTTATGATATTCAGATTAAATATTCTCTGGAAATAACATTAAATAGGTAATGTGTTCTTTTCAGTAGATCACAGCAGGAGGCACATAAGGTCAGGAGGCTCTATTATTGGAAGTTTTAATTTCAAAGGCTTGATTGAGGTGTCTGACAGATTTTTCCATTGCTAAGGTATCCTTTTCTCTTTTTAATTAATAAGTTATATATTAATATTAAATCTTTGAAATTATGTGAATATCCTATTTCCCAACAATCATTCATCTAATGGTTTTAGTATCAACTGGTGACTCCTTTCTATATCATTTATTATTTTAATGTTTCTAAAGGTAATTTTAATCTGTGATTCCTTCTAATTTTCATCATTTTTCTGTAAAAAACAGCTTCTCAGCGTACCTGAGTGGCTCAGTCAGTTAAGCATCTGACTTTGGCTCAGGTCATGATCTCATGGTTCATGGGTTCAAGCCCCACATCGGGCTCTGTGCTGATGGCTCAGAGCCTGGAGCCTGCTTCACAGATTCTGTGTCTTCCTCTCTCTCTGCCTCTCCCACACTGATGCTCTGTCTCTTTGCCTCTCAAAAATAAATAAACATTTACAAAAATTTTTAAAAAAGAACAGCTTCTTCTTACCCCCTCCATTGTATTTTTTGAGTATCTCTGAAAACTCAACACACACACACACACACACACACACACACACACACACACATTTGGTGTGTGATACTCCATTACTGAAATTATTTTTGATGCTCAAAGTATTCCAAACAGAAACACTTCCAAACTAGCTTCTATCTTGTGATATATCCTCTTCAAGTTTTGAGTACTTCCTTACTCTTTTCATAGCAACAAGTTATTCCAGGCTTACCTTACCTTGCAGTTTTCACAACCCAGTCCTGAAGTCTGCCATTTATCCAGTAATTCTCTGTCCCTACACCCCTTTTTTTGGTGAAAGCATTTCATGAGCAAAATATGAGCACTAAATGTGTTTATTGCTATTGACATATCATTACTTATATACCATTTTAGTGATCAGAGTGGGCAAAGTCATTATTCATATTGATATTTCCAAGTCCAAGGCCATTTACTGTGTTCTTTTTCCCCTTACTACTTTTCATTTTTATATCTCTCTTCTTTCATATTGAGAAACTTTTTTTCTAAACAATATTATATATTATTTCGTTCACTCTAGTTTCTTTACAAAGTGGTTTTAGAATTAAAACACAACTTCCCACTCACTAAGTATGGTTCAAATATTTCTGTAGTTCATTTTGCCCTTAGACTAATTTCCTTAAACTTGTATAGTAAGAGAAATGTGGCCAAAAGTATTTGTGCACATTACAGATGGTACCTGACTTATGATGGTTAAACTTATAAGTTTTCAACATAATGATGCTGCAAAAACAATATATATTCAATAGGAGCTTCATGTTGAATTTTCAGTTTTGAACTCTTCCAAAGTTAGTAACATACAGTGAGATATTTTTCATGATGGGGTTCAGCAGCAGTGACCCACAACTCCCAGTCAGGCATGTGACCATAAAGGTAAACAACCAATACAATTAGAACCATTCTGTGTCCATACAGTCCTCTGTTTTTCACTTTCATTATAGTACTCAATAAATTACATTGATTATTCAACACTTTATTATAAAATAGGTTTTGTGTTAGATTATTTTTCCCAACTGTAGGCTAATGTAAATGTTCTGAGCACATTTAAGGTAGGTTGTGCTAAACGGTGATATGCAGTAGGCTAGGTATACTAAATGAATCTTCAATTTACAATGGGTTTATCAGGATGTAATCCCATTGAAAACTGAAAAAAATCTGTACTTGTGTACAAAGTTACTTCTATGTATGATGTCAATTTATATATAGTTAGGTTTATTTGGCTTTGTTTCTATTACATTTTAAATGTTTACCCTTTTACCCAAATTCTTTGTTGATTTAATGTTTTTACATATAAAATTTCAACATGGTTAAAAATTCACTATATAATGAATGAATCAAAGATATTTCATCCTTTTTCCCGTCCCTTCCATTTCATTCTCACAAACTGCCTACATCATAACCAATTACACTAATTTCTGATTTATCCTTCCTGTATTTCCTTTTTCAAAATTAAGCAAATGTGCACATATAATCTAATTTCTCTTTCTTTGTTACACAAAAAGTAACATGTCATGTAAACTTTTTTGAATTTGTTTTTTTTTTTAATTAGTGATGTATCCTGGATATCATTCTACATCACTTCATAGAGCTCTTGCTCATTCTTTGTTTTCCTTTTTCAAGTTTTTATTTAAATTCCAGTTAGTTAACATATAGGATAATGTTAGCTTCAGGGGTAGAATTTAGTGATTCATCACTTACATAAAAAAACCCAGTGCTCATCACAGTAAGTGCCCTCCTTAATACGCATCACCCATTTAACCCATTGCCCCCACCTTCCTGTAACCCTCAGTTTGTTCTTTAGAGTTAAGAGTCTGTTTTCTGGTTTGCCCCTCTTTTCTCTCTTTCCCCCTATATTTATCTGTTTTGTTTCTTAAATTTCACATATGAGTGAAATCATACGGTATTTGTCTTTCTTTGACTGACTTCTTTTGCTTAGCATAATACTTTCTAGCTCCATCCATGTCCTTGCTTTCTTTTTTATAAATAGATTAAAAAAGATGTGATATATACACACACATACAATGGACTATTACTCATTCTTTTTTAAAACATCTACCTACATAGTACCTGGTTGCATGAATATCAGTTTATTTAATTAATTAGCTATGTGTAGGCATTGAGATTATTTCCAATATTGGTAACACAAATAATGCCACAATAAATAATCTTCTGTTGTGACTTTTCATACCATAGGTAGAGATATATTTCCATGGATAAATGGTTAGAAGTGGGATTGCTGGGTCAAAGGAGTAAGGCATATGTAGTTTTCTTAAGTATAGTTTTCTTCATTATGACATTTTGCTTTTACAAAAGACCTACATTAGTATGGTAACTTTTTTTTTTCATATAGGTGAAAATCCTCTGCATATTTATTTTTGCTAGCAAAAAACTAATGAAAATCTTTCTTAACAGTGGAATGGCCTAATATCAACTTTTGGAAAGCAGGGGATACCTATTTCTCTAGATTTCTCTAAGGGATTGCTATAGACTGAATCTTTGTGTCCCCTCCACCATATTTATATTCCCCTCCACCAGATTTATATTTTGAATCCCTAACCCCAATGTGACAGTATTTGGAATGAAGCCTTTGAGAATAACTAGGTTAAATTTTTTTAATGTTTATTTTTGAGAGAGAGAGAGAGAGAGACAGACAGACAGAGCATGAGTGGGGGAGGAGCAGAGAGAGAGGGAGACACAGAGTCCGAAGCAGGCTTCAGGCTCTGAGCTGTCAGCAAAAAGCCCTATGTGGGGCTCGAACCCACGAACCATGAGATCATGACCTGAGCCAATGTCAGACACTTAATCTACTGAGCCACCCAGGCACCCTGAGAATAACTAGATTTGGATGAAGTAATGACCTTGGGCTCCTCATAATCAAATTAGTGTCCTTATAAGGAGAGAAGGAAACCAGAGCTTGGTTTTCTCCTTCATGTGAGAACACAGCAAGAAAATAGCCATCTGCAAAGCAGGGAGAGACCCCTCACCAGAACCTGGCCATTCTGGGTTCTGTTCTCAGACTTCCAGGCTGCAGAACTGTGAGAAAATAAATTTCTGTTGTTTAAGCAACCCAGCTTATGACACATAATTTTTCACTCTTTTTTTAATTGAAGTATAATCAGTTCTGTGATTTTAAGAGTCCATTTTTTAGTTTCTTCCTTCTTCTTTTGTATTTGTTTTGTGTCTTAAAATCTGCATATGGGTAAAATTATATAGTGTTTGTCTTTCTCTGACTGATTTATTGCACTTGGCATTATATTCTCTAAGTCCATCTATGTTGCAAATGACAAGATCTCGTTCTTTTTAATGGTTGAGTAATATTCCATTATATATCTATATCTGTATATCACATCTTCCTTTTTAAAAATTTTTTAAGTTTATTTATTTTTGAGAGAGAGACAGAGAGAGTGAGTGGAGGAGGGGCAGAGAAAGAGGGAGAGAGAATCCTAAGCAGGCTCCACACTGGCAGCATGGATCCTGATATGGGGCTCTAACTCATAAACTGTGAGATAATGATCTGAACCAAAACCAATAGTCTGATGCTTAATGGAGTGAGCCACACAGATGCCCCACATCTTCCTTTTTACAAATATTTTTATTTTTAAGTAATCTCTATATCCAACATGGGGTTTGAACTTAAAACCCTGAAATCAAGAATGGTATGCTTTACTGATTGAACCAGTCAGGTGTCCCTGTTTATCACATCTTCTTTATCCATTCATCTATGGATAGCCATTTGGGTTGATTCCATATATTGGCTATTATAAATAATGCTTCAATAAATATAGGGGTGCATATATCTTTTCAAATTAGTGTTTTGTTTTCTTTGGGTAAAATTAAAAAAAAAAACATAAGGGAGGAGGATTTAAGGTGGTGGAGGAATAGGGAGACTCTAGGCTTGCCTTGTCTCTCAAACACAGCTAGATAAACATCAAATCACTCTGAACACCCAAGAAATCGATTTGAGAACTTAGCAAAAATGCACAACTACAGGTGAACAAACTGCCACATCATGGAAGGTAGGAGCTGCTGAGAGTTGATTTGGGATAAGAAAACCTGTAGGTGCTGCAATGGGGAGGGAACCCTGATCGCAGAGAGAAGAGCAAGAGAGAAAGAAAGAGAGAGAGAGTGAAAGTGCACATGGGAAATTGTACAAGAAAAACTCTTCCCCCAAACCATTGACTAGGTAAAGGAGAGGGAATGAATACTGCAAGCTTTTATAAACTGCAGAGCACAGACTCTGACATTTCAGAGGTCTGCCCCATCACTAGGGTCACACCTAGCAGGCTTCGTGATGCTCCAGGGAGGAAAGAGGGTGAAGACCTGGGAGCTGTCAGTGTGGTCTGAAGATCCCCTGGCTTGTATGGGGAGAAGCGGTTCTTCTAAGAGTGAATTGGGGAGAGGTGGTGTGGCTTCTCTGGGGGCAAAAGACCCAGTGGGTACCATTGAGTTGCTCCATTCATTAACATAGAAATGAGGATGCTTGCTGAGGGCAGTGAACCTTGGTACTGGCTTTCTGCTGCACTTTACCATAAACCATGAACTGCTGCATGATTACACAACTAATTTCTGGGACAACATGGCTCCAGCCACAGCACAGTGAGATCCTCTACCAGAGGATCGGTGTGGAGCGTGCCATGTGGATCTCTAAAATTTGGAGTTTTGAAACCCAGCCCATGCCTGAGATAAAACACAAGAGTGCTGTGCCACCTGGCAAGCAGACAGCTCATATGTAAGCAGGATGAAGGAAAGGATATGGAGGAAGCTGGGCACACAGGAAAGGTGATTGCTTGCTTTTCTGTGAGGGCTTCCTGAAGAGTGGTGGGCACGAACTCCAACATCCTGGAAAGAGAGAGTGGGGTGATGCCGTTTTTGCCCTCCCCATCAGCACTGATACACTTTAGTGAGCAAAACAGTGCCAACCAGTGGAGGCCAGAGCCACTTATACCAAGTCATGCTGCCCTGTGACCTGTAGGTGCATCTCCATTAGGCAAGTCAGTCCTGAGAATCAGTGCAACAGGCCCCACCCCAAGAAGACCAGTATAAACCCCTTATGCACACAAAGTCTACTAATCATAGAGTACTTCAAAGCTTCAGCGCTAGGGGAAATAGGATCTAGCTTTCTTTTTTTTTCTTCTTATGATACAGAAAAGGGAATTTTTTATTATATATACATGGCTTCATTTAAAAAGCAGACCAAAACATACCTAGGATGTAGTCCTTTTTATTTTGATCTTGACAATATGACAAAATGGAGGAATTCACCCTGAATAAAAGAATAGAAAGAAGTAATGGCCATGGATTTAATCAATACAGATATAAGTAACATGTCTGAACTAGGATTTAAAACAACAACTATAAGGATACTAGCTGGTCTTGAAAAAGAAACATAGAAGACACTAAAGAATCCCTTATTGTAGAGATAAGAGAACTATAAAATAGGCTAAAATTAAAAAAACTATAACCGAGATGTTAAACCAAATGGATGCCATGACAAAGAGGATGTTTGAAGCAGAGAAGCAAATCAGTGATATAGAAGATAAAATTATGGAAAATAATGAAGCTGAAAAAAAGAGTGAAAGGTATTGATTGATCATAAATGTAGACATAGGGAACTCAATGACCCTTTAAAGCATAATAACATTCATATCATAGGAGTCCCAGAAGATGAAGAGAGAGAAAAAGGGGCAGAAAGTTTATTTGAGAAAATTGTAGCTGAAAATTTTCCTAATCTGGGGAAGGAAACAGATGTCAAATTCCAAGAAGCAAAGAGAATTCCCATTAAATTCAATAAAAGCTGGCCATCAACAAAATATATCATCATCAAAATCATAAAATACACGACAAGGAAAGAATCATGAAAGCAGCTGGGGAGAAAAGTCTTTTTTTTTAATTTTTTTTTTCAACGTTTATTTATTTTTGGGACAGAGAGAGTCAGAGCATGAACGGGGGAGGGGCAGAGAGAGAGGGAGACACAGAATCGGAAACAGGCTCCAGGCTCTGAGCCATCAGCCCAGAGCCCGACGCGGGGCTCGAACTCCCGGACCGCGAGATCGTGACCTGGCTGAAGTCGGACGCTTAACCGACTGCGCCACCCAGGTGCCCCTGGGGAGAAAAGTCTTTAACCTAAAAGAAAAGACATCAGGTTTGCAGAAAAACTGTACACAGAAAGTTGGCAAGCCAGGAGGTAGTGGCATTATATATTCAATGTGCTGAATGGGAAAAAAAAATGCAGGTAAGAAAACTTTATCCAGAAATGCTGTCATTCAGAATAAAAGGAGAAATCGTTTCTCAGACAAACAAATACTAAAGGGGTTAATGACCACTAAACCCTCCATACATGAAATACTAAAGGAGACTCTTTGAGTGGGAAAAAAAGGACCAAAAGCAACAAAGACTAGAAAAGAATAGAGAGAATCACAAGAAATACCAACTCTATAGGCAACGCAAAAGCATTAAATTCATATTTATCAATAATCACTATGAATGTAAAGCGACTAAATACTCCAATCAAAGGACAAAAGGTATCAGAATGGGTAAAAAAAGACCCATCAATATGCTGCCTATGATAGACTCATTATAGGCCTAAAGACGCCTGCAGATTGAAAGTGAGGGGGTGGAGAACCATCTAGCATGCAAAGGGATTCCAGAAGAAAGCCGGAGTATCCATGCTTATGCAAACAAACTAGATTTTAAACCAAAGATTATGACAGGACATGAAAAAGGGCATTAAATTAAAATTAAGTGGTCTATCCATCAATAAGATCTAACAATTGTAAATATTTATGCCCCCAACTGGGAGCATTAATAACAAACAGAAAGAAACTCACTGATAATAATACAATAATAGTCAAAGACTTTAACATCGCATTTACATCAATGGACAGATCAGCTAAGCAAAAAATCAACCAGGAAATGATGGCTTTGAATGACACACTGGGCTAGATGGACTTAACAGATATATTCAGAACGTTTCATCCTAAAGCAGCAGAATTAAACATTCTTCTTTAGTGCACATGGAACATTCTCCAGACTAGGTCACATACAGGGTTGCAAATCACCCTCAGCAAGTATGTAAAAATTGAGATCACACAATGCCTATCTTCAGACCAGAACACCATGAAACTTGAAGTCAACCCACAAGAAAAATTTTGGAAATATCACAAATACATGGAGGTTAAAGAACATCCTACTAAAGAATGAATGGTTTAGCCAGGAAATTAAAGAAAAACTAAGAAAGTACATGTAAGTAAATGAAAATGAAAACATAACAGTCCAAAACTTTAGATGCAGCAGAGCCAGTCCTAAGAAGAAAGCATACAAGAATACAGGTCTTCCTCAAGAAGCAAGAAAAGTCTCAAATCTGCAACGTAACCTTAAACCTAAAGGAGCTAGGAAAGGAAAAGCAAATAAAGCCTAAAGCCAGCAGAATAAGGGAAATAAGAAAGATTAGAGAATAAGTAAACAATATAGAAACAAAAAAATCAGAACAGATCAACAAAACTAGGAGCTTGTTCTTTGAAAACATTAATAAAATTGACAACCCCCTAGCCAGATGTATCAAAAAGAAAAGAGAAAGCAAGTAAATAAATAAAATCATGAATGAAAGAGGAGACATAACAACCAACACCATAGAAATACAATTATAAGAGAATATTATGAAAAATTATATTCAACAAATGGGGCAATCTGGAAGAAATGGAAAAATTTCTAGAAACACATAAATTACCAAAACTGAAAGAATTAGAAAATTTAAACAGACCCATAACCAGCAAACAGATTGAAGCAGTAATCAAAAATCTCCCAAAAAACAAAAGTTCATGGCCAGATGCCTTCCCAGGGAAATTCTACCAAACATTTAAAGAAGAGTTAATACCTATACTTCTCAAACTGTTTCAAAAAGTGGAAATGGGAGGAAAACTCCCAAACTCATTCTATGTGTCCAGTATTACTTTGATTCCAAAAGCAAACAAAGATATCACTAAAAAGAAAAATTACAGGCCAGAGGGGCGCCTGGGTGGCTTGGTCGGTTGAGCGTCTGACTTTGGCTCATGTCATGATCTCACGGTCCGTGAGTCCGAGCCCTGCGTCAGGCTCTGTGCTGACCGCTCAGAGCCTGCAGTCTGTTTCAGATTCTGTGTCTCCCTCTCTCTCTGCCCCTCCCCTGTTCATGCTCTGTCTCTCTCTGTCTCAAAAATAAATAAACATTTAAAAAAATAAATAAATAAAAAATTACAGGCCAGTATTCCTGATGAACATGAATGCAAATATTCTGAACAAGATACCAGCAAATCGAATACCACAGTACATTAAAAGAATTATTGACTACAATCAAGTGGGATTACTCCTAGGCTGCAGGGTTTGTTCAATATTAGCAAAGCAATCAATCTGATACACCACATTAATAAAGAAAGGATAAGAACCATGTGATTCTCTCAACAGATACAAAAAAATCATTTAACAACATACAGCATCCTTTCTTGATAAAAACTCTCAAGAACTCTCCTGCAGGAGAACACAGGCAGCAATCTCTTTGATCTTGGCCAAAGCAACTTCTTACCAGACATGTCACCAGAAGCAAGGGAAGAAAAAGCAAAAATGAAGTATTGGAGCTTCATCAAGATAAAAACCTTCTGCAGAGTGAAGGAAACAATCAGCAAAACTAAAAGGCAACATAAAATATGGCAGAAGATATTTGAAAATGACCTATTGGATGGATAAAGGGCTAGTATCCAAAATGTATAAAGAACTTACCACACTCAACAGTTCAAAAATAAATAATCCAGTTAAGAAATGGACAGAATAGGGGCACCTGGGTGGCTCAGCCTGTTAAGCGTCCGACTTCAGCTCAAGTCATGATCTCGCTCTTTGTGGGTTTGAGCCTCGTGTCAGGCTCCATGCCGAAAGCTCAGAGCCTGGAGCCTGCCTCAGATTCTGTGTCTCCCTCTCTTTCTGCCCCTCCGATGCTCACACTTTGTCTCTCTGTCTCTCAAAAATAAATAAACATTAAAAAAAAGGAATGGACAGAAGAGTAGACATTTTTCCAAAGAAGACATCAAAATGGCTAACAGACACATGAAAAAAACGTTCAACATTACTCATCATCAGGGAAATACAAATCAAAACCATGATCAGATACTACCTCACAGCTGTCAGACTGGCTAAAATTAACAACACAAGAAACAACAGGTGTTGGTGATGATGCAGAGAAAGAGGAACCCTCTTACACTTTTGGTGGGAATGCAAACTAGTGCAACCATCCTGGAAAACAGTATGAGGTTCCTCAAAAAATTAAAAGTAGAACTACCCTATGAACCAGGAATTGCACTACTAGGTATTTACCCAAAGGATACAAAAATACAGAGTTCAAGGGACACATGTACCTTGCTGTTGATAGCAGCATCTCAATAATAGCTGAAGTATGGAAAGAGACCAAATATCCATTGGCTGATTAATGGATAAATAAGATGTGGTATATATTTACGATGAAATATTACTCAGCCATCAAAAGGAATGAAATCTTGCCATTTGCAACTACATGGTGGGAGCTAGAGTGTATTATGCTAAGTGAAAGATGTCAGTAGGAGAAAGACAAATACCATATGATTTCATTCATATGTGGAATTTAAGAAAGAAAACAGATGAACATATGGGAAGGGGGAAAAAAGAGAGAGAGGGAAACAGACCTTAAGAGACTCTTTATAATAGAGAACAAACTGAGGGTTGATGGAGGGAGGTGGGTGGGGGGTGGGCCAAATGGGTGAAAGGGTATTAGGAAGGGTACTTGTTCTGTTGAGCACAGGGTATTATATGTAAGAGATGAATCACTAAATTCCACTCCAGAAAACAATATTACACTATATGTTAACTTTACTTGGAATTTAAATAAAGATTTGAGAAAAGACACAGAAAAACAAACACTCAAAATAACAAATGTTGGCAATGATGCGGAGGAACCCTCATGCCCAATTGCTGGGAATGCAAAGTGGTGCAGACACTGGAAGACAATATAGATGTTCCTCAAAGAATTAAAAAAAATATATCATATAATCCAGTAATTTCAGTTTATGATATTTTGTTTTGGCAATCAAACAAATTTAAACAAGGAATTCTGAATAATCAAGAAGTTCCTTATCTTATGTCAAAGAATGATGTCACAGACCTTATATATTTCCAGGGATAAATACATGTTTTCATTTCCCTATGCCTAATAAAACATGTAAGAATGATGTTTCTGAGTATTTGTTTCAAAACCTTTAATAGTTTTTTTTTTCACTATTTACTTTTCTCCTACTCCCCCTTTAGGTGGAATGTGGTCCTGTTTCAACATATGTTGGATTTGGCCATGAGTCCTTTTGGTCCAGGATAGGTTGAATATTGCCCTTGACTCTGGGTTTGACCATGTGATTTGCTGTGACCAATGGATTATAGCAGTCATGATGCAAGCAAAATTTGGAATGTGCATACACAGTGGGGCTTGCATCTTGTTTTTCTGTCATTGCCATGAGAAGAGCATCCCCTAGGTAGTTGCTGTCCCTTCATTTCAGGCCTCTGCTTGACAACATATTAAGTAGACCAGAGATGGATAGACTGTGAGGAGCCAACCCATCTGGAATCATAGCTTAAAATGGATCCCCAGATGTATGAGAAATAAATACTTGTTTTTGTATATCATTGAGATTTCGTGGTTGTATATATAATAGCTACCTAATAATATACCCTTCCATTTTTTTAATGTTTGTTTTTGAGAGACAGAGCATGAGTCAGGGAGGAGTAGAGAGAGAGGGAGACACAGAATCCAAAGCAGGCTCCAGGCTCTGAGCTTTCAGCACAGAGCCCAATGTGGGGCTTGAACTCATGAACTGAGATCATGACCCAAGCCACAGTCAGAGGCTTAACCGACTGAGTCACCCAGGCGCCCCATACCCTTTCATTTTGAAGCAATTTAAATTATTTTTGTTATATTTATCTTTGTCCCCTAACTACCTAGTCTAATAGCCTAGATATATTAAAACAAATTCTTAGTTTAGAAGCTTCATTGAAAGAATTTGTCATTTATTTGCATTGTAATGAGGAAAGGGATCTCTGTGGAAACTCACAGTTGAATGAAATTAAATGCTACCTTTAAATTTCAGAATAAGACTACAGGTTGTTTCCAAGTACTAAATTTTACAGTTTATTTCCAATTTACTAAAAGAAGTGCTAAAGCTTAAGAATCTAAAAGAGAATTCAGAGAGATCAAGGAGATGTAGCATTTCTAACAAAATATAGTGTCCATTTATAATCTATCAGGTATCTTTTGATCTTCTTGGTTGAGATATAGAGAAAAACTTTTATTATTCGTAGTTTGTATTCTCAGTTAAATGGAGAAATATAGTTTAGTAAAAAAGATTTGCTTTAAATACTATTTACCAATTATAAACTTAATATCAGGCATTCTTTGAAGTTAAACACAGATATATACCAGAGAGAATAATCAGTCAATAATAAATCATTTATACAATTTTGTTGTTTTGTTTTGTTTTGTCTTGTTTTAGCAGAGAATTGTTGTAGGCAATAGATTCAAGAGGGTGGGAAAATAACATGTTTATTTTGCTTTGTGCTGCATATCAAGTACTCATCATGTAATAGTCTAAAATAAAACTTGCTGAATTAATGAATATTGATGGGGACCAACAATATTTTGCAACACATGCTATAAACTGTGAAATATCAGCTTCGGGTATGTAACAGGTATGATAGTCAGAATAATGACATCCCAAAGATGCCCATGTCCTAATCCCCAGACCCCATGAATATTTTAGGCTACAGTGGAATTAAGGATGCTCATCAGATGAATTTGCAATGGAAAGATTAGCTTCAATTATCACATTTGCCCAATGCAGCAGAAGGGTACTTGAAAGTGGAAGAAGGAGGCAGCCAAGTCAGAGAAGATGTGACTCTGAAGGAGGTTGGAGTGATTGCATGTGACAAGAATTCTATTCACCTTTGTGGGCTTTGAAAATAGTGGAAGGGGGACCACGGACCAAGGAATGTAGGCAGCCTCTAGAAGCTAGAAAAGGTAAGGAAACATACCTATCAAAAGCCTTTAAAAAGGAATTCAGCCCTGCTCACAGTCCTGATGATGACTTGATTGTAGCTCAGTAAGACATCTGTCAGAGTTCTGACCTCCAGAAAGGTAAAGTAATAGATTTGTGCTGTCAAATCTGCCAAGTTTATGGTAATTTGAGTAATTTGGAATGGGGTCAATAAGTGATGAAGATTAAGGTACTTGTGATGAGCACTGGGTGTTGTATGGAAGTGTTGAATCACTGTATTTTACACCTGAAACTAATATTACACTGTATGTTAACTAACTGGAATTTAAATAAAAACTTTAAAAAACCTTATGATTGCACTATACCTCTCTTAACCTAACCCAAAGTGAAAAGAATTGGTGATTGTATTGGATTCGAGAATGGTGAGGTGTCTCTGGTGGAACTGTAGATGGCCTTCCTCAATATAAGTCCCAGATTAACTTTTATACAGATCCATAGGGAATTATGTATGTGTCTGTTACTTTCAGGAAGTTATTTGTAGAAGTGAGAAGTTGGAAGCATTTTGGATGTCCATTACACAGGAATAAATAATAAATGTGCATGCCATATTGTACTACAGTTAGAAGCAACTGATTTGAAGTCCATGTGGGAACATAGGCAAATCTTAAAAACATAGTGCTTCGTGAAAAATCTGAGAATTAACTATATAACACACTATATAACACACTAGACTAGACAAAACAATAATCCATGTTTTGAAAAACCACATGTAGACATAAGATTAAATGTTTGCCGATGCAGAGAATTTGAAGAAGAACAAAGGATAGAATGTAATAAATAAATTTTAAAAAATTCAGAGAAAATTGGGGCACTTGGATGGCTTAGTCAGTTAAGTGTCCAACTCTTGATTTAAGCTCAGGTCATGATCTCATGGTTTGTGGGTTCAAGTGCTGCGTTGGGCTCTATGCTAACAGTGTGGGGCCTGCGTGAGAGTCTCTCTTTTCTTCTGTCTCTCTCTTCCACTCCCTCTCTCCCTTTCTCAAAAAAAAAAAAACTTAAAAAAATAAAAAGGGAAAATAACAAACCCCTATATCAACTGTGTGATATACATTGAAACTTAATGATTGATCAAGAACCACCAAGTAAGAGATAACTCCTTTGATGTTTCAATAACAAAATGTGGTATAAATGCAATCCTTAAATGACTCTGAATAGGTGATTATCTTATAGATTTTATAAAACAGAATGGAGACTTAAATATGAGGAATTAATTAAAAAAAAGAGGAATTGAGTTATTCTGTTTGGTAGAATTGTAAACAAAGCCATGATCTGTCAAAATGTTTATAATCTATGCTTTAAAAAGACACAAACAATACTACAAATGTAACATAAGTCTCCAAAATTCATGGTGGAAAATGCGTTGCCCAAAGCCAATTGAGATACACTTTCTGGGTGTGGGATTTGATCTCCCATTGGAAGATAAAGCATGGGTTTATAATTGACATGAAAGTGCATTTCTCCAAATAGAAGTCTGAACAAAATGGAGTGGTATCTCCATGTTGAGCACACTGTAGTGAAAATATTCTTTTTAACTTTCATGTGCCATTTGTATGAATAGTAGTATTATTGCCTAAGTAAAGGGGGGACTACCTCCCAGAATATACAATATCCATTAATAGATAAGAAAATTTTCCTTTATTGGATAAACACTGATTGAAGAGATTAGGGTGGGGGAATGTTAGTAATAATTTCTTGGACCCATAGAAAATAACCGAGTACCAAGAAGCTTGTCTCTTCCTGTCTAGGTATTCCACTTGTGATGCCATTATATTCATATTAATTTAGCTTTTAATTTAGAAGAATTAATGTTTTGGTTATTTTATTCCAGGAAACTGGAGGAGTTAATAGTTGTCACCTCATTTGAAACTTTTCTTTCTACTGATTTATGGAAATAATCAAAATATACAATGGTATTCGTTTGAGACCTGCAAACCAATTAGAAATATCCACTAGGGATTTTATAGGTTTAATAGCATGTCTTAATGATAGAAACAACTACATCATTAAGTAGTTGTTCTAGTATACTGTCCTTATTAAGAGTCAATTTGGACTTTAGCAAGTCCAAAATACACCTGAATGTGTGATCATCGCATGTTAGAAAAACAAAAAGAATAATTACCCTATTCTGTGACTATAGGTTGATAAGAGTCTGCACTGCAAATAATTGGATAGAGAGGAAAATTCTCTGCTTGACCTAATGTACTATTTTGTATCTTATGGTTTGACATGATACTTAAAAAAATGCTACATTACCAGTATAAGCCTAATCTCATATAGATTCTTGTTTTGTGTTTGCTGATTTCAAATTAAAACAAAGGACTTAGTTTAGGCTATAGGGGAAGTAATATTCTTCCCCTCAAGATACGATAATCATGGAAGCCTGAAAAACTAGTAGCAGAAGAGGAGATTCTAAGATCACTAGGATATCTTTGTGTTGTTCTTAGGATTTAACAAACTAATATAAATGCACTCTTAAATCATCTCCTCGAGTATGGATGAGGAGGGCAGATAAAAGCTAGATTCTAAGCATCAACTTGAAATATTTAAAAGTTCTTACAGAGTTATCCTGCACAGAATTAGTCTCTTTGCTGCAATATTTAGAATTATTCCAGCAGAAATTCAAGTGACTAAAATATTATGACAAAATGATTATTTGATCTCATTGAAAGTCTCTGTCTCCCTCTCTCTCTCTCTCTCTCTGTGTCTCTCTCTGCCATGTGTGTGAGAACGTGCATGGGAGCCTATGTCTCGGTGTCTGCCTGCACATCTCCTTCTGTGTGTGTGTGTGTGTGTGTGTGTGTGTGTGTGTGTGTGTGTCCTGCTCCATTTCTCCATCTCTCTGTGTGTGTCTCTGTTTCACTAAAGCTGAGTTATGTGTTACAATGCAGTTTGAATTATCAATCATAACATTTAAGATGGCAGGCACTTAAGCCATCTTTAGTCATTTACATTATTACACAGCCACCCACTGCTGAGTCCGCTTCAGACAAATAGGGAAACAATAGGTTATGTCTATTTCAAATGGCTATTTTTATATATGTGGGGGTAAAATATTTCCTCTACTATCAATTTTATTATATTCAGATATTTGACTATTCTAGTTACTTTCTTTAAGCCAAAATGTACATTTTATTTTGGTTAAAATAATTTGAGATTGATTGCTTTAGATTACTTTTTAATACTGTGTTTGAATTCAAATACTTTATGAATATGACAATTTGTCAAAATATATTTCTGTATTCTATTATATTATTATCTTTTAATGTTTGTTTATTTTTGAGAGAGAGAGAGAGAGAGAGAGAGAGAGAGAGAGTGCCAGTGGGGAAGGGGCAGAGAGAGAGGAAGACAGAAGATCTGAAGCAGACTCTGTGCTGACAGTGTACAGCCCGGTGTGGGGCTCATACTCACGAACCATGAGATCATGACCTGAGCTGAAATCAAGAGTTGGTTGCTTGACTGACTGCTACCCAGGCACCCCTATATTTCTGTATTTTAAATATATTACCACACTTAAGGATTTTTAGAGCCAATAATGGCCTGTGATAATGATTAGAAACAGTTCAGAATGCTGGAATAACTATTTACTAATCTCTAGAGCTGCTGGTGGAGAGATTAAGGGCAGAAATGTCGCACTATCTAATCTAGTTTTTAAAACCTCTAACTCACTATCATGGGGGAAAATAATTTATACTAGGCTTGCATTGCAAATATGGTGGTGTTTGCATTTTAAAAACCTCAAAATGTATTGCTTTGATTTGAAGAAAAATTCTTATAGATATCCATACTTTATGACCAAAAACTATGGTTATGAGTTCTATTTTCAGTTTTAATTGAGGTCACAGGAAAAATGAAACAGCAGAATGTGAACATTTTCTTCAGAAAAAATGGAGTTAAATGGCACCACCAAACTATGCTCGTTAGGCAGCAAATGATGCACCTACCTCAATAAATAAATAAATAAATAAATAAATAAATAAATAAATAAGGAGGAAAATTCATCAAGAAAGTTCAGCACATACTTTGAGTCTCAGTGGGTTGAGTGGCATCAAAGTGGCCTTAAGCCCCAGATGATGAAAGAAGAGTCCTGTTTGGCTATAATTAAGATGAACAAGACATTGTCTGATGATAAACCTAGATCTGGAGTATTATTATCTTGAATCTTAAAATGTTCTGAATAATGCAAGATCTAAAGGCTCGGTGTAATGGTTATCTGGAAATAACTGTGTCTGACAAGAATATCTAGTCTTTTGCATATAATGTTGATGATAATGATAGTACCTTATAGTATTTTACAATATGCAAGTATTTTATCTCTTGCCAATATACTTCAACCAACCTTAGGGTGTAGATGTTATTTCTACCTCTAATTTTTCAGTGGAAAAACTAAAGCTGAGCATTAACTAATGGTCATGTAGATAACAAATAATAAATGCAGATTTTAAATGTTGATTTGATTCTAGGTACTTTGTCTTTTTATTTCACTAGAGTTATCTATCTAGAGTTATCTAGGTGTTATTTAAAACAATCATTATTTTTAAAAATTCATTTCAGGAATAGAATTTAGTGATTCATCACTTACATATAACACCCAGTGCTCATTACAACAAGTGCCCTCCTTAATTCCCATCACCCATTTAACCCATGCCCCAACCAACTCCCCTCCAACAACCCTTGATTTGTTTTCTATTGTTAAGAGTCCCTTATGGTTTGCCTCTCTGTCAGTTTTTATCTTATTTTATTTTTCCTTCCCTTATCCTGTGTTCATCTGTTTTGTTTCTTAAATTCCACATATGAAGGGTGCCTGGGTGGCTCAGTTGGTTAAGCATCTTCAGCTCAGGTCATGATCTCGTGGTTCATGAATTTGAGCTCTACCTCGGGCTCTGTGCTGACAGCTCAGAGACTAGAGCCTGCTTCAGATTCTGTGTCTCCCTCTCTCTCTCTCTGCCCTTCCTCTGCTGGTGCTCTCTCTCTCTCTCTCTCTCTCTCTCTCTCTTTCACTCTCTGAAAATAAGTAAACATTAAAAATTTAAAAAACATTCCACATATGAGTAAAATAATATGATATTTGTCTCTCTGACTGACTTATTTCACTTAGCATAACACACTCTAATTCCATCCATGTCATTGCAAATGGCAAGATTTCCTTGTTTTTATGGCTGAGTAATATTCCATTGTATATATTGTTACCATATATTTATTCATTTGTCAGTTGATGAGAATTTGGACTCTTTCTATAGTTTGGCTTTTGTTGTTGATAGTACTGCTATAAACATCGCTGTGCATGTGCCCCTTCGAATCAATATTTTTATATCCTTTGGGTAAATACCTAGTAGTGCAATTGCTAACTCATAGAGTAGTTCTATTTTTAACTTTTTGAGGAAACTCATACTGTTTTCCAGAGTGTTTGCACCAGTTTGTATTCTCATTAACAGTGTAAGTATTTTCCTCTTTCTCCACATCCATACCAACATCTGTTGATTCCTGAGTTGTTAATTTTAGCCATCCTGACAGGTGTGATACGGTATCTCATCATGGTTTTGATTTCCATTTCCCTGATGATGAGTAATGTTGAGCATTTTTCATGTGTCTGTTAGCCATTTGTATGTCTTCTTTGGAAAAATGTCTACTCATTTCTTCTCCCCATTTCTTAAGTGGATTACTTATTTTTGGGGAGTTGAGTTTAATAAGTTCTTTATAGATTTTGGATACTAGCCCTTTTATCCATACCATATGTCACTTGCAAATATCTTCTGCCATTAAATAGGTTGCTTTTAATTTTGGTGATTATTCCTTTTGCTGTGCAGGAGGTTTTTATCGTGATGAAGTCCCAATAGTTCATTTTTGCTTTTGCTTCCCTTACCTTTGATAATGCATGCAGTTAAGAAGTTGATCTAGCTGGGGTCAAAGAAGTTGTTGACTGTATTCTCCTCTAGGATTTTGACAATTTCATATCTCACATTTAGGTCTTCATCCTTTTTGAATTTATTTTTGTTATTGTTTAATAAAGTCTTCCAGATTCATTCTTCTGTCCAATTTTCCTGACACCATTTGTTGAAGCGACTGTCTTTGTTCCCTTGGATATTCTTTCCTACTTTGTTAAGGATGAGTTGACCATATAGCTGTGGGTCTATTTCTGGGGTCTCTATTCTGTTCCATTGATCTATGCATCTGTTTTTGTGCCATCATCATACTTTCCTGATGATTACAGCTTTGGGATACAGTTTGAAGTTGGGAATTGTGATGCCTCTAGCTTTGGTTTTCTTTTCAACATTACTTTGACTGTTCTGGGTCTCTTCTGGTTCCATACAAATTTTAGGATTGTTTGTTCTGGCTCTGTGAAAAATGGTGGTGCTATTTTGGTAGGGATTGCACTGAATGTGCAGTTTGCTTTGGGTCTATCAACATTTTAAAAATATATGCTTTTCCAATCCATGAGCGTGGAATGTTTTTCCATTTCTTTGTGTCCTCTTCAATTTCTTTCATAAGTGATCTATAATTTTCAGAGTATAGATCTTTTCCTTTTTGGTTAGATTTATTTCTTGGTATCTTATAGTTTTTGGTGGAATTGTAAATGGGATCAATTCTTTGATTTCTTTTTCTGCTGCTTTAGTATTGGTGTATAGAAATGCAACTGATTTATGTACATTGATTTTATATCTGTGACTTTGTTAAATTCATGTATCAGTTTTTGTAATTTTTTGGTGGAGATTTTCTGGTTTTCTACATGGAGTATCATGTCATCTGCAAATAGTGAAGGTTTGACTTCTTGACAATTTGGATGCCTTTTATCTATTTATCTATCTATTTATTATTTTTTGTTTTCTGATTTATGAAGCTAGGACTTCCAGTACTTCCAGTACTATGTTGAACAACAGTGTTTAGAGTTGACATCCTTGTCATTTTCCTGACCTTGGGGGAAAAGCTCTCCAACTTTCCCCATTGTGGATGATATTAGCTGTGAGTCTTTCATATACGGTCTTTATGATATTGAGGTATGTTCCTTCTATCCCTACTTTCTTGAAGGTTTATATCAAGAAAGAATACTATATGTTGTCAAAATGTTTTTTTGCATCTATTAAAAGGGTATTATGGTTAACCTTCCTTTCATTATGTCATGTATCACATTGATTGATTTGCAAATATTGAGCCACCTCTGAAGCCTAGAAATAATCCCACTTAATTGTGGTGAATAATTCTATTAAGGTACTGTGGGAACCGATTTGCTAGAATCTTGTTGAGAGTCTTTGCATCCATATTCATCAGGAGTATTGGTCTGTAATTACCCTTTTTGGTGGGATCTTTGACTGGTTTTGGAATCAGGGTAATGCTGGCCACATGGAATGCGTTTGGAAGTTGTTTCTACTTCTAGTTTTTGGAACAGTTTGAGAAGTATAAGTATTAACTCTTCTTTAAATGTTTGGTAGAATTCCCCTGGGAAGCCATCTGGCTCTGGACTTTTGTCCAGCCTTTTGTTGATTATGGATCAGTTCAGATTTTCTATTTCTTCAAGTTTCAGTTTTGGTAGGTTGTATGTTTCTAGTAATTTATCCATTTCTTTCAGGTTGCCCAATTTGTTTCATATAACTTTTCATAGTATTCTATTATAATTTTTTGTATTTCTGTGGAGTTGGTTGAGATCTCTCCTCTTTCATTCATGGTTTTATCTATTTGCATCCTCTCTTTCCTTTTTGATAAGTCTGGCTAGGGGGTTATCAATTTTATTCATTCTTTCAAATAATGAGCTCCTAGTATCATTGATCTGTTGTTCTGGTTTTTTTTTTTAAATTCTATATCATTTATTTCTTCTCTAATATTTATTATTTCCCTTTTTCAGCTGGCTTTAGGCTTTATTTGCTATTAATTTTCCAGATCCTTTAGGCGTGAACTTAGGTTGTGTATGTGAGACTTTTCTTGCTTCTTGAGGAAGACCTGTATTCTTACATACTTATTTCTTAGGACTGGTGTTGGTGCATCCCAAAAGTTTTAGACTGTCTTGTTTTCATTTTCATTTGCTTCCATGTAATTTTTTTCTTTCCTCTTTAATTTCCTGGGTAAGCCATTCATTCTTTCATGGGATGTTCTTTATTTTCCATGTATTTGTGGTGTTTCCATTTTTTTTCCATTAGTGGACTTCAAGTTTCATACTGTTGTGGTCCAAAAATATGCATTGTATGATCTCAGTTTTTTTTGTACTTGTTGAGGCCTGATTTGTGACCCAGTATGTGATCTATTTTGGAGAATGTTCAATGTGCACTTGAGAAGAATGTATATTCTGCTGCTTTAGGATGAGATGTTCTGAAGGTATCTTTTAAATCCATCTTGTCTAGTGTATCTTTCAAAGCCTTGCTTCCTTATTGATTTTCTTCCTAGATGATCTGTCCATTGATGTAAGTGGGATGGTAAAGTCCCCTACTATTATTGTATTATTATTAATGAGTTTCTTTTTCTATTTTTAATGATGTATATATTTAAGTGCTCTCTCCAGTTGGGGAATAAATATTTATAGTTGTTAGATCTTCTTTTTAAAATTTTTTTATCATTTATTTATTTTTGAGAGAGAGAGAAGAGAGCAGGGGAGGGGCAGGAAGAGAGGGAGACACAGAATCCAAAGCAGCTCCAGGCTCTGAGCTGTCAGCACAGAGTTGGGACTGGAACTCACGAACTGTGAGATCATGACCTGAGCCGACGTCTGATGCTCAACTGACTGAGCCACCCAGGTGCCCCATATATATATATATAATGTTTATTTATTAGAGAGAAAGAGAAAGATGCTCATCTGACTGAGCCACCCAGGTGCCCTATATATATATATATATATATATATATATATATATATATATATATAATGTTTATTTCTTAGAGAGAAAGTGGCAGGGGAGGGGCAGAGAGATGGGGAGTCACAGAATCTGAAGCAGGCTCCAGGCTCTGAGCTGTCAGAACAGAACCGGATGTGGGGCTCAAACTCAGAAACTGCAAGATCATGACCTGAGCCAAAATTGAATGGTCAACCAACTGAGCCACTCAGGCACCCCAAGATATTTTTGATGTATAGACCCCTTAATTGTAATTTAATGCCCTTTTCATGTCTTGTTACAGTCTTTGGTTTAAAAGCTAGTTTGTCTGGCATAAGCATGGATACTCCAGCTTTCTTCTGGAATCCCTGATCCTGATAGATGTTCATCACTTTCAATCTGCAGGTGTCTTTAGGTCTAAAAAGAGTCTCCTGTAGGCAAGAGATGGGTCTTGCCTTTTTTTTTAAATATCCATTCTGATTCCCTATGTATTTTGATTGGAGCATTTAGTCCAATTACATTCAGAGTGATTAGGGAGGGATCTGAATTTGATGCCATTGTATTACATGGAAAGTCACTGTTCCTGCAGATTGTATTCCTTTCTAGTATTTGTTGCATTTGGTCTCTCTTTCCTGCTGTAAAAGCCCCCTTTAATATTTCTTGCAGGGCTTGTTTGATGGTTTCAAACTCCTTTTAGTTTTCACTAAAAATTCTTTATCTCTCCTTTTATTTTGTATGACATCTTTGTTGGATATAAGATTCTGGGCTGCATATTTTTCCCATTTAGCACATTGAATATATCATGCCTCTCCCTTCTGGCCTGCCAAGTTTCTTTGGACAGGTCTGTTGCTAAACCTATATGTGTACCCTTGCAGGTTAAGGACTTTTATCCCTAGTGCTTTCGGAATTCTCTCTATCCTTGTATTTTCCCAGTTTCACCATCTCATGTCTTGGTGTTGACCTGTTTTTGTTGATTTTGAGGTGAGTTCTCTGTGCCTTTTGGACTTGAATGCCTGTTTCCTTCCCCATATTAGGGATGTTCAGCTATAATTTATTCAAATAAGCCTTCTGCACCTTTTTCCTGCTCTTCTTCTTCTGGGACTCCTATGATATGGATATTGTTTCGCTTAATGGAATAACTGAGTTACCCAAGTGTATATTCATGATCCAATAGTTTTCTTTCACTCTTCAATTTCATTATTTTCCATAATTTCATTTTCTATATCACCTATTCATTACTCTGCTCCTCCATCCTCACTGTGATTACATCCAGTCAGTTTTGCATCTCAGTCACAAAATTTTTTGTTTTAGCCTAATTCATTTTTAGATCTTTTATCTCTGCAGCAAGGGTTTCTCTGTTGCTTTTTATGCTTTATTCAAGCTCGGGTAGTATTTTTATGACTGTAGTTATAAATTCTTGTACTGATATATTGCTTATATGTCTTTTGAGTACATCCCTGACTGTGATTTCTTCTTGATCATTCTTCTGGGGAGAATTCCTCCATTTATCATTTTGTCTAGGTTTCTGTCTTTTGCATCTTATGAAGCCTTATCATGTTTCTTGCTCCTGAGAATAATAGCTATATTAAGAAGAAGTCAGGAGTGCCTAGGTGGCTCAGTTGGTTGGTTTTACATACTTACTTTTGGTTTTGGCTCAAGTCTTGATCTCATGGTTCATGAGTTCCCCACTTTGGGAAGTCTCTTGGAAGTCTCTCTCTGCCCGTCCCTCCTTTCTCAAATAAATACATAAAACTTATAAAGGAAAAAACAATAAGAGGTGATACACTGTGCAGGGCCTGGCACTTCAGGAAGTGTTTTTGGTGTATGCTATGTGAATCTGCTGTTGAGTTTTGGCTGTTCTTTCCACGGGTCAGTGTTCTGCAGAGTTTCTCCTTGTTTGCAGTGGGGAGTGTTTGACCTTTTTAACTAGGTATGCTTTGATACATTTGTTAAAATAAGCCTGATTAAAAAAATAGCTTGATCCCAGTAAGAGAAAAAGGAACAAAACAACATAACAGACAAACAAAAAAGTATAAAAGCCTGATTCCAAAGAAAAAGAAAGAAAAAAAGAAGATGGATCTAAAAAAACAGAAAAGAAAATGAAAAAAAAAAAAAACAAAGAAAAAAATCCATAAGCTTGATTCTAAGGGGAAAAAAAGGAAAGCCTGGGCCTATTTCTACCAGAACTGAAGTTGATGTTTTGGACCACTCTATGATTAGTGGATTTGGTGAATGCAGGGGGCCTGTGCTGATCCTTTGGGAGAGAGATCCTCTGTGCTAGCTTACAGTCAAACCTCCCTAGTAAAGATGCCCCTGAAGGGTGCAGGTGGTTTGGTGTAAGCTGTTTGAGCCTTCACTGGGGCGCTATGTTGCTCACTGAACTCTCACTGTGCTGGTGGGTGGGGGAAGATGGCATCACTCCACTCTCTCCTCCCCAGGACGGGGAGTTTGCACTGCTGCTGTTTGCAAAACCCTCATAGAAAAGCAAACAATCTCCCCTCTTGTGTCCCAGGCTTCCATCAGATTCCTCCCCTCAACCTGCCTGACACCACAGTTCTCCTGTGTTGTATCTCTGGTGCACAGCTGGGATTCAAAACTCCAAATCTTAAAGGACCCTGCACAATGTGGACCTGTTCCCCATCTCCAGAGAGGATGGCAGTGCTGTGTCTGGTGCCATGTTGTCCCAGAAAAGCAGTTGTACAGTCTTGAAGGTACTTGGAGTTTAAGTTGAGGCACAGAGAAAAGTTGAGACCAGGTTATCTGCCCTCTGGGCATGCTTCCATCTCTTGTTGTTGAAGGGCTGCTCAATGACCCCACCAGGTCTTTTGTCCTTGGAGAGGCAATATACTTTCTTCCAAATGTACCACAAGAAGGGTGATGTTCTCTCTCAGTGCAACCCAGGGGATCCCTACACCACGCTGTCAGCTGCAACCTCCTTTTCCACAGGAGCACCACTGCCTGTCTGGCTTGACTCCAGCGAATGTCATGGACTTCTAAAACCTCAGAATTTGAGCTTCACTGTTTGTAAAAACTTGTGATAGTTTCTCTAGATTCTCCAGTCAATGGTTTTGGGGTAGTGCTTTTATTGCAGGAACCCGGTGAGTACCCTCTCTCCCCTTCTTTCTTTCTTTGTTCTCTCTACATGAAAAGGGCTCGCTCCCCTCTGTGGCCCTGTGGTGTTTCTCTCCCCCAATTCTCATCTCTGCATCTTGTACCTGCTGCATTCTCTCTCTCTAATTATGCAGATTGTTCTCTGAAATATCAGATGGATTTCCTAGGCGTTCAAAATGATTTGATGCCTATGTAGTTATGTTCGATGGACAAGACAAGCTCAGGGTGCCCCTACTACTCCACCATCTTAACTCTCTCTGCTAAAAGGATCAGTTTTTGACATATTTAGACAACAGAAGTTTCTTGAAAAATATTTGGTTTGGAAAGTTGAAACATATTTGAAATGGAGGTTGTAGCAATGCAAGAAGAGTACTGAATTAATTACAATGCAGGGATCCGGCTTCAGGTTTTGGAATTTCCATGTGGGACTTGTGTGAATACCATTACACAATAGCTTTCCTAGATCTTGGTTTGTGTGTTTGTAAAATAATAATAAACACTTGCCCCACATATTCTTCAGGATAGTTAGAAGATTCAAGAATAATATGTATTATTAAAAGATATAACATATATGTCTATGTGCAGAAACCTGAAAAATAATTCACATAGACAAGGGCCAGATAAGCCAGAAAATCTGAAGACTAGACCCCTTAGTCTTTGCTTAGATTACCAAATGTTTATCAAACAGTGTCAAGTCATACTATTGAGAAGCCAAGGTTAGAACCTGTAAAAATAACGTTAAGGATACTGAAAAGCTGCTTATTTCCCCTCACCCATTGCCCCTCCCTTTCTAAGCCACACAACAATTATTTCATTTTAATTTTAAAAGAATCACTTTTGATAATTTTTAAGATTATTTTGGTAATGGCTCTAGCTGACACTATTGGATTCTCACCCAGATTCCTGCAGATCCTTTTTAATGCAGCTGCAGGCTTTGGTTGGAGTTTAACTTTCAGCAGACTTCCCTGGGGCATTCCCTTTAGTTTTTGGAGCTGCCTCACTCACTGGGAGGCCAGAAAATGACTGACTGGCACTAGGCTACAAAAGCCCTTGCCTCATGGGAAAGACTCAGTAATGCAATTTATATTCTAGAGCTCCCATGGGATCAGGCTGAGGCTAGACTTCCACCAAAACTACATCCTTCCTTCACGTCTCCCCTTTCCTGATGCAGCACCATTCACCCTCTCACTGACTGTTTCTGAGAATAAGCCTTCTATACATCACAGGTGTAAAAATCTCTGTTTCAGGCTCTTCTAGGGAACTTGACCTAAAACAGACTTTGATTTGTTACTTAATTTAAAGCTTATAAGAAGTGACATTTTAGGTGGTTTTCAATACTGATTAGAAACTTTGGTAGGAAGTAAAAACACTGATTACTCAGATGAAGGTGAAGACTCTAAGTTGGAGTGAAAAGTCGGTTTGTTCACTTCATAATTTTGCATAGTCTAAAGCAGGATAAAGAGTTCCAAGTTGTGTTGCTGAGATGAAAATTCATCTTTATATTAATATTATAGAAATGATGGGTCACTCAAGTCTCTTAAATAACCACTTTAGTTTTAATGCAGAATTTCTGTTTTCACTTCTCTCCCTTTTAAAATTATAATTTAAGGAGAGAGGGAAGATGACGGCGTAGGAGGACGCTGGGCTCACCGCGCGTCCTGCTGATCACTTAGATTCCACCTACACCTGCCTAAATAACCCAGAAAACTGCCAGAGGATTAGCAGAACGGAGTCTCTGGAGCCAAGCGCAGACAAGAGGCCCACGGAAGAGGGTAGGAAGGGCGGCGAGGCGGTGCGCGCTCCACGGACTTGCGGGAGGGAGACTGGGTGGAGGGGCGGCTCGCCGGCCAAGCAGAGCCCCCGAGTCTGGCTGGCAAAAGCAGAGGGGCCAGACAGACGGAGTGTGTTCTGACAGCAAGCGCGACTTAGCCTCTGGGGGGGCATAAGTTAACAGCTCTGCTCAGAAAGTGGGAAGGCTGGAGGACAAAGGGAGGGAGAGCTGCTGAGCCCCCAGACGACAGAGCTCAGTTTGGTGGGGAACAAAGGCGCTCGCCAGCGCCATCTCCCCCGCCCATCCCCCAGCCAAAATCCCAAAGGGAACCAGTTCCTGCCAGGGAACTTACTCGCTCCACGCAAACACCCAACTCTGTGCTTCTGCAGAGCCAAAACTCCGGCAGCGGACCTGACGCCCTCCCGCTGCCACAGGGCCCCTCCTGAAGTGGATCACCTAAGGAGAAGCAAGCTAAGCCTGCCCCTCCTGCCCCTGTGCACCTTGCCTCCCCACCCCAGCTAAGACGCCAGATCCCCAGCATCACAAGCCTGGCAGTGTGCAAGTAGCCCAGACAGGCCACGCCACCCCACAGTGAATCCCGCCCCTAGGAGAGGGGAAGAAAAGGCACGCACCAGTATGACTATGGCCCCAGCGGTGGGCTGGGGGCAGACATCAGGACTGACTGTGGACCCGCCCACCAACTCCAGTTATACACCACAGCACTGGGGAAGTGCCCTGCAGGTCCTCACCACGCCAGGGACTATCCAAAATGACCAAGCGGAAGAATTCCCCTCAGAAGAATCTCCAGGAAATAACAACAGCTAATGAGCTGATCAAAAAGGATTTAAATAATATAACAGAAAGTGAATTTAGAATAATAGTCATAAAATTAATCGCTGGGCTTGAAAACAGTATAGCTGACAGCAGAGAATCTCTTGCTACAGAGATCAAGGGACTAAGGAACAGTCACGAGGAGCTGAAAAACACTTTAAACGAAATGCATAACAAAATGGAAACCACCACGGCTCGGATTGAAGAGGCAGAGGAGAGAATAGGTGAACGAGAAGATAAAGTTATGGAAAAAGAGGAAGCTGAGAGAAAGAGAGATAAAAAAATCCAGGAGTATGAGGGGAAAATTAGAGAACTAAGTGATACACTAAAAAGAAATAATATACACATAATTGGTATCCCAGAGGAGGAAGAGAGAGTGAAAGGTGCTGAAGGGGTCCTTGAAGAAATAATAGCTGAGAACATCCCTGAAGTGGGGAAGGAAAAAGGCATTGAAATCCAAGAGGCACAGAGAACTCCCTTCAGACGTAACTTGAATCAATCTTCTGCACGACATATCAAAGTGAAACTGGCAAAATACAAGGATAAAGAGAAAATTCTGAAAGCAGCAAGGGATAAACGTGCCCTCACATATAAAGGGAGACCTATAAGACTCGTGACTGATCTCTCTTTTGAAACTTGGCAGGCCAGAAAGGATTGGCACAATATCTTCAGTGTTATAAACAGAAAAAATATGCATCCGAGAATCCTTTATCCAGCAAGTCTGTCATTTAGAATAGAAGGAGAGATAAAGGTCTTCCCAAACAAACAAAAACTGAAGGAATTTGTCACCACTAAACCAGCCCTACAAGAGATCCTAAGGGGGACCCTGTGAGACAAAGTACCAGAGACATCAGTACAAGCATAAAACATACAGACAGCACAATGACTCTAAACCCGTATCTTCCTATAATAACACTGAATGTAAATGGATTAAATGCTCCAACCAAAAGACATAGGGTATCAGAATGGATAAAAAAACAAGACCTATCTATTTGCTGTCTACAAGGGACTCATTTTAGACCTGAGGACACCTTTAGATTGAGAGTGAGGGGATGGAGAACTATTTATCATGCTACTGGAAGCCAAAAGAAAGCTGGAGTAGCCATACTTATATCAGACAAACTAGACTTTAAATTAAAGGCTGTAACAAGAGATGAAGAAGGACATTATATAATAGTGACAGGGTCTATCCATCAGGAAGAGCTAACAATGATAAATGTCTATGCGCCGAATACCGGAGCGCCCAAATATATAAAACAATTACTCATAAACATAAGCAACCTTATTGATAAGAATGTGGTCATTGCAGGGGACTTTAACACCCCACTTACAGAAATGGATAGATCATCTAGACTCACGGTCAATAAAGAAACAAGGGCCCTGAATGATACATTGGATCAAATGGACTTGACAGATATATTTAGAACTCTGCATCCCAAAGCAACAGAATATACTTTCTTCTCGAGTGCACATGGAACATTCTCCAAGATAGATCATATACTGGGTCACAAAACAGCCCTTCATAAGTTTACAAGAATTGAAATTATACCATGCATACTTTCAGACCATAATGCTATGAAGCTTGAAATCAACCACAGGAAAAAGTCTGGAAAACCTCCAAAAGCATGGAGGTTAAAGAACACCCTACTAAAGAATGAGTGGGTCAACCAGGCAATTAGAGAAGAAATTAAAAAATATATGGAAACAAACGAAAATGAAAATACAACAATCCAAACGCTTTGGGACGCAGCGAAGGCAGTCCTGAGATGAAAATACATTGCCATCCAGGCCTATCTCAAGAAACAAGAAAAATCCCAAATACAAAATCTAACAGCACACCTAAAGGAAATAGAAGCAGAATAGCAAAGGCAGCCTAAACCCAGCAGAAGAAGAGAAATCATAAAGATCAGAGCAGAAATAAACAATATAGAATCTAATAAAACTGTAGAGCAGATCAACGAAACCAAGAGTTGGTTTTTTGAAAAAATAAACAAAATTGACAAACCTCTAGCCAGGCTTCTCAAAAAGAAAAGGGAGATGACCCAAACAGATAAAATCATGAATGAAAATGGAATTATTACAAGCAATCCCTCAGAGATACAAACAATTATCAGGGAATACTATGAAAAATTATATGCCAACAAATTGGACAACCTGGAAGAAATGGACAAATTCCTGAACACCCACACTCTTCCAAAACTCAATCAGGAGGAAATAGAAAGCTTGAACAGACCCATAACCAGTGAAGAAATTGAATCGGTTATCAAAAATCTCCCAACAAATAAGAGTCCAGGACCAGATGGCTTCCCAGGGGAGTTCTACCAGACGTTTAAAGCAGAGATAATACCTATCCTTCTCAAGCTATTCCAAGGAATAGAAAGGGAAGGAAAACTTCCAGACTCATTCTATGAAGCCAGGATTATTTTGATTCCTAAACCAGACAGAGACCCAGTAAAAAAAGAGAACTACAGGCCAATATCCCTGATGAATATGGATGCAAAAATTCTCAAGAAGATACCAGCAAATCGAATTCAACAGCATATAAAAAGAATTCTTCACCATGATCAAGTGGGATTCATTCCTGGGATGCAGGGCTGATTCAACATTCGCAAATCAATCAACGTGATACATCACATTAACAAAAAAAAAAAGAGAAGAACCATATGATCCTGTCAATCGATGCAGAAAAGGCCTTTGACAAAATTCAGCACCCTTTCTTAATAAAAACCCTTGAGAAAGTTGGGATAGAAGGAACATACTTAAAGATCATAAAAGCCATTTATGAAAAGCCCACAGCTAACATCATCCTCAATGGGGAAAAACTGAGAGCTTTTTCCCTGAGATCAGGAACACGACAGGGATGCCCACTCTCACTGCTGTTGTTTAACATAGTGCTGGAAGTTCTAGCATCAGGAATCAGACAACAAAAGGAAATCAAAGACATCTAAATTGGCAAAGATGAAGTCAAGCTTTCGCTTTTTGCAGATGACATGATATTATACATGGAAAATCCGATAGATCCCACCAAAAGTCTACTAGAACTGATACATGAATTCAGCAAAGTTGCAGGATACAAAATCAATGTACAGAAATCAGTTGCATTTTTATACACTACCAATGAAGCAACAGAAAGACAAATAAAGAAACTGATCCCTGGGGCGCCTGGGTGGCGCAGTCAGTTAAGCGTCCGACTTCAGCCAGCGTCCGACTTCTCGCGGTCCGTGAGTTTGAGCCCCGCGTCAGGCTCTGGGCTGATGGCTCAGAGCCTGGAGTCTGTTTCCGATTCTGTGTCTCCCTCTCTCTCTGCCCCTCCCCGTTCATGCTCTGTCTCTCTCTGTCCCAAAAATAAATAAACGTTGAAAAAAAAATTAAAAAAAAAAAAAAGGAACTGATCCCATTCACAATTGCACCAAGAAGCATAAAATACGTAAGAATAAATCTAACCAAAGATGTAAAAGATCTGTATGCTGAAAACTATAGAAAGCTTATGAAGGTAATTGAAGAAGATTTAAAGAAATGGAAAGACGTTCCCTGCTCATAATTGGAAGAACAAATATTGTCAAAATGTCAATACTACCCAAAGCTATCTACACATTCAATGCAATCCCAATCAAAATGGCACCAGCATTCTTCTCGAAACTAGAACAAGCAATCCTAAAATTCATATGGAACCACAAAAGGCCCCGAATAGCCAAAGGAATTTTGAAGAAGAAGACCAAAGCAGGAGGCATCACAATCCCAGACTTTAGCCTCTACTACAAGGCTGTCATCATCAAGACAGCATGGTATTGGCACAAAAACAGACACATAGACCAATGGAATAGAATAGAAACCCCACAACTAGACCCACAAACGTATGGCCAACTCATCTTTGACAAAGCAGGAAAGAACATCCAATGGAACAAAGACAGTCTCTTTAACAAATGGTGCTGGGAGAACTGGACAGCAACATGCAGAAGGTTGAAACTAGACCACTTTCTCACACCATTCACAAAAATAAACTCAACATGGATAAAGGACCTGAATGTGAGACAGGAAACCATCAAAACCTTGGAGGAGAAAGCAGGAAAAGACCTCTCTGACCTCAGCCGTAGCAATCTCTTACTCGACACATCCCCAAAGGCAAGGGAATTAAAAGCAAAAGTGAATTACTGGGACCTTATGAAGATCAAAAGCTTCTGCACAGCAAAGGAAACAACCAACAAAACTAAAAGGCAACCAACGGAATGGGAAAAGATATTCGCAAATGACATATCGGACAAAGGGCTAGTATCCAAAATCTATAAAGAGCTCACCAAACTCCACACCCGAAAAACAAATAACCCAGTCAGGAAATGGGCAGAAAACATGAATAGACACTTCTCTAAAGAAGACATCCGGATGGTCAACAGGCACATGAAAAGATGTGCAATGTCGCTCCTTATCAGGGAAATACAAATCAAAACCATACTCAGGTATCACCTCACGCCAGTCAGAGTGGCCAAAATGAACAAATCAGGAGACTATAGATGCTGGAGAGGATGTGGAGGAACGGGAACCCTCTTGCACTGTTGGTGGGAATGCAAATTGGTGCAGCCGCTCTGGAAAGCAGTGTAGAGGTTCCTCAGAAAATTAAAAATAGACCTACCCACGACCCAGCAATAGCACTGCTAGGAATTTACCCAGGGGATACAGGAGTACTGATGTATAGGGGCACTTGTACCCCAATGTTCATAGCAGCACTCTCAACAATAGCCAAATCATGGAAAGAGCCTCAATGTCCATCAACTGATGAATGGATAAAGAAATTGTGGTTTATATACACAATGGAATACTACGTGGCAATGAGAAAAAATGAAATATGGCCTTTTGTAGCAACGTGGATGGAACTGGAGAATGTGATGCTAATTGAAATAAGCCATACAGAGAAAGACAGATACCGTATGGTTTCACTCTTATGTGGATCCTGAGAAACTTAAGAGAAACCCATGGAGGAGGGGAAGGAAAAAAAAAAAAAAAAGAGGTTAGAGTGGGAGAGAGCCAAAGCATAAGATACTGTTAAAAACGGAGAACAAACTGAGGGTTGATGGGGGGTGGGAGGGAGGGGAGGGTGGGTGATGGGTAGTGAGGAGGGCACCTTTTGGGATGAGCCCTGGGTGTTGTATGGAAATAATTTGATAATAAATTTCATATATTTAAAAAATAAAAAATAAAAAAATAAAAAAAAATAATAAAATAAAATAGCCAACACTTAAAAAAATAAAATATAATTATAATTTAACTTTTATTCTCCTGTATATACATTTTTTCATTTCTGCCCAACTTGTCATTTTTATGCTCTGGTGTCTGTAACTATAGATGTGGATGACCTTGTTCTGAGTGTAGAAATAATTCATATATGAATATATTCCATTTTTATGGAATGGGAGCAATGATGGACATTTGTCCAGCACCATAGTCTTTGCTAATAAATCCCCACAAGAAACAATATCCATTTTTGGAGGGGGGTAGTGTTATATATAGTTTTGTAATTGCAGTGTTGGTATATATTTAACTGTAAAAATAAAATGTTCATTCCTAGATTTATTTCTAAAATTTCAGACTACTTGTGACAATCCTTCCTGTTCTGCCTTCACTTCTACTATAGCTCCTCAACTTTTCACCAAGTTTTCCACTCAGCAGTATCTCAAAACTCTTGTCTGGCACCTTTGCTTCACTCCCTTTTGCCACCTACTTGTGCCATCATTGCATGTCATGTTAGTAGATATCTCTGGGTGCCAAATAGCTACAAATGACCGGTCTATCAGGCCTACTTATTCTCTCCAAAACCTCTCCCCTATCTACTTTTAGTCAATCTGTGCATATTCATGGATAGTGGTTGCCCATGAAGTCCTCATGAGAAGGCAGCATGAATCACAGTTGATGTCTTATCATAGGACTTCACAAGGAAGAAAAATATTGAGAAAAGGATGGATTGGCTGTGCCACATGGAGCCAAGATGGTGTGGGATGCTAGCTTTGCTCTTCATTATTATTTTGTGCTATAATTCCCTTGGCATTTTCTATTTAATTATTCAATCTGTAACATCATTCATGAGGTAAATGTTATTGCCTCCATGTTAAGATAAGAAAACTGGGTTCAGAAGGCTTATGTAATTTAAGAGTGTTACCAAGATTCAAACCCATATTTGTGTCACTCAAAAACAGGCCCGTTTAACCATTATACATAGAAACAATTTATTATTATATAATTTAATCCCTAAATGTTTCTGATTCAAAATTTTGAGTTGCCTATTCTCCTGACATAGCTGAAATTAATAGCTGAAAAATACAGGTTTCATACAAAGGGTCCTTAGGTATCCCAACAATATCTCATGAGTCTTTTTCTCCACTTTTTTTTTTGGGGGGGGATCTTCATATGGAGGTGGAGATGTGCTATGAAAGCTCTTCCTAATAATTTATCCACTTCCAAGAGTTTTTATCTTGTCTCGTGCACCTATTCTTCTGTAGACTTATTCACGGTCCTCTCCACTTTTCAATTCATATTTCTGTTTCTTATGCACAGTATAAAATTTTGTTTCTCCAAAGGGCTTTCTAAATCATCTTTTTTATCATTTATTCCAATAATTTTTCAATGCCTTCATATTTTTAACTCTGTAAAGGTTAGTGTTATGAGGATAAATGAGAGTGCCTCTAAGAAAATAGAGATCCACTATAATATCTTCACTCACTTGAAATCTTTCTGGCATATAGAAAAATACTACTCTTATGTTCTGTTGGTTGGCAGTTTTTTGATGTATATGTGTTCCTTCAGTCCATCTCATGAGAGACTGAAAAAGTAGTTAGATCACAGATATTGTAACTTCCTTCATGGCCCTTAGAAAACAAATAGTTAAAAGTGAAATGTGGCTGTTTGAAAACAAGAAATGTAGCAGTTATTGGCTATAATAACTTGAAAATAAAACATTAAGTTATAATTGCTAGGGTGAGAAAGAAATCAGATTTTCCCTGAATATGCAGACAACATACACTGGAATCTGCCATATAAGTTTTCTTCAACTAACCTCTCACAAAGGAAAAATGATTCAAATGTTCATATATCTAAGAATTTTGTGATTGAATGACAGCAATTTATTATTGTTTTCTAAGAATCAGTCCATGCTAACAATCAGACTTACTTTAAACTCTATAAAATTTCAACTAAGGCAAAAATATGATATGAAGTCACTATGCAATTCAAAAAATAAGGTTTCCTCAAGATGGAGCATACATATACTCTGACTGAATCTGAGCAAGCTACTTAGCAAGATAATAATTTGATATGTATCTAAAATAGAGATACAATAGGGACACCAACCTTGCTGGCTTGTCTGGCAGGGCCTTGAAATATATGTAAAACACATTGCATAGTGCTTAGTGAGATTGAGAGAGAGAGAGAGAGAGAGAGAGAGAGAGAGAGTGTGTTAGGTAAGCTATTGCTATTATAAGTTTTATGTTTCGAATAAAAATTCTGATGTGTTCATGATCATTCATTATTTAGATTTGAGCAGTTTTGCATGCAAAAAATATTTATTTGGCTAGAAAGTTACTGTTTAAATATATTTCAAAATTTTCCTTAGAGTAAAAACTAAGGGATATTCTTTGCGGGTCTGTTTCACTCTGATAGGGAAAGTATATGATTTGCAACCATCAAGAGATCAGAGCTGAAATGGGGTCTCTATTTCTCTAGCAAGTTTTGGAGCAGTTTCACACCATTACCTTCAAGGGTTATGAGTCTATCACATGTCCATTAGTGCACCTACCAAAGACAAAACAAGGAATTATTTCCACAGTTCAGTCAGATAGTGGATGAAAACTTACAAGAATTTCCAGATGGAGTGTTAAGAATCTGCTAGGGGAAGAAAAAGTTTTGATTTTGAACATCTAGGAACCTAATGGACAGCAAAATAACTGGGTAATATATGATTCTGTTAGTATTTTTAGTTCTAAAAAATATGAACAAACTATATGAGATACGGTCTTTCAAAATGGAGATGGTTACCAAAAAACTTTAAGAATCTTATACACTTGAAGGTCTATTGCAAGTCTCACTCCATTTGTTTAATATTATTGTATTGACTTCCACGATTAAACATCTGTAAAACCAAATCTCTAATTTGGAATAACAGTAGATCTTTACAAATATAAATCAAGCAAGTAAATATCCATCCATGAAGCACCCCATTACATAGCTGATCTACCAAAAGTGTAATCCTACAGATATGCAAATTATATAACTGAATCCACTGATTTCTATTTGACCAAATTCAAACAATACTTCCAAACACGTCCAACATGCCTTCAATGACAAATGTCCATTTAGTTTTTTCTTTCATGAATAAGCATAGTAACATCAGTATATTCCTTATTTTCTTTTTTGGAGTCAGCGATGAAGGTATCCTTCCTTTTTTCATAACTTCAATATTGTGCTCATTTTCTACTTGCTGTATTTGTGTATGTTCTCCCAAGGTGTTATGTGTTCCCTTTGCTGTAAATGAAATGCATGTGTCGTTACTATGTAGCAGTTGTTGCATTGTGCAATATTGTCATAAACTCAAATGGCCATAGGAATGATTCTGGGCCAAAACATAGGCTCCTACAGATAGTAAGTTTCCTGGAGATCTGAGCACATTTGAGTTGGTCACTGAATTTTCATTGCTTTCACTATCTTTTGTGAACTTCCTGATCCCATTCTCTAAAAGAAGTCATCAGAAGACTAGAATGACTGTGGTAGGAATCAGGGAGTAACACCTAACAAGGGATTATCTTATTAACAATTCTCACTCCTAGAGAAACAAGAGGTACATGAGTGAGTCTCTAAGTATGGGTTGTATTTTTGTTAACAACCAAAGCATAGCAAAAGATCAGGGTAGAATTGTAAGTCATCATTATCTGCTGAGCTTTCTTGTAACAGATGTTGGTGGAGAGTAATGACTAGAGATGAAACACAATTAAGATAGCACTCAAGTGAGAAAAAGGGGCTTTTTTTTGGTCCACTCCTGTAGGTGAAGACACCTTTTCTCTTTATTTTTCCATCTTTTATGGTCTCTTATTTCTGTAATCAACTCTTAGTCAACCTCCACTTGCTGCAGACACCCTGAGCCATTATTTTACCTTTCTTTCAATAAAATTCCCATCTTATTATCCCTAGAATCTTTACATTGTCAGGCAGAGCTCTAAAATCTTAGAATTTGGATTATGTTTTTGGAAATAAATATGTTTGCAAGTCTTGTCACACAGTTGCCTTGCAGAGATTACTTATGACAACAGATTGTCAGTTTCTAATGAGCTTAGAGCCATTTTAAAGTTGAAATTGTGAGCAGTTCTTAGCATAATGCCTCTATTCAGTACATCAACTGGTTGGTGATATGAAATAACACTGCATTACATTGCATATGCATTAATTGATATTTTTCTTTCCCTTTTCTAAGACTTACGCAAGTCTTCCCCAGAAAATAAAACTTTGTAGCTAATATGGAAATCCTCATTCTTACAATTTGACTAGTTTTTTTTATTTTTTATTTTTAAAAAAAAAATTTTTTTAACGTTTTTATTTATTTTTGGGACAGAGAGAGACAGAGCATGAACGGGGGAGGGGCAGAGAGAGAGGGAGACACAGAATCGGAAACAGGCTCCAGGCTCTGAGCCGTCAGCCCAGAGCCCGACGTGGGGCTCGAACTCAAGGACGGCGAGATCGTGACCTGGCTGAAGTCGGACGCTTAACCGACTGTGCCACCCAGGCGCCCCTGACTAGTTTTTTTTTAAACAAATAAAATATTAACTTTAAAACAAAGTAAAAATAAAAGTATTTATTTTCATATCTATTAAAGATATAAAGTAGAACCAACGTTTTATTAGAAAAAAACAATTATTTTTATGTATAAATTATTATGTTAGAGCTACCTAAACAGAGGTTTTGCTTTAAAAATTTTTAAAAATAATTTCAGTGTAAAAAATATAAAATTGAACAAGTTATGAAAGGACAGATTATGTATCAATGCCTCTTCTTATAATAAATACCAAAAAAATTATCTTAGTACAATGTGCTAATATCTGTTTATTAAATAATGGCAGGAGGGGGTCAAGAAAACACAAGTGAATAGAAAAATTTTTATGAGTGAGCACAGGCTTTTGCCATCCTCCCTCATCGTAGAGTGAAACAAAATAGGTCTAAAAAAGGTACCCTTTCTTTTCAGGCTGATCTAGCCCAGTGCCAGGACCTATACCTTCAAGAGCAGAATAAAGGCGGATTTCAGCCCACAATCACCACCTCAGACAAGTGTCCTCGTGCAGGACATGACCTGCATACCTACTAAGGACATCCCTGATGACATTTGTAGATCACCACTGTGCATGTGTTAGGAGTTAAAGAATATCAGAAGTATTCCCTTCCTACCTTCACATTCAGGCTTTATATGTATAAGTAGGTATTCTAGGTAAAATGTGGAATAAGCTTGATGGTATCATTTCTTTTTGCACATCCCAACACTATCATTACAAACTTGGGTAATTTGACTTGTCAGTTTTTTTTTTTTTTTTTTTTTTGCATTCTTTTGTGGCCTGGCCCTAATATATTTGAAAAAGTGTAATATTTTTCACTAAGTGAATTGTGATGTCCTTTAGTTGTTCAAAATTTAACTTCATTTCTGATATATTCAGGGGGGGCGTCCTTTAGATGCTCTCAGAGCATGAACCAAAAATTAGGACTCAGCTCTTTACCAAGTGGCACAAATTGCAAAACTCTATTGGCTCTGAATTTTACTCCTTTATTACATAACCATATCTCCTTTTCTGATTTTGATTGTTACTCACTAATCTCTTCCAGTTCACAAGTTGGGTATTGGCTGCAACTTGTCTTGTGATTGCTACCCAGTAGCTTGGTGCAACTTTGTCACTTATCAAGCTCAAATTAAACAACTGGTCTTACCAGGATTTTTCTCTCTTCCTTGGGCTCATATATTATTTAAAATTTATTTCTGTTTTTTTTAAAAAAATTTTTTTCAACATTTATTTATTTTTGGGACAGAGAGAGACAGAGCATGAACGGGGGAGGGGCAGAGAGAGAGGGAGACACAGAATCGGAAACAGGCTCCAGGCTCCAAGCCATCAGCCCAGAGCCTGACGCGGGGCTCAAACTCACGGACCGTGAGATCGTGACCTGGCTGAAGTCAGACGCTTAACCGACTGCGCCACCCAGGCGCCCCTAAAATTTATTTCTTAAAGTACTTTATTTCTAACATTAGAGCAAACAGTTTGCAGTAAACCATATTCCCCGTTACTTGTGAGTACTCATGACTAGGCAAAATCAATATATTACATCTCTTGATTCCCCTGATTTAGGAACCTGTTGTTCCATCATAAAATAGAACTTGACTAAAAAAATAAAAAATAAAAAAAAGATAGAATTGGATCAATTTGAAAAATATGGTTATGCAGAAGTCTGTTCTATTCTTCATGCTATTACAAAATTTTTCAAATTGGTTTTGCTTGACAAGTTCTTATATTTGTCAACTAAAAAATTATGACAGATGGGAAAATTGGTATCTTTCATGTTGTTAAAGGAACAAGGTTCAGGATAAGAACTGTGTCATGCACTTCTGTATTTTTACCATTGCAAAGTTCTAGCCATTGAGTAAGTGCTTAATAAGTTTCTGTTGAATTGAATTTCTTGGCCATTTTCTAGATTATAGTTTCAGACTAGTTTCCTAGGTCTGAAAAGTGACAGCTAATAATTTTGTTGAAATTCTAAAAAGAAACATAAATATATATTTAGTGTACACTGAGGAAGCTAAAATAGGAATCCTGCTTTACAATACCTAGAAATTCCCCCCCAGAAAACTCTTAGGCCTTAAATTCTAAATGAGCTATACCTTTGGGTTCAAGCAAGGATATTTTATCCAAATTCAAAGTCATGTGCGTGCACAAGCAGAAGTGTATAATATTTTGGGGTTATATATATATATTATAAGTATATATATTATGTAGAATATAATTACACATATATACATATTATATGTTATATATTATATGTGTATTATATGTAATATATATTCTATATACCTATTACATATAGTTAATATATATATAATATTTTGATATGGGATTAAGAAATGTAGTTTAAAAGCCCTAAATTTATTTGCAGGCTTTCATTTGCATGTATAGTGTGTGGTAACGGGAAAAAGAATCCTTCTCAATCTGAAAGAATATGCAAAAGCATTCTTTAGATACATAAATTGGAGTTTCATCTGGAAACAGGATCTAATCCACAGGACTGAGTATAGGAATATTTTATCTTGCATTGTTACAGAGCGGACAAAAATGAGTGATTTGGAAATGTGCAGGGTACATGTGGACAGGAATGGGCTAGTAGTGAAGCACAGTGGGAGAAGTGAACTTACTCTGGGATATAGCCTACTGACTAATTAGTACAGAGAGGAAAATTTTAATGCCATGCTATTTTTTTTCTTTGAAAACCATAGAAACAAAAACATTTGTCTTAATTTTAAAGATCAATTTAATTTTAGCTACTGCTTGTTCTAAATGTTCATTTTCTCTGAATTTATTTCACTGACATTTTACTTCATTGCCTCATGTAGTTTAGAAGAAGGTTTGAAGACACTAAATAAGCTATCAACAGCTATCAAGCACTTTGGAATGCAACAAAAAGCAAAGAAAAGCCCAGCAAATTACATTTAAACCTTAGGTCTATAGTGTGGGTCACTTTTTTAGGGGTGACTTGGTTTGTACATGATTTATAATGGAGTAACTATTTTTTTTTCACAGGAATTATAATATTTAATATTGTTATCACAACAAGGAATAAACAATTGCTTAAGGAAATGGGTGATCTCCGTTCTCTGAGCTACAGTGCTGACTCAGTCATGCAGAACTAATTTCCTGGCGGTCTCTGAATGCACATAAAGCTGCTCTGTAGCTGCCGCTGACAATGAACTAGTGACTGGAAAAAGGAATCTTAAACACAGTCACATCTCCTGACTGTTAAAATCCTGTTCACAAGGCACGCTGATCTAATACGCTGCACGACAGGAATAACATTTAAAAAAAAAAATAGCTAAACAGTATACAAAGTTTCTCCTCTTCTATTTTTTTTCGGGGGGGGGCGTTGTTGCTAGGCAACTAAATCATTTTTACATATATTTTCAGAGCACCAAAATTCTATTTTTGGTATTTCTCTCCCATGAGTAATTAAATGTTAAAAAGTTTGCTAGATACATAATTTTATAGTAAATATTTGTCATGTCATCTTAAATGAGGCAATTGTTTACTTTCCAATGACCATTTCAAAGAAAGTCCTAAAACAATTTGAGTAGAGTGTCACAGGAAGAGAGTTAATATCTGATACTTAAAAAGGAATACACTACTTTAAATAATTTGTAACCTAATTACAATGGTTGGCTTGCTAATTAGTGTTTATTGATTGGATGGATCAAGTGATTGGGTTTTGTTTAAAGTGCAAATATTAGAAACAAATTGATTCCTTGAATAGATTTTACTACTACGCATGAATAAAGCTGCAGGTTGCATCATACACTTACCCCATGTGGTTTCCCAAGGGACTAATTGTACTGGTAATCTCCTGGGCATATAAAAGACTTTACTGCCCTCTAGTAGTTACAGAGTTTGTCAAATTCATTTGGGAAATGAAGTGTATTTAGGAAGTTAGAGCTATCTGAGAGAAAAATAGTATCAGTATCTAAGAGTAAAGATTAACTTAAGTGTGTTAAAGTTAGAAACAGGGTAAGATAAAAATTTTTCCATTTTTATGTTGTTACCATAAAATTCAATTAGAATATAGTCCTAATGAATACATCCTTTTGAATCAAGCTTTACTGACCTTTTCATTACACATGATACTTTTTAATGAACATCAATTTTTTTGAAAGAGCTAAATATGAAGAAGTAGGTTATTTTACATATTGGAAGTCATGATATGGAAGAAAATGAGTTGGAGCTTTAAAAATGCACAATTAAGTTCATTAGAGTAGATTAAGGTTAAAACAATTGTTTAACATTTTTATCTACTGATTTGGCCATCAGTTTTAAACATGAATAAACAATGCTTTCACTTAATTTAAAAATAATGTGCCTTATTCACTTAATATACCTATATGACTATTTTTCAAACCATCAAAGCCTAGAAATCAGGAGTTAGAAGTAACCTTAGTATCTTATTTTGCCCACTAATTAATTTGGGAGGATTTTTACATTTTCAAGTGTTTGAAACTTTTCAAATGTAAATATTTGTCATTAATGTGTAATTCTAGCCAGTAAAATTTGTTTTGGAAATTTGGAGATTGCTTTTGTGTGTTTCAGGTTATGACCAATTTCTAAAAATGTCTTATGGAAAATTAAAAACATATATTGTATGTTAGGTAAAGAAGCTCAAAATACGTATTAACAGGTTTCCTTATTGTTTATTTTATACAATCCTCCTGGTCTTTATGTTTGTACATGATGTGCCATAAAGTGACTACTGTGTTTTTAGTTTTTACATTCTTTTATTTTTTTAAGTATTTATTTATTTTGAGAGCCCCCGAGAGAGAGATAGTGTGCACAAGTGGGGGAGGGGTGGAAAGAGAAAGGGAGAGAGAGAATCCCAAACAGGCTCCATACTGTCAGCACAGAGTTGGATATGGATCTCAAACTCAAGAACCTTGAAATTGTGACCTGAGCCAAAATTGGATACTTAACTGACTGAGCTACCCAGGCACCTCTAGTTTTTACATTCTAATTGCATTTCTATCCATTTTTTTAAATAGTCCTGTCTATATTTCTTGCTGTATTATTTAACCGAGGCCTATACAGTTTATGTTTTCATTATAAATTTAACCTTCATTGGAATAAATGTTACTTACATTTGTGCTTTTTATTTGAATTCCTTTCTCATGTTAATATTCCAATTTTACTTTATTTTTTCATGAGTTTTGCTCATTATTTCTATTTAAAAACTTTTATACCATTTTGGTACTTATGAGCAGTTGTGGACATCTTTTACTGTTTCTGTTTGCTGTTCTTTCCTTCCCTTTGTGAAAGCTTCCTGCTTTACTTGTGGGGCTTACTGTATAGTCTATCTTTGCTGCCACAGGGGTGGCTCTGTGATTCCCACACACCAGGATAGTGATTGGTTCAGAAAAGTATTTGTAGCTGTAGGTGGGCCAGTCAGAGTCATTTCTTTCTCTGTGAACCACTCATTACTAATATTTTTTTTAATGTTTATATATTTATTGAGAGAGAGAGAGAGAGAGAGAGAGAGAGAATCTCAAGCAGGCTCCAGCTATCAGCACAGAGCCTACTTGATCCCACGACTGTGAGATCATGACCTGAGCTGAAGTCAGATGCTTAACCAACTGAGCCACTCAGGTGCCCAACTATGTTACATTTTAAATGTATCAATTTGGAAGTACAAAGATGCAACTGCTTTCACATATGACAGAATACAGTGTTTCAAAAGCAGCCTTGGGACTCCAGGGCTCTCCATCTTTCACTTCATTTTCTAGTTCTGACTCCATCCACTAAAAAACTCTCTCCATGTTGTGACCAAGATGTAAACAAGTCATAACTATAGACTTAAAAAGGAGGCGCCTTGGTGGCTCAGTTGGTTCAGCGTCTGACTCTTGATTTCCACTCAGATCATGATCTCACAGTTCATGGGTTGAAGCCCTGTGTTGGGCTCTCCACTCTTAGCACAGAGCCCTCTTCAGATCCTCTGTCTCCCTCTCTCTCTGCCCCTGCCCCGTACACACACACTCTCTCTCTCTCAAAAATAAATAAACATTAAAAAATGTAACATCATCACATTAAAAATCACTTACCTGTGATGGTAGGCTGATATGCAGATTTTCCAATTACATGAGAGACATGAAGTATGGTAAAATAATTCTTTGAAAGACAAGTGATAAAGCATTGTGAAGAATGAATACATTATTAATATGCCAATAAATTTCATATGCCGAGTTATATTTTTGCTTTAGAAGATAAGAGACCTTACTAAAATATAAATAGGAAGTTTTATATCTATACCTATACCTATACCTATACCTATACCTATATCTATATCATTTATATCTATATCTATATCATCTATCTATCTATTATATATATATTTATCTATCTATATATTTATCTCAATCTGGGTCTGCTTATTAGGAAACTAAAATCTTTTTTATGTTTACTCTTTAAACAAACATATTCGTTTTAATATCTTGTCATTAAAATTTATTTTATATATATCTCAACATATTTAAAAAATTTAGATGATATACAACAGTAATTAAGTACACAGTTTCTGGAAATATTTTGCTTACTTCCAATTCTGGCTTCCTGGCTGTGTGAAAATGGATACTTAGTTAATCCATTTCTGTACAATAAGAGAATAATAACACCCACTTTGTAGGGTTCTTGTGAGAAATAAAATTATAGCTGACTCTTGAACACTTCAGGGAATAAGAATGCAAACATATTGGACAGTGTAAAATCCACATACAACTTTTGACTCCCCCAAAACTTAACTATTAATAGCTATCATTGACAATAAGCCTTACCAATAACATAGTCAACTGATACATACTATGTATGTTACATGTACTATATACTGTATTCTTACAATAAAGCAATCTAGAGAAAATAAAATATTAAGAACTCATAAGGAAGAGAAAATACACTTATAATACTGTATTGTATTGATCAAAACTAAATTTACATAATCTGGTTATAAGATACATTGTCAGTACCTAGATGAATATTGTGTTATAGGATATAAAGCACTGTAGATGTTATATGTATTACTAAAAACAGACATCAAAAATGAAAATGTAATGTGAAAAAGAAATTCGTATTTATTTTCAGGCATAATGACTCATGCATTGATAATGAAGAAACAGGAATATAATTGCTTTATTATACCTTAGTGTAATCAATATTCTTGCATCACAGTAGTCTAGCCTAATACATGAATTGTTAAAAAAGTTTTATGTCAGGTAGTACTAGTCATATTCATAATACAGTGTTGGAAACGTTATTACATTAAACAAATCACTCGACTGTGTTGAGAGTCAGATAGGCAGATTCTCTAGTTACATGACAGACAAACTGTATAAGGTAATTCTTTGAAAGCAAAGTTATAAAATGGTAAGAAGATGAATATACTATACTTTCATATTAAGTATGCCTACATAAGGATAGGCTACCCACTTCCATAAAAGTTCTGCCATGATTCCACATGATGAATCCGTAGGAAAACTACTGTTCATTACTTGCAAGTGGATCATCATAAAGGTCTTCATCCTTGGCATCTTCACATTGACCTCCTCATAGGTTGAGGAGGAAGAAAAGGAGGGGTTGGTTTTACTGTCTCAGAGGTGGCAGGAGCACAGAGACTGAAATCATAAAGGAGGTGGAAGGGCAGGCAGGAAAGGAAGACACACTCTGTGTAACTTTCTGAAAAAAAAAAATTGTAATTTCTATCTGGCTTTTTTGCTTTTTCATTTCTCTAAAATGTTTCTGTACAATACCAATTATTCTGCTGTTTGCTTTAGTTTCAGTGTCTGTCCCATAGAATGGTTCACCTCATAAGGCTTAAACAATCAGAACCTTCTGCTTGAATAATATCAATTTGTTTTCTGACACCACTTCTAGGTCTTCTTCTTCATCCATCATCTGGCATTGGCTCAAAAGCACTCAACTCCAGCAAGTTGTCTTCGGTTAATTACTCTGGTATGGTATCTTTTAGCTCTTGACTTTCTTCAAGATCAATATCTTGAAACCCTCACCCCCTAACTTTTTTTTTGACATATACACAATCTCTTTCATGATTTCCCTGATTAACTCTGTTGTAAATCCTGTGAAATCATGTACAATATCTAGACACAGATTTTCTCCAGTAGGAATTTCTTGTTTTAGGTGTAATGGCTATTATGGCTTTTTCTATAACAATGATGGTATCTGTGATGGTATAATCTTTCCTGACTTTCACAATGTTTTCTCCATCAGGGTTCCTTCATATAATTGATCTTCCTTTCCATAGAATACCATGTCTAATGAGGATTAAAAGTCCTTATGACTCCCTAGTTTATAGACTGAATTAGAGACCTTGTGTTTGTTGGTAAGGAGGCCACGTTGGTACCTTTGATATTAAACTCATGGGGTTCTGGGTGGCCAGGGACACTGCTCAATGTCAAAAGAAGTTCTAAAGACAGTCCCTTAATGACAAAGTACTTCCTGACTTCAAGGACAAAGCACTGATGGAACCAACTCAGAAAAAGTGTTTTTATTGTTCAGGCCTTGTACAACCAAACACTGGCAGGTGGTATTTATCTTTTCCTTTCAAGACTGGAGGTTAGCAACTTTATAGATAAGGGCAGTCCTAATCATAAACTTCATCACATTTGTACTTTTCAGTGGAGTTAGCCTATCCCTTACTGCCTTAAATCTTGGTGCTTGCTGCTTTTTCTTACTAATAAATGTTCTTTGTGGCATTTTCTTTCCAGAATAGTGCACTTTTATCTGCATTAAAAATTGTTTAGGCAGACATATCCTTTCTTCTCAATGATTTTCTTAATGGTGTCTGGGAACTAACATCTGTTGCCTCTTGGTGGGCAGAAGTTTCTTCTTCTGTTATTTTGACTTTTTTTTTTTAAGCCAACCCTCTTTCTAAAATTATCAAAACATCCTTTGTTGGCATTCAGTTCTCCAGTTTAGATCTTTTACCTTCATCTTGCTTTCTTTATTTTCTTTTGAATCATTTAGAATCTATAGGTATGTCTTTCTTATAACAGTCTTGTGCTTACATAAACTCTGCTTTTTTAAATATGACATAAAAATGTATTTTGCAAAAAGTGCAAGGTTTTCAGGCCTGCTGGTGTAGCTCCAATGATGGCTTCATAAATTTTCTTTTTGTTTTATACAGTTGTCCTTATGCTGGATTCATTTATCTTGAAATGGTGGGCAACCACAGTGACAGACTTCAGTCTACAGTACATAAGAAGCAATTCAGCTTTTTCTTGTAGTGACATGACTTTTCTCTATTTCATGGGAGCACTTCCAATATCACTAGTGATGCTTTGTATGGGTCTCATGGTATTTTCCAAGTTTTAAGGCATTGCACTAAACGTGATGAAAAATACACAAGAACCAGGAGAGATAACTTTTTACTGTGACATGCAATTTGTGGAGGAGATGAACTGTTCACATGGAAATGATTAGCATCACACGGTGTTTTAAGCAGAAACTTGCAACACTTGAGCTTCCTGTAATAGCAACAAGATGTAGCTATGGAATTATTATAGTAGTACACTATGTACTATAGTTAATTTTATGCAGTTATTTAATACTGGGTCTTTGTTTATATTTCTCTTGACTGCAAGTGTGCCGTGTACAGTTTGTGTTTGTGTGCATAAGTTTTGATATATTTTAACTTTTTGTAATGGATTTATTTATGTTTCAGGAAAATAAATGATAAAATAGACTAGTATTTATGTACAATATATATTCATGACATACCTTTTTCTTAAATTTCTCAGTATTTCTAGTCTATTAGTACATCTGTCAGGTTTTTTTACATTGTTATGAAACTTCAAATATTTCCAATACTTTCATTTTAAAAAATAAGCATTTAAAACCTATTCTTCACAAACTAGTCCAAAAAATAGAAGATGAAGGAAAGCTTCCAAATTTATTCTATCAGGCCAGCATTACTCTGATTCCAAAACCAGAAAAAGACACTACAAACAAGAGAACTACAGGCCACTATCCCTAAATTTAGATGCAAAAATCCTTAACAAAATAGTAGCAAACCAAATCTGAGGTTATCTTAAAAAAAACTATTCACCATGGGATACCTGAGTGGCTCAGTTCATTGCCCATGGGACTTTTGATTTCAGCTCCCAGAACCGTTGGATTAAGCCCAGCACTGGGTTCTGCACCAACCATGGACTCTGCTTGAGATTCTCTCTCTCTCTCTCTCTCTCTCTCTCTCTCTCTCTCCCTCTGAATTTCTCCCCTGCTCATGCTCTCTCTCTCTTAAAAAAATTCACTGGGATGCACAAGTGGTTCAATACTGAAAAATCTATCAATGTGATATAGCACATCAACAAGAGAAAGATAAAAACTATGTGATTATTTCAGTAGATGCAGAAAAAGCATTTGACAAAGTACAACATTCATTCATAATAAAAACTGTCAACAAAGTAGATTTACAAGGAACATATCTCAATGTGATAAAGACCATATGTGAAAAACCCACAGCTAACATTATTCTCAATGGGGAAAAATTGAGAGCTTTTCCTCCAAGATCAAGAGCAGACAGGAATATCCACTCTCACCATTTTTGTTGAACATGGTAATGGAAGTCATAGCCATGACAATCTGACAAGAAAAAAAAAACAATAAAAAGCATTGGTAAGGAAGAAGTAAAATTTTAACTATTCTCAAATGATATATAGTGTATATAGAAAATCATAAAGATAGTATTCCACCAAGAAACTAGTAGAACTGATTAATGGATTCAGTAAGGTTTCAGGATACAAAATCAATAGAGAACTCCATTGAATTTCTACACACTAATAATGAAGAAGCAGAAGGAGAAATTAAGAAAGAAATCCCATTTATAATTTCACCAAAAATAATAAAATACCCAAGAATAATCTTTAAAAAAAACTTTTTTAACGTTTTATTTATTTTTGAGACAGAGAGCGACAGAGCATGAACAGGGGAGGGTCAGAGAGAGAGGGAGACACAGAATCTGAAACAGGCCCCAGGCTCTGAGCTGTCAGCCCAGAGCCTGATGCGGGGCTCAAACTCACAGACTGTGAGATCATGACCCGAGCTGGAGTCGGACGCTCAACCAACTGAGCCACCCAGGCGCTCCAAGAATAATCTTAACCAAGCAGGTTAAAGACCTGTATTCTGAAAATTATAAAACATTGATGACAGAAATCAAAGATGACACAAACAAATAGAAAGATACTCCATGCTCATGGATTGGAAAAACAAATATTGTTAAAATGTCCACCTACCCAAAGTAATCTACAGATTTAATGCAATCCCTATCAAAATGCCAACAGCATTTTTCACAGATCTAAAATAATCCTAAAATTATCCTAAAATAATCCTAAAATTTGTATGGAAACACAAGAGACCCCAAATAGCCAAAGCAATCTTGAAAAAGAACAAAACTGGAGGTATCACAATCCCCGATTTCAACAAATACTACAAAGCTGTAGTAATGAAAACAACATGGTACTGGTACAAAATACACACACAGATTAATGGAACAGGATAGAAAGCCCAAAAATAAACCCATGATTGTATGGTCAATTTTAATCTTTAACAAAAGAGGCAAAAATATGCAATGGGAAAAAGACCATCTCTTCTACAAGTGGTGTTTGGAAATCTGGACAGCTACATGCAAAAGAAGCATACTGGACAACTTTACGACACCATTCACAAAAATAAACTCAAAGTGGATTAAAGACGTGAATGTGAGACCTGAAACATAAAAATCCTAGAAGAAAACACAGGCAGTAATTTCTCTGACATTGACCATAGCAACCTGTTGTTAGATATGTATTCTGAGGCAAAGGAAACAAAAGCAAAAATAAACTATTGGGACAACATCATAACAAAAAATACTTCTGCATAGCAAAGGAAAGAATCATACAACTAAAAGACAGCCACAGAATGAGAGAACATATCTGCAAGTGACATATCCAATAAAGTGTTAGCATCCAAAATATATAAAGAACTTCTACAATACCACAAAAATCAAATAATCCAAGTTAAAAATGGCAGAAGGCATGAACAAACAGACATTTCTCTAAAAAAGACATACAGATAGGCAACAGACACATCAAAAGATGCTCAGTATCACTCATGATTAGGGAAACGCAATCAAAACCATAATGAGATATCACCTCATACCTATCAGAATGGTTAAAATAAAAAAATGAAAGAAACAAGTGTGGTGAGGATATGAATTAAAAGGAACCCTTGTGCACTATTGGTGGCAATGGAAACTGGTGCAGCCTCTGTGAAAAACAGTATGGACATTCCTCAAAAAATTAAAAATAGAATTACTATATGATCCAGTATTCAATCACTGGCTATTTACATAAAGAATACAAAATTCTAGTTCAAAAGGATATATGTACCACTTTGTTTACTGCAGCATTATTTACAGTAGCCAAATTATGGAAGCAGCCCCAGTATCCACTGATGCATAAATAGATAAGAAGTGATATTTATATACAATGGAATATTACTGAGCCATAAAAAAGGAATAAATCTTACCATGTACAGCAGCATGGATGGATTTAGAGAGTATAATGCTAAGTGCTAAGTAAAATTAGTCCCAGAAAGACAGATAACATGATTTAACTCATATGTGGATTTTAAGAAATAAAACAAAGAAACAACAAAAAAAGACCCAAACCAAAAAACAGACTCTTAAGAACAAACTAGTGGTTACCAGAGGAAAGGTGGGTGGGGGGAATGGGTGACATAGGTAAGGGAGATTAAGAGTACATTTATCATGATGAGCACTGAGTAAGGCATAGAATTGTTGAATTACTATATTGCACACCTGAAACTAATATAACACTTTATATTAACTATACTGAATTAGAATAAAAAAATAAATACTCATTTAAATAGACTCATGGAGTTCAAACCCATGTTGTTCAAGGGTCAGCTTTGTATGTAACCTTAATAAGAATTGATAACTACAAAGTGCTTAGAAAACAATGAGACATATACATGTTAGCTAAGGTTTGAAATTCTATTTTAATTTTCTTTATCAATGAATTAAGTATGCATATTTTCTATGATAAAGAGATCTTTTTTCTATTTAAATATATACTAATGGCATTTATATTTATTTTATTTAAAGCTTATATATTTATTTTGAGAGAGTGTGGGGTGAGGGGCAGAGAGAGAGGGAGAGAATACCAAGCAGGCTTCCTTCTGTCAGCTTAGAGCCTGGTGTGGGTCTTGATCTCAAAAACCATGAGATTATGACCTGAGCCAAAATCAAGAGTTGGAATCTTAATCCAATTAGTCACTCCTAAGACATCTCTATTTTTATGTAAACCTATCATGGGTTAAATTTGTTTCTCTCTCATAATATTAACAGCAAAAAGATCTGCAGACAGATTTTCTCTCACAGGAACAGTGTGTGTGTGTGTGTGTGTGTGTGTGTGTGTGTGTGTGTGTTTAATGATTATACTCATGCTCATTACTTCTGTTTGTTTGCCTATCTTCCCCAGCAGTACCTATAAATCATGGGTTGGGTCTCCATTCTCAGCCCTTCTTATTTATCATCTATTTTACTTTCATCTATATTTCATTTTCTCTGGATTCTGAGGAAGCTTTTGTCACTCATTTCTCTGCGATGTTGAATCTCCTTTCTAGGGACTCTTACTGGGGAATTTTATTCTAATATTTTAGATAGTTTTTATTTTGTTTTCTGTCTTTATTGGAATCCTTTTTTACTTCTGTACCCTGAGTCACTCAGTCCATTGTCTTTTTTTTTTTAATTTTTTTAATGTTTTTTTTTAATTTTTATTTATTTTTTTATTTATATATGAAATTTATTATTGTCAGTCCATTGTCTTTTAATCTAATCTTTAATCTCATGTTTCACAGCAGCTACATCTTGTATTTGTATTATAGCTGTACAAAGTAGATGCATTCCAAATATTTAGCTTCCTAGAAAAAAACTTAAAAATGTATAATTTGTCTGTCAATCTTTAAAGAAATTCTCCCTTTTTATTATTACATTACAGAATGTTCTCTCCTTTTCTCTGTTATTGGTAATGATTTATTCATCTTAAATTAGAGTGGTTCTATATAAGATTGATGTTTACTAACAGAGAGATATGAATTATTTTGTATTCATGTTAATGCTTAGATGGCATGGGCAGAGTCCTTCTTTGTAGTTTACAACTGTACTGCCTAGATGTATATACACAAACAACAACAAATTCTCATGACCTTACAGCATTTGCATAAAAAAACTTTAGTGACTAAGAAGAAACTTTTTCCTGCTCCCATTGACTGGTTATCTCTGTGGAGAAAAATGTATTCCTGTATAATAAAATGCAATTGGTCCTTCTCTGATCAGGAGGAATGCATTAAAACACCACAATTTAAGTAGACAGTGTCAAGGACACTCTCAGACTTCACTTCTAATACCACCTTTTTATTCTGAGAAACTAAAGAAAAAGAGAACTTGTCTGATAGGCTTACTTAGTGATGGGTTAGTAAAAACCCTGGAGATGTCCCTCTAAATGGATGGAGGGATAAATGTACCTATGATAATTGGATAGTGTGAGAACTAGCAGCAACAGTGTGGGATTAGGGGGCAGAATCTCAGAAATTTCCACAAAAGAATGAATATGAAGTTTCTAAATTGATAAACTCTAAGATTTTATAGTGGTGAATCTTAAGAGAGTTGGGGTCAATCTATTATAACAGGTTTCATGTTTGACCCTGTTAATATTGTTGATCAGTCATAGCATCCTTTGATCAATATTAACTTTTCAATATGATTTCTCATTGAAAGACTGTTGTCTTATGTTCTGATATTTCAGTGCTATTTTGATTTTTTTAACTTGTGGTTCTTTGTGGCTATTCATATTAACAGTTGACTTCTATTTTATACTAAAACTGGTATTATACATAAACATTTTTAATAGACTTCTAGTTCTAACAATGAATCAGACAAATTAATATGAAAAGCCTGCTGTTACAAAATATAGATAGACTCTGAAGAAAATTTATCTCATGTATTTTTAAGTGACCACTTCAGCATCCCAGAAACTAAACAAAACTCGGAGTCTAAAAACAAATAATAATAATAGCTGAAATCAAAGTATGAGTGGTTGAATACCTAAAGTGATCCTAAGGCCATTCCAGAGGGTTTTCAGTTTGATATCTAAGGAGTTTGGTTTATAACATCTTTGAGAGACAAAACAAGACCTTGTTTGGTTGTATAGAAGGTAATGGAAGGGAACCAAAACCTTAAAACAGTAGGAATTTACCACTGGTAGAGAAGTAAGACTTTTCTATATTTCTGTTTAGACTCTAGGTCAGAAAAAAATATTTTACCTATGGATTTTAACCAAGAGCCTAAATCTTAAATATGTTTAGATTGCAAATTTATCTGAGTGAGACAGAAAGCCCCAAGCTGAGAAGTTAAGATGAAAATATATCCCAAGTCAAGAAGCATCTGGTAAAAGCAAATGTAAAGATGCTCTATAGGAAAGTAGAGTCAACTCAATTCTTAGAGGATGTCCATAGGAAATTTTTACTTAAGTTTAGATCAAGGATTACTATTCCTTGTATTGGTTAACTGTAATACCTTGTATTGGTATATACAATACCTTGTATTGGTAACTGTATTCCAAGTATTGGTTAACTGTAATAAGTAGACTACTCATTTTCTCAGAACAAGTGACAAAGTGGCATAAATATAGATCTAAACCAAGACTTAGACTATGGCCATAGCTGCATGAAAGTACGGGAAGATACCAAGATAGTGAAGAAATACTGGATCAAAATCTAGGAGATGTTAGAGACCCAGGGACATGAACACATCATTTGGGTCTTTTACTCTGGAGACGTTTGTCCATTTTGAAAGGGACTGTACTGACAATCTGAAAATTTGGGGAACAGTTCCGACAATCCCAAATTACTAGTGGTCAGATGTTATTAAAGTTTAAGACCTGTCAAGTAATATATGTGAATGAACATACTTTCTGTGAGTGGAGACAGAAGTTGCACCCTACGAGTAAGGACAAATCAGAAGTAAAAATAATCTAACAGAGACTATAGCTCAATTTAAGATCATCTGAATCCCTGAATTGGATTGTATTTTCCTCAGATTGATTCTCCCCAGGCACCTGGCAAATGCAAAGCAAGTTCTCTGTGAAAGAAAATAACATTATCCAAGGTCTGAAATTATTTCTGCAATTTTTATGTACAATAGCCACCACTCAATCAAAACTAACCAGACACATCAAGAGATAAGGCAATGTGATTCTAAACCATAGCAAACAATAGATAATTGAAACAGAACCACAGGGGATCCAGATAATGAAGTTTTCAGGAAGACATTAAAATAATTGTGCTTAATATGCACAATGAAATACAAGCAACATTGAGATTTTCAGCAGATAATTAGAGTATAATAAGAACCAAATAGAAATCCTATAACTGAAAACCACAATAACCAAAATTAAGAAAGAACATGATGTCTTTAATATGGATGCTTGACCCACCCTCCAATATGTGCCCTCTCAGATGGGGTAATGTTCTATGATTATAGTAAATTCTATCTTTATTTTCATGTACATAATCTTTTGTGAGCTGACCCCTGGTGTTCTTATTATTTTTTAAAATGCAATCTCATTTGCACTGTATCTTATATGAACTGATCAATTTTATTATATGTGTGAGTATAGCTATATACCTCTCTATATACATACTTAATGTACATATATTTCCCTGTTTTTGCATCCTTTGATTGTGTAAGTGGGTATCTAAATGATATTTCAATTAGACGCCATACTGAATCACTCCATCATGAGTATTTTAATGAAAAGTAGGGAAAAAAAGTAGGCACTGATTCCATCTGTATCTTAAATTTGAATATGTGTTAATTCATTCAATCATCAAACCTCAAATTTTTTTTTAATGTTTATTTATTTTTCAGAGAGACAGAGTATGGCCAGGGGGGGTGGGGCAGAAAGAGAAGGAGACACAGAATCCGAAGCAGGCTCCAGGCTCTGAGCTGTCAGCACGGAGCCTGAGGTGGGGCTCAAACTCATGTTCTGTGAGATCATGACCTGAGCTCAAGTCGGACACCCAACCAACTGAGCCACCCAGGCACCCCTCAATCATCAAACTTTTAAAGATTGTTTTCTTCTTTTTGTGCCAGCAATTCATTGCCATGTACTGAAGTTTCAGTGATGAACAAGAAATATCCCTTACTTCAATGGGCCTATGTATCAAGTAAGAGATGATTAAACAAGCAATTAATTTTCTATAAAATTAATTTTATGTTAGAACTAAGTGCAAGATGGCAACTTTCAGAATTATCTCTCACCCACTCTACAGGGAATGGGAAAGTCTTTTAAAACCAGTTGCTTTTACCCTAAATCTAAAGGATCAGTATTTGAGGATTGGAAGACATAGCATTTTAAGTGAGACATTAACATCTTTAGAATTCTGCCATGGATGGAAGAATAATTTAAGGCAAAGTGTAAGTGTCAGGAAAGACAAATATATATATAGGATCACAAAGGGTATTATCCCCATTTTAATGAAATTCTACTAGGAATATGGAAATATTTAAGATTTATAAAAATGGGAAAACACCAAAAATATTTTACGTTTCAAAAAATGCGTCTAGATGTGGTATGGTAAAAAGATTGCTCTGGTCTAATCAAGAAGACCAAATATCATAGCAGTAATTCAGAGAAAATTTATAGGGCTAAAGTTATCTTCAGTGGATATCCTTCTTGAACATGACTTCAGAAATATTAAATAGAATAGACAGGGACTGGAAATTGGTTGAATATAGAGAAGAGTGAGAGAGATGCAATAAGAATGTACCTCAGTTCCTGGCTTGCACAATGTGTATATGTTACTGCATTTTCACAGATAAGAATTTCTGGAGGTGGAGTAGATCTGAAGGGAAATTTCATAGGCTCGATTTCAGTCACTTTGAGTTTGAAATGTATGTTTTAGGATAATTAAAAATGTTCCGGGGGGGGGGGGGCGCCTGGGTGGCGCAGTCGGTTAAGCGTCCGAATTCAGCCAGGTCAAGATCTCGCAGTCCGTGAGTTCGAGCCCCGCGTCGGGCTCTGGGCTGATGGCTCAGAGCCTGGAGCCTGTTTCTGATTCTGTGTCTCCCTCTCCCTCTGCCCCTCCCCCGTTCATGCTCTGTCTCTCTCTGTCCCAAAAATAAATAAAAAACGTTGAAAAAAAATTAAAAAAAAATGTTCCAGGGAATTTAAAAAAAGAATTTATGATTTTGTATTTTGAAAAAAGATTTTTACAATAGATTCATATGTGTTTATTTATTTATTTTTTTTTTCCTTCCCCTCCCCCATGGGTTCCTGTTCAGTTTCTCAGGATCCACATAAGAGTGAAACCATATGGTATCTGTCTTTCTCTGTATGGCTTATTTCACTCAGCATCACACTCTCCAGTTCCATCCACGTTGCTACAAAAGGCCATATTTCATTTTTTCTCATTGCCACATAGTATTCCATAGTGTGTTTAATCAGCTAATAGATAAAACTGAAGTCATTGTTGTGGATAAGCACATGTCAAATAGTGATATGGAATCATGGGCAAAGACTTCCTTGTGGTCCATGAATAAATTTAGAGGAATCAAAACTTCATTTGAAAACAATGAAATAAAATAGTACAAAATGCAAAATATCAGCATTGCACGTAGTTCAGGTAAACATTTCAAAAATACTTTTGTTTCAATTGAATATAAATCATACATGTATGCTAAGTCACAATGCAAAATTTAGTTTTTACAATGAACCACAGTCAAAAACTTTTAAAGCTGTTGATTAGAGTGTATTGCATAAAAAGAGGGAGGCTTAGCATTATGATAATAAAAACTGCAATATTTATAAGTTCAGCAAGAGAAAAGCCAGTCAGACTGATGGAGAAGAAAAGCAGATATTGAAGAAGTGCTGTCCTCAAGTCCTACCATGGACAACGTGGCAAACATTTTGACCAATGCTGAGTGCTTAAGTAAGACACATGGGTTAAAAAAGGTGGGTGGCGCGGGGGGAAGCAATCACTACTGGCTCCAATGTTCTTGTTATTCAAGGGAGAAAAATGCTTATGAGTTGAAATTGACAGCCTGAACTCACTCACCCCCACTTAAAATCCCACTGATTTAACTTTCAAATATTTTGAGGATCTTTCCACTTTTCTCCATTATCACGACCAGCATACTGTTCCTAGCAACCTCCAATATTTGTGTAATAGCCTCTTAACTATTCTATTTGTGTGTGTGGTTATATCTTTTTAAGCTCTATCCATGCTACATCCAAAGTAATCCTTTCAAAATCAAATGCACATTTTATTCACTTACTACTCCCAGGTTGATTCAGTGTAATAATTCTGATATGTTGCTTTCCAGTCATATTTGCATTTGTAAATTATCTGCATGGTTATAATTATTCTAAATATTTCCCTTTTACAAAATTATAGAAATAGCCCTCTAGAATTTTATATTCTACTTTTTGTTTATGTTTTTAAAATTATACCAAACTTCCAGATTTCTTTGTATATTTTTTGCATAGATTTTTTTGTATATTGATTTTTAAAATATTTTGATACCAGTAGAATTAAGGTACAGTGGTATGTTAGTTCCAGATACATAATACAGTGATTCAGCAATTCTATGCATTACTCAGTGCTCAAGACAAGTGTACTCTTAATCCCCTTCACCAATTTCACCCCCCCCCCCCCCCCCCCCCGGGTAGCCATTAATTTGTTCTTTTATACTTGAGCCTGTTTTTTTTGGTTTCTCTCTTTTTTCTTCATTCCTGTGTTATGTTTCTTAAATTCCACATATGAGTGAAATCATATGGTATTTGTCTTTCACTGACTGATTTATTTCACTTAGCATTAAATTCTCCAGATCCATTTATGTTGTTGTAAATGGCAAGATTTCAGTTTTATTATGGCTCAGTTATATGTATATATTTCTTTATCCATTTATTGATGGATGCTTGGGCTGCTTTCATATTATTGTAAACAATGCTGCAGTAAACACAGGGGTGCATATATCTTCAAATTAGTATTTCCATATTCTTTGGGTGAATACCCCATAGTGGAATTATTGGATCATATGTTAATTCTATTTATTATTTTCTGAGGAACCTCAATACTGTTTTCCACAGTTGCTGCACCAGTTTCCATTACCACCAACAATTCATGAGTATTCCTTTAATCCACATACTTGCCAAAACTTGTTTACTGTGCTTTTGATTTTAGTCATTCTAACAGGTATGAAGTGATATCTCATTGCAGTTTTGATTTGCATTACCCTCATGGTTTGTGACATTGAGCATACTTTCATGTATCTGTTGGCCATCTGTAGGTTTTCTTTAGAGCAGTCTGTTCATGTCTTCTGCCTTTTTTTTTTTTTAAACTGGATTATTTGTTTTGGGATTATATAAATTACATAACTTCTTTATATTTTTTGGATGCTTGTCCTTTATCAGATATATTATTTGCAAAAATCTTCTCGCATTCAGTAGGTTGCCTTTTAGTTTTGTTGATTCCTCCCTTAGCTACACAGAAGCTTTTTATTATGATGTAGTCCCAATAGTTTATTTTTACTTTTTGTATTCCTTGCCTCAGAAGACATGTCTAAAAAGGGTTGCTATGGTTAATGTCAGAAATTACTGCCTGTGCTTTCTTCTAGGGCTTTTATGGTTTCAGGTATCACATTTAGGTCTTTAATCCATTTTGAGTTTATTTTGTGAATGCGGTAATAAAATCGTCCAGTATGCTTCTTTTCCATGTAGCTGTCCAGTTTTCCAAACACCATTTGTCAAAGAGATGGTCTTTTTCCCATTGCATATTTGTGCCTCCTTCTTAGAATATTAATTGACCATATAACCATGTTTTATTTCTGTGCTCTTTATTCTGTTCCATTGTGTATGTGTCTATTTTTGTGTCAGCACCATGCTGTTTTCATTACTACAGTTATGTAGTTTATCTTGAAATCTGGGATTGTGATACCTCCAGTTTTGTTCTTCTTTTACAGGAGTGCTATGGCTATTCAGGATCCTTGGTGTTTCCATACAAATTTTAGGATTATTTGTTCTAGGTCTGTGAAAACTGCTGCTTGTGTTTTGAGAGGGGTTGCATTGGATATACATATTGCTTTGGATACTATAGACATTTTAATATTTGTTCTTCCATTCCATGAGCAAGGAATATCTTTCCATTTCTTTGTGTTACCTTTAATTTCTTTCATCAGCTTTAAGTTTTCAGAGGACAGGTCTTCTACCTCTTTGATTAGATTTATTCCTTTATTATTTTTGATGCAATTATAAATGGAATTGTTTTCTTAATTTATTTTTCTTCTGCTTCATTATTAGTATATAGGAATGCAACAGATTTCTGTATATTGATTTTGTATTCTGTGACTTTACTGAATTCATTTATACATTCTAGTAGTTTCTGGGTGGAGTCTTTAGGGTTTTCCACATATCATATCATGTCGTCTGCAAATATTGAAAGTTTTGCTTCTTCTTTACTGACTTGGATGCCTTTTATTACTTCTTGTCTGCCTCCTGTGGCTACGACTTCCAGTACTAGTTTGAATAAAAGTGGTGAGAGTGGCATCCTTGTCTTATTCCTGACCTTAGGGGAAGAGGTCTCAGTTTTTCCCCATTGAGAATGATGCTAGCTGTGTATTTTCATAAATGGACTTTATTACATTGAGATATGTTACCTACAAACCTACTTTGTTGAGGATTTTAATCATGAATTAATGTTGTACCTTGTCTAATGCTTTTTCTGCACCTATTGAAATTATCATATGGTTTTATCCTTTCTCTTACTGATGTGAGAGAAATATCACATTAATTGATTTGTGAATATTGAACTGCACTTGCAATCCAGGAATAAGTCGACTTGATCATGGTGAATGATTTTTTTAATGCATTGTTGGATTCAGTTTGCTAATATTTTAAGAATTTTTGGATGTATATTCATTAGAGATATTGGCCTATAGTTTTCTTTTTTGGCGCTGTCTTTATCTGTTTTTGAAGTCTGTATAATGTTGTCCTCATGGAATGAATTGGAGGTTTTCCTTTTCTATCTTTTTGGAATAGTTTGAGAAGAATAGGCATTAGCTCTTTCTTAAATGTTTGGTAGAAATCATCTATAAAGCCATCTGGCCCTAGACTTTTCTTTGTTGGGAGTTTTTAAATTACTGATTCAATTTCTTTGGTGGTAATCAGTTTCTTCATATTTTCTATTTCTTCCTGTTTCAGTTTCATTGGTTATGTTTTGAGGAATTTTTCTATTTCTTCTAGGCTGTCCAATTTGTTGGCATATAGTTTTTCACAGTATTCTTTTATAATTGTTTGTATTTCTGTGATGGTGGTTGTTATTTTTGTTATTTGTAATTTTATTTCAGTCATTTCTCTTTTTTACTTCATAAGTTTGTCTAGAGGCTATCTATTCCATTGATAATCTGGTTTTATTGATGTGTCTTTTTTAGTTTTGATATCATTTTTTTCTTCTCCAATCTTTATTATTTCCTTTCTGTGCTGATTTTAGGTTTTGTTGTTATTTTTCTAGCTCCTTTAGGTGTAAAGTTAGTTTGCTTATTTGAGATTTTTCTTGCTTCTTGATGTAGGCCTGAATTGGTATAAACTTCCCTCCTAGAACTGCTTTCTCTGCCTCCCAAAGGTTTTGGACCATTGCGTTTTCATTTTCACTATATTCCATGAACTTTTTTATTTCTTATTTTATTTCCTAAATGACCCATTCATTGTTTAGTAGCATGCTATTTAACCTCTATGCATTTATGATGTTTCCAGACTTTTTCTGGTGGTTGACTTCTACTTTCATAGTGTTGTGGTCAGAAAAGATGCATGGTATATGGTCTCAATATTTTTGAAATTGTTGAGGCTCGTTTTAAGGTCTAATATGTCATCTATTCGGCAGAATGTCCCATGTGCACTTGAAAAGAATGTATATTCTGCTGTTTTAGGATAGAATGTTCTGAATATAACTGTTAACTCCATCTGGTCCAGTGTGTCATTCAAAGCCGTTGTGTCCTTATTGTTTTTCTGTTTGGATGATCTGTCTCTTGATGTAAGTAAGGTGTTGAAGTCCCCTACTATTATTGTATTATTATTGATCAGTTCCTTTATGTTTGTTATTAACTCTTTTATGTATTTGGGTACTACCATGTTGGGTGCATAAATATTTGCTATAGTTATATCTTCTTGTTGGATTGTCCTTTATTATATATTATCCCTCTTTGTCTCTTGTTACAGTCTTTGTTTTAAGGTCTATTTTGTCCAATATAAGTATTGCTACTCTGGCTTTCTTTTGACATCCATTTACATGATAAATGCTTAACCATTCCCTCACTTTCAATCTGCAGGTGTCTTTAAATGTAAAATGAGTCTCTTGTAGGCAGCATATAGATGGGTCTTGTTTTTTATTCATTCTTTCACTATATGTCTTTTGATTATAATGTTTAGTGCATTTACATTCAAAGTAATTATAGATAGTTATTGCCATTTTATTACCTGTTTTATAGTTGTTTTTGTCAAGATTTTTGCTGCTCCTTTCTTGTCTTTCACTCTTTCATGTTTTTCTGGGTTTTTTTATTGATATATTTGGATTTCTTTCTCTTTATTGTTTGCATATTTATTAGTGTTTTTTGATTTGTGGCTACCATTAAGTTTGTATATACCATCTTCTGTATATGGCAGTCTATGTTAAGTTGTTGTTCATCAGTTTGAATCCATTATTTACTCCTCTCCTCCCCACATATTACATATATGTTGTCATATTTTACGTCCTTCTATTTTGTGAGTTACTTGATTTACACTTTCCCAAAATTACTCATTGTTACTGTTTTGCATTTTCTGCCTTCATACTGTCACTTTTGGTCTCTCCTTAGCACACAGATTGCCCTTTAGTATTTCTTGCAGAGCTAGTTTATTGGTCATGAACTCCTTTAGTTTTTCTTTGTCTGGGACACTCTTTATTTCTCCTTCTATTCTGAATGATAGTCTTGCTGGATAGATTATTCTTGGCTGCAGATTTTTTTCCCATTTAGCACTTTGAATATGTTATGCCCATCTTTTCTGGCTTGGAAAGTTTCTGCTAAAAAGTACCCTGATAACCTTAAGGGGTTTCCCTTTTATGTATCTGTCTTCTTTTGTGGTTTTGCTTTAAAAATTTTTCCTTTATTGTTATATTTTGCCATTTTAATTACTGTATGTCTAGGTGTGGCTCTGCTTTTGTTGATTTTGTTTGCAATTGTCTGGATATTTGTTTCCTTCTCTAGATTTGGGAAGTGCTGCAATTTTTTTCTTCAAGTAAATTTTCTTTCCTTTTTCTCTTTTTTTTCTTTTGGGACTCTTGTATTATATATGTTATCATGTTTGATGAAGTTACTGAGTTCTCTAAGTCTAATCCTTTTTTATAGTTCTTTTTTCTTTCTTTTGTTTAGCTTTATTTCTTTCCATCACTGTGTCTTTTAAATTTTTTTAAATGTTTGTTTATTTTTGAGAGAGAGAGAGAGAGCATGAGCAGGGAAGGGGCAGAGAGAGAGACACACACACACACACACACACACACACACACACACACAGAATTCAAGCAGGCTCCAGGCTCTGAGCTGTCAGCACAGAGTCTGATTAGGTCTCAAACTCAAGAACTGTGAGATCATGACCTGAACCAAAGTCAGACACTTAACCAACTGAGCTATCCAGGTGCCCCATCTTTTCATTACTCTGTCGTCCAGGTCATTAATTCATTCTGCTTCTTCCAGCCTACTGATCATTTCACTTAGTGTATTTCTTAGTTTGTTTATTGAGCCCTTTTCTATGCTATTTTATACCTCATCTTTGTGTTATTTGTCCCACTCATGTCTTTCACTCTTTTTTCAAGTCCAGCAAGTATCTTTATGATCATTACTTTAAATTCTCTGTTAGGAATTTTACTTATATTTGTTTCCTTTATATATCTGGCATTGTCCTTGTCCTATTCTTTTATCTGGGAAAAATTCCTTTGTCTTTAATTTTTTCCAAGTCTCTATGCCTGCTTCTGTGTGTTAGGAAAGTCAGCTATTTCTCCTGCTCATGAGGGTAATGGCCTTATGAAACAGAAGTCCTACAGTGTAGTGTCCCTCTTCCCTAGGGCCTGCTGCTGTTCTGCTATTGAGGTCCTGGCCATTTTTTCTTTCAGGTTACTTGTATGCTGAGATTCTCTTTGCCAGTTGTGGGCAGTGTTTGGTCCCTGGCCTGCATGTGGTGAGTTTTTAAAATTTTTAAAAAAATGTTTACTTATTTTTGAGAGAGAGAGAGAGAGAGAGAGAGAGCACAAGCAGGAGAGGGGCAGAGAAAGCTGGAGATACAGAATTCAAAGCAGGTTCCAGGCTCTGTACTGTCAGCACAGAGCCCAACATGGGGCTCAAATTCACGAACCATGAGATCATGACCTGAGCCAAAGCTGGACACTTAACCAACTGAGCCACCAGGTGCCCCATGAATGTGGTGAGTTTTAACTAGGTGTGCACTGGTCTGCTTGTGAAATGAGGCTTCTTGCCATTGGCGCTGCAACTTACTACTAAACTCTTGGATTGGAGATGTGGTGTGAGCAGGGATTTGGGCCAGTCTTCTGTGGGAGGGTGCGCACTGCACTGGGACTGAGGCAAGTGTGACTGGGAAGAGGGGACAGGGCTTGCTGTAAGCAAATTAGGTAATGAGTGTCAGTGCTGCACTGTTTCCCACAGATGGCCCTGTGTTTACACTGAGGGGCAGGGGAGGGGAAATGGCACCTGCCAGTTTCTATGTTCCTAGAGGTGTCTCTCCATGAATGCTGCCTCTCCAGGACATGCTCCAAGATGAGAAAATAACCTCCCACTTTTTACCTCAGATGCTTTTCATATTGTTGTTTCCACACTATATGTCTGTGGCATGTTTGCACTACCTTCTCTCTTAGAGTAGTCACAATGCCTTTGGACTCTTCCTGAGCCACACTCAGCAACCTTTAGAATTCCAGCCTTTAAGCCCCACTGGTTGCAAGAACTCATGAAATTCAGCCACTCTTGCTTTACAACCCAATTTCTACGGGGAATGTCTTCCCTGTGTGATCCCCTGTGTGCTAGTATGTTTCCTGCACGTCTCTGTGACCATGAGTCCTTTCCCACCACAGTGGCCATGATCGATTTCTCTCTCAAACCACATCTCTGCACTTCCTATCTTCTTCTATGTGGCCTCTTCTCTACCTTTAGTTGTGGAGTTTGTTCTGAAAGTCTTCACATAGACTTTGGGGGTATTTAGGATAATTTTGGTAGTTATCTAGTTGTATTCATAGGACAAGGGGAGGCTAGAGACCTTCTACTGCACCACCATCTTTTCTTTCTTCTGATATATACTTATTACACCATATATATTTATATACTACATATATACTTATTTAATTATGACACTCTTAAATTGTTACCAATTTATCAACATTTGCAAAATGAGTATACATATATGTTTATATATATATATATTTCTTTTATCATATCTGATTATATATTTATGAGAGAATCCTATAATTTATATAAAATTTACTTAGTAGAGTATAATATAAATTTCATGATTTCTACATCGGTTAAAAACATATTTCTGATTCTTATTGATAATTTCTTTTTTGAAAAATTGTACCAGTTTGTATCCCCACCTACAATGTATAGGTATCTTCTGTACTCTTGATTTTTCTCTCCTATATTTTAAACCTTGCCCATTATATTTTGATTTTGTTTAGTCTCATTTTTTCACTATTTTTCTAAATAAGCCTTTAGTTTTTAAGACCAATTGTAGACTTACAACAAAATTCAGAGGGACGTATAGTGATGTCCCATATACTTCCTGTCTCCATAGCTGCATAGACATTATTAACATCATTCACCATAATGGTACATTTTTTACCAGGAACCTGCACTGACTCAAGTCCATAGTTTACCCTAGGATTTATTCTAGGTTTGTATATTCTGTGGATTTGGACTATGTGTAAGGATATATATCCACCATTATATAATCATAGAGTATTTTCTCTGCTATATAACAAGCCTCTGTGCTCCACCTATTATTATTATTATTGTTGTTGTTGCTATTATTATTTATTTATTATCTCACTCATAACTTCAGGAAACCACTGATCTTTTTACTGTCTCCATGTTTCCCTAGTGTAAAAAGTTGTATAGCTAAAATACAGTATATAGAATTGTCATCTTGATTTCCTTCACTTAGTAATATAAATTGAAGTTTCCTTCATGTATTTTCATGACTTGATAGTTCATTTCTTTTTAGTTCTTATTAATATTCCATTGTCTGGATGTGTTATTTTCTTTATCCATTCACCTACTGGAGGACATTTTAATTGCTTCCCTGTTTTGGTATTGTCAGTGTTCTGAATTTTTGCCATTCTACTAAAATGTACAGTGGTATGTCATTGTTTTAATTTTTATTTCCCTAAAAACATATTATGTGGAAAAATTTGTGTATGCTTATTTGCCACCCAAAATTTTTTTTTGGTATCTGCTAAGGTCTTTGGCTCATTTTGTATTTGGGTTATTTGTTTTCTTATTATTGAGTTCTTTAAAAGGTCTTTGTATTTTTGGATAACAGTTTTCATCAAATGTGTCTCTGGAAATATTTTCTTCCACTATGTGGTTTGTCTGTTAATTATCTTGGTGTCATTATTCACAGAGCAGAAGTTTTTAATTATTCAAGTCCACATTATTAATTGTTTCTTCATGGGTTGTGTCTTTAGTATTATATCTAAAAAGGCATCACCATACCCAATATTATCTACACTTTCTCCTGTTATTTTCTAGGATTTTTATAGTTTGCCTTTTACATCTATATCTCGGATCTACTTACAGATAATTTTTATGAAGTGTCAAAGATGTATGTCTAGACTTATTTTGTTGCATGTGGATGTCCAGTTGTTCTAGCACCATTTGTAGAAGAGACTATTTTTATTGTTTCGTTTCTGCTTCTTGTCAAAGATCAGTTGACTATGCTTATCGAGGTCCATTTCTGGATTCCACTGATATGGTATTTCACCAATACCATAATAACTCTATTGCTGTAGTTTATACTGAACCTTGAAGTCAGGTGGTGTCAGTCTTCCAATTCCGTGCTTCCTCAATATTGTGTTGGCTATTCTGGGTCTTTTGCCTCTCATCATAAACTTCTAGATCAGTTTGCTTATAACCACAAACTGCTTGCTGTGATTTAATTGGGATTACATTAAATCTATAGATTAAGTTGGGAGGGACCGATATCTTGACAATATATGGTCTTCCAATCCATAAACATGGATTTTTCTCTCCATTTATTCAGTTCTTTGATTTCATTCACCAGAGTTTCGTAATTTTCTTTGCGTAGCTCTCTACATATGTTGGTAGATTTATGCCTAGGTACTTCAGGTTTTTCGATGCAATTGTAAATTGTATTTTGCTTTTATTTTCATATTTCACTTATTAATTGCTGGTAAATAGGAAAGCAGTTAACTCCTGTATATTAACCTTGTTTCCTGAAACCTTGCTATAATGTCTCCTCAGTTTTAGCTGTTTTTTTCTTTTAGATTTTTCTGTAGATGTTCATGTCTTCTGTGAACAAAAACAGCTTTATGTCTTTTTTCCCACTTTGTATTCCTTTTAATTCCTTTTCTAATTCCTTTTAATGTCTTATTGCACTAACAAGGACTTACAGTATGATGTTGAAAAGGAGTGGTGAGAGGGGATGTTCTTGTTTTGTTCCTGATCTTACTGGGAAATCTTCAAGTTTCTCACCATTAAATATAATGTTAGCTGTAGGGTTTTGTAGATATGCTTTATCAATTCAAGGAGGTTCCCCTCTATTTTGAGTATCCTGAGAGCTTTTGTCATGAAAGCTCTGTGATGGATATTGTCAAATGACTTTCCTGCATCCAATGATAGAGTCATGTAAGTTTTCTTTTTTAGTCTGTTAATATTATGAGTTACATTAATTGCTTTCTCATGTGAAACCAGTCTTGCATATCTGAGATAAGTCCCACTTGGCCATGGTGCATAATTGTTTTTATACTTGCTGAGATTTGATTTGCTAATATTTTATTGAGATTTTTTTCTATAATCGTGAGATATTGGTATATAGTTTTCTTATCTTTATCTAGTTTTCATAGAAGGTAATGCTGGCCTCAAAAATTGGGTTAGGAAGCATTCCCTCAGTTTCTATCTTCAAAAAAGATTATGTAGAGAATTGGTACAATTCTTCCTTAAATATTTGGTAGAATTAGTGAACCCATCAGTGGATGGTACTTTCTCTTTTAAAAGGGTTTTAATTATTGATTAAATTCTTTAACATATATAGGACTATTAAGATCATCTATTCTTTTCTGAGTTTTGGCAGTTTTGGTTTTTTTAAGAAATTGGTCTGTTTTACTTAGGGTATCAAATCTGTGGGCATAGAGTTGTTCATAGTATTCCTTTTCTGTTCTTTTAATTTCCATGGATTTTTCAGTTGTTTTCTCTTTCATTTTGGATATTGCTAATTTGTGTTTTCTCTTTTTTCTTTCTTATTTAACCTGGATAGAGGCTTACTGATTTTATTGATCTTTTCAAAGAACTAGCTCTTGGTTTTGTTGATTTCTCTCTCTTGATTTCCTGTTTTCAATTTCATTGATTTCTATTTTAATTCTTATTGTTTCTTTGCCTTTCATTTTCTAGTTTCCTAAGCTGTAAAAGTAAAATATTGATTTTAGAAGTTCACTTCTAATATTTGCATTCAATCCTATACATTTTCCTCTAAGTCCTGTATTCACTACATTCCACACATTTTGATAAGTTGTTTTCATTTTCATTTAGTTAAAAACATTTTAACATTTAACTTGGGATTTCTTCTTCAATTCATTTGTTTTTAGAATTATACCGTTTAATCCTTATGTGTTTGGAGATTTTCCATTTAACATTCTGCTATTGATTTCTAGTAATTCCATTGTGGTCTGAGAACAGACATTATAGGATTTATATTATTTTAAATCTGTTAAGGAATATTTCAGTCTGTGGTCTATTTTGAATATTTCATGAGAGCTTCAAAAGAATGTGTATTCTGCTTTTCTGGGATAATATAGTCTATAGATGTCAATTCAATCCAGTTAATTGATGGTGATGTTGAGTCCAATTATGTGCTTACTGGTTTTCTGCCTGCTGGATCTATCCATTTCTGATAGAGAGGTGTTGAAGTCTCCATCTATGATTGTTCATTCATCTATTTATCTTTGTGGTTCTATCAGTATTTTTGTCACATTATTTGATGCTCTGCTGTTAGGTGTTTACATGTTAAAAATTATTATATCTTCTTGGAGAATTAACGTCTTTATCATTTTGTAATGCCCTACATTATCCCTGATAACTTTCTTTACTTTGAGGTCTGCTCTGTCTGAAATCAATAAAGCTACTCCTGTTTTCTTTTGAATAATGTTAGCATGATATGTTTTTCTCAATTTATTTACTTTACTCTATATGGACTTTTATATTTAAATTATTATTTTTTTTTTGTAAATAACATATAGTTGGGGTATTTCTGATCCACTCTATCCCTGTCTTTTAATTGGTGCATTTAAACCACTGACATTCAACGTGATTACTATTATAGCTGGGTTAATATGTACCATATTTATTAGTGCTTTCTTTTTGTTGCTTTTGTTCTTTGTTACTATTTTTGTCTTCTGCTATTTTTTCTACCTTTTCTGATTTTAATTGAATGTTTTAAATGATTCAATTTTTTCTTCTTTCTTAGCATATCGGTTTTGCCTCTTGTATTTCTTAAATGTTTTTTTAGTAGTTGCCTTAGAATTTGCAGTATAGATTTACAACTAATCCAAGTTGCCTTTTAAATAACATTGTACCACTTCATGTGTAGTTTGAGTCTCTTATAATAACAAAATGATCCTAATTCCTGTCTCCTATCTCTTGTGTAATTGCTATCATTCATTTCACTTATGTGTAAACATGCATAAGCCTGTTAGTAAACACAAATATACAAGATACATACATAAGCATACCTGATAAAAATGTTGCTATTATTGTTTGAATAGTTTCTTGTTCAATTATGAATAAGAAAAATACAAGTTTTTAATTTACCTTTACTTATTCCTTCTTCAATGTTCTTTATTAAAATGTGAGTTTCTGATCTGTATCATTATTATATATTATTTCTCTGAAGAACTTCTGTTTCTTGCAAGGCAGATCTACTGGGAATAAAGTCCCTCAATTTTTGTTTGAGAAAGTTTTTGTTTCTCCTTCATTTTTTATTTATTTATTTATTTATTTTTTGTATTTATATATGAAATTTATTGTCAAATTGGTTTCCATACAACACCCAGTGCTCATCCCAAAAGGTGCCCTCCTCAATACCCATCACCCACCCTCTCCTCCCTCCCACCCCCCATCAACCCTTAGTTTGTTCTCAGTTCTCAACAGTCTCTTATGCTTTGGCTCTCTCCCACTCTAACCTCTTTTTTGTTTTTTTCTTCCCCTCCCCCATGGGTTCCTGTTAAGTTTCTCAGGATCCACATAAGAGTGAAACCATATGGTATCTGTCTTTCTCTGTATGGCTTATTTCACTTAGCATCACACTCTCCAGTTCCATCCACGTTGCTACAAAAGGCCATATTTCATTTTTTCTCATTGCCACGTAGTATTCCATTGTGTATATAAACCATAATTTCTTTATCCATTCATCAGTTGATGGACATTGAGGCTCTTTCCATAATTTGGCTATTGTTGAGAGTGCTACTATGAACATTGGGGTACAAGTGCCCCTATGCATCAGTACTCCTGTGTCCCTTGGATAATTCCTAGCAGTGCTATTGCTGGGTCATAGGGTAGGTCTATTTTTAATTTTCTGAGGAACCTCCACACTGCTTTCCGGAGCGGCTACACCAATTTGCATTCCCACCAACAGTGCAAGAGGGTTCCCGTTTCTCCACATCCTCTCCAGCATCTATAGTCTCCTGATTTGTTCATTTTGGCCACTCTGACTGGCGTGAGGTGATACCTGAGTGTGGTTTTGATTTGTATTTCCCTGATAAGGAGCGACGCTGAACATCTTTTCATGTGCCTGTTGGCCATCCGGATGTCTTCTTTAGAGAAGTGTCTATTCATGTTTTCTGCCCATTTCTTCACTGGGTTATTTGCTTTTCGGGTGTGGAGTTTGGGGAGCTCTTTATAGATTTTGGATACTAGCCCTTTGTCCGATATGTCATTTGCAAATATCTTTTCCCATTCCGTTGGTTGCCTTTTCGTTTTGTTGGTTGTTTCCTTTGCTGTGCAGAAGCTTTTGATCTTCATAAGGTCCCAGTAATTCACTTTTGCTTTTAATTCCCTTGCCTTTGGGGATGTGTCGAGTAAGAGATTGCTACGGCTGAGGTCAGAGAGGTCTTTTCCTGCTTTCTCCTCTAAGGTTTGGATGGTTTCCTGTCTCACATTCAGGTCCTTGATCCATTTTGAGTTTATTTTTGTGAATGGTGTGAGAAAGTGGTCTAGTTTCAACCTTCTGCATGTTGCTGTCCAGTTCTCCCAGCACCATTTGTTAAAGAGACTGTCTTTGTTCCATTGGATGTTCTTTCCTGCTTTGTCAAAGATGAGTTGGCCATACGTTTGTGGGTCTAGTTCTGGGGTTTCTATTCTATTCCATTGGTCTATGTGTCTGTTTTTGTGCCAATACCATGCTGTCTTGATGAGGACAGCTTTGTAGTAGAGGCTAAAGTCTGGGATTGTGATGCCTCCTGCTTTGGTCTTCTTCTTCAAAATTACTTTGGCTATTCGGGGCCTTTTGTGGTTCCATATGAATTTTAGGATTGCTTGTTCTAGTTTCGAGAAGAATGCTGGTGCCATTTTGATTGGGATTGCATTGAATGTGTAGATAGCTTTGGGTAGTTTTGACATTTTGACAATATTTATTCTTCCAATCCATGAGCAGGGAATGTCTTTCCATTTCTTTAAATCTTCTTCAATTACCTTCATAAGCTTTCTATAGTTTTCAGCATACAGATCCTTTACATCTTTGGTTAGATTTATGCCTAGGTATTTTATGCTTCTTGGTACAATTGTGAATGGGATCAGTTTCTTTATTTGTCTTTCTGTTGCTTCATTGTTAGTGTATAAGAATGCAACTGATTTCTGTACATTGATTTTGTATCCTGCAACTTTGCTGAATTCATGTATCAGTTCTAGCAGACTTTTGGTGGAGTCTATCGCATTTTCCATGTATAATATCATGTCATCTGCAAAAAGCAAAAGCTTGACTTCATCTTTGCCAATTTTGATGCCTTTGATTTCCTTTTGTTGTCTGATTGCTGATGCTAGAACTTCCAGCACTATGTTAAACAACAGTGGTGAGAGTGGGCATCCCTGTCGTGTTCCTGATCTCAGGGAAAAAGCTCTCAGTATTTCCCCGTTGAGGATGATGTTAGCTGTGGGCTTTTCATAAATGGCTTTTATGATCTTTAAGTATGTTCCTTCTATCCCGACTTTCTCAAGGGTTTTTATTAAGAAAGGGTGCTGGATTTTGTCAAAGGCCTTTTCTGCATCGATTGACAGGATCATATGGTTTTTCTCTTTTTTTTTTTGTTAATGTGATGTATCACGTTGATTGATTTGCGAATGTTGAACCAGCCCTGCATCCCAGGAATGAATCCCACTTGATCATGGTGAAGACTTCTTTTTATACGCCATTGAATTCGATTTGCTAGTATCTTATTGAGAATTTTGGCATCCATATTCATCAGGGATATTGGCCTGTAGTTCTCTTTTTTTACTGGGTCTCTGTCTGGTTTAGGAATCAAAGTAATACTGGCTTCATAGAATGAGTCTGGAAGTTTTCCTTCCCTTTCTATTTCTTGGAATAGCTTGAGAAGGATAGGTATTATCTCTGCTTTAAACGTCTGGTAGAACTCCCTGGGAAGCCATCTGGTCCTGGACTCTTATTTGTTGGGAGGTTTTTGATAACCGATTCAATTTCTTTGCTGGTTATGGGTCTGTTCAAGCTTTCTATTTCCTCCTGATTGAGTTTTGGAAGAGTGTAGGTGTTCAGGAATTTGTCCATTTCTTCCAGGTTGTCCAATTTGTTGGCATATAATTTTTCATAGTATTCCCTGATAATTGTTTGTATCTCTGAGGGATTGGTTGTAATCATTCCATTTTCATTCATGATTTTATCTATTTGGGTCATCTCCCTTTTCTTTTTGAGAAGCCTGGCTAGAGGTTTGTCAATTTTGTTTATTTTTTCAAAAAACCAACTCTTGGTTTCGTTGATCTGCTGTACAGTTTTTTTAGATTCTATATTGTTTATTTCTGCTCTGATCTTTATTATTTCTCTTCTTCTGCTGGGTTTAGGCTGCCTTTGCTATTCTGCTTCTATTTCCTTTAGGTGTGCTGTTAGATTTTGTATTTGGGATTTTTCTTGTTTCTTGAGTTAGGCCTGGATTGCAATGTATTTTCCTCTCAGGACTGCCTTCGCTGCGTCCCAAAGCGTTTGGATTGTTGTATTTTCATTTTCGTTTGTTTTCATATATTTTTTAATTTCTTCTCAAATTGCCTGGTTGACCCACTCATTCTTTAGTAGGGTGTTCTTTAACCTCCATGCTTTTGGAGGTTTTCCAGACTTTTTCCTGTGGTTGATTTCAAGCTTCATAGCATTGTGGTCTGAAAGTATGCATGGTATGATTTCAATTCTTGTAAACTTATGAAGGGCTGTTTTGTGACCCAGTATATGATCTATCTTGGAGAATGTTCCATGTGCAGTCGAGAAGAAAGTATATTCTGTTGCTTTGGGATGCAGAGTTCTAAATATATCTGTCAAGTCCATTTGATCCAATGTCTCATTCAGGGCCCTTGTTTCTTTATTGACCATGTGTCTAGATGATCTATCCATTTCTGTAAGTGGGGTGTTAAAGTCCCCTGCAATTACCACATTCTTCTCAATAAGGTTGCTTATGTTTATGAGTAATTGTTTTATATATTTGGGTGCTCCGGTATTCGGCGCATAGACATTTATCATTGTTAGCTCTTCCTGATGGATAGACCCTGTCACTAGTATATAATGTCCTTCTTCATCTCTTGTTACATCCTTTAATTTAAAGTCTAGTTTGTCAGATATAAGTATGGCTACTCCAGCTTTCTTTTGGCTTCCAGTAGCATGATAAATAGTTCTCCATCCCCTCACTCTCAATCTAAAGGTGTCCTCAGGTCTAAAATGAGTCTCTTGTAGACAGCAAATAGATGGGTCTTGTTTTTTTATCCATTCTGATACTCTATGTCTTTTGGTTGGCGCATTTAATCCATTTACATTCAGTGTTATTATAGGAAGATACGGGTTTAGAGTCATTGTGATGTCTGTATGTTTTATGCTTGTAGTCATGTCTCTGGTACTTTGTCTCACAGGGTCCCCCTTAGGATCTCTTGGAGGGCTGGTTTAGTGGTGACAAATTCCTTCAGTTTTTGTTTGTTTGGGAAGACCTTTATCTCTCCTTCTATTCTAAATGACAGGCTTGCTGGATAAAGGATTCTCGGCTGCATATTTTTTCTGTCTAGCACACTGAAAATCTCGTGCCAATTCTTTCTGGCCTGCCAAGTTTCAAAAGAGAGATCAGTCACGAGTCTTATAGGTCTCCCTTTATATGTGAGGGCACGTTTACCCCTTGCTGCTTTCAGAATTTTCTCTTTATCCTTGTATTTTGCCAGTTTCACTTTGATACGTCGTGCAGAAGATCGATTCAAGTTACGTCTGAAGGGAGTTCTCTGTGCCTCTTGGATTTCAATGCCTTTTTCCTTCCCCAGTTCAGGGAAGTTCTCAGCTATTATTTCTTCAAGTACCCCTTCAGCACCTTTCCCTCTCTCTTCCTCCTCTGGGATACCAATTATGCGTAGATTATTTCTTTTTAGTGTATCACTTAGTTCTCTAATTTTCCCCTCATACTCCTGGATTTTTTTATCTCTCTTTTTCTCAGCTTCCTCTTTTTCCATAACTTTATCTTCTAGTTCACCTATTCTCTCCTCTGCCTCTTCAATCCGAGCCGTGATGGTTTCCATTTTGTTATGCATTTCGTTTAAAGCGTTTTTCAGTTCCTCGTGACTGTTCCTTAGTCCCTTGATCTCTGTGGCAAGAGATTCTCTGCTGTCAGCTATACTGTTTTCAAGCCCAGTGATTAATTTTATGACTATTATTCTAAATTCACTTTCTGTTATATTATTTAAATCCTTTTTGATCAGCTCATTAGCTGTTGTTATTTCCTGGAGATTCTTCTGAGGGGAATTCTTCCACTTGGTCATTTTGGATAGTCCCTGGCATGGTGAGGACCTGCAGGGCACTTCCCCTGTGCTGTGGTGTATAACTGGAGTTGGTGGGCGGAGCCGCAGTCAGACCTGATGTCTGCCCCCAGCCCACCGCTGGGGCCACAGTCAGACTGGTGCGTGCCTTCTCTTCCCCTCTCCTAGGGGCGGGATTCACTGTGGGGTGGGGTGGCCTGTCTGGGCTACTTGCACACTGCCAGGCTTGTGATGCTGGGGATCTGGCGTCTTAGCTGGGGTGGGTAGGCAAGGTGCACAGGGGCAGGAGGGGCAGGCTTAGCTTGCTTCTCCTTAGGTGATCCACTTCAGGAGGGGCCCTGTGGCAGCAGGAGGGAGTCAGATCCACTGCTGGAGATTTGGCTCCGCAGAAGGGCAGAGTTGGGTGTTTGCTCGGAGGAGCAAGTTCCCTGGCAGGAACTGGTTCTCTTTGGGATATTGGCTGGGGGAGGGGTGGGGGAGATGGCGCTGGAGAGCGCCTTTGTTCCCCACCAAACTGAGCTCTGTCGTCTGGGGGCTCAGCAGGTTTCCTTCCCTTTGTCCTCCAGCCTTCCTGCTTTCTGAGCAGAGCTGTTAACTTATGACCTCCCAGACGCTAAGTCGCGCTTGCTGTCGGAACACAGTCCGTCAGGCCCCTCCGCTTTTTGCAAGCCAGACTCGGGGGCTCTGCTTGGCCGGAGAGCCGCCCCTCCGCCCCGGCTCCCTCCCGCCAGTCCGTGGAGCGCGCACCGCCTCGCCACCCTTCCTACCCTCTTCCGTGGGCCTCTCGTCTGCGCTTGGCTCCGGCGACTCAGTTCTGCTAATCCTCTGGTGGTTTTCTGGGTTATTTAGGCAGGTGTAGGTGGAATCTAAGTGATCAGCAGGACGCGCGGTGAGCCCAGTGTCCTCCTACGCCGCCCTCTTCCGCCTTGTTTTTTCTCTCCTTCATTTTGAAGTATAATTTTACAGGGGACATAATACTAGGTTGGTGTTCTTATTTTTTTCTTTCAAGACTTTAAATATTTCACTTTACTCTTTTCTTGCTTGTTTGGTTTCCGAGGAAAAGTCAGGTGTAATTCTTATCTTTTTTCCTACACAAGTAAGGTATTTTTTTTCCCTCTGGCCTCTTTCAAGAATTTTCTTTCTTTTTGATTTTATATAGTTTAAAGATGAGATGTCTCAGTACAGTGTTTTTTTGTATTTATCCTGCTTGGTGTTCTTTGAGATTCCTGAGTCTGAGATTTGGTGTTGGATGTTCGTTTGGGAAAATTCTAAGTCATAATTGCTTCATTATCTCTTCTCCTTTGGCATTCACATCCATGTATAATATATCTTTATTAGTTGTCCCATAGTCCCTGGATATTCTTTTCTTCTTTTTTTTTTCTATTTTTTGTTCTCTTTGATTTTTAATTTTCAAGGATTCTAATGATATGTTCTGTACTTTAGAGATTCTTTCTTCAGGTGTGTCCAGTCTACTAATGGATCTATCAAAGGCATTTTTTGTTGTTGTTAGGTTATAGTGTTTTCTTTCTCTCCAACAGTCCCCCCTCCACCTTTGTGATTTTCATCTCTCTGCTTACATTGTAAATCTGTTCTTACATGCTGACTACTTTCTCCTTTAGAGCCTTAGCGTATTAATCATAGTGGTTTTAAATTCCAACATTGTGGGAGCTCATAGAGCTTGGGTGGCTGAGATTTAAGAAAGAAATGTTTTGGTTGAGAAGCAGCAAAACAGATCAGGAAAACCAGGTCTCCTTTGAAATGTCAAGGCTGAAGACAGCCTGAACTTGCCTGTGGATCAGCATGTTTTCCCCCTATGTAAATGTAGTAAAACAATCCCCTTTCTATGACATATACACTGCCCCGGTCATGTATGCCTGTGCATCACTACCCTGATTGTATTGTTCCCCTGATAATCTATGAGGGTGCTTCGTTCCTGTATTTGAAACCACACATTCCTTTCCTCTGTACCCCTTGAAATGTACTGATAAGATCCTCAATAAAAACTGGAGATGAGTTTTGTTCAGGGCCTTCACCACTTGGCCCCCTCGCCCTCTCCTTTCTGTGAGTAATCGGTCATCCTCCACCCGAGTGTTTGTGGATCAAACCCAGCACAGCATCCCTGCCATGTCTCATTCTGATAATTGTTCTGTCTTTTAATTTTTTTTTTTTTTGCCTTTTGGTATGCCTTGTCATTTTTTCTTGATAGCCAGACATGATCTAGTGGGTGAAAGGAATTGTTATAAGTGGGTGTCTAGTAATGTAGATGTGAGATGTGAAGAGAGGTGAAGCATTCCTTAGTTCTCTATTATGGTTTCAGTCTTTTAGTGTCCTATGCCTCTGATTTGTAAACTTCACAAGTGTTTCTCAGTTTTTCCCTTCCCACTTAGGTGAGTGAGATGACTAGAACTGGCTGAAGTTGGGTATTTCCTTTCCACAGGTCAGTTAGATTCTGATAATACCCCAACAGGTTAGGCTCTGGTTAACTAGTTTCCATTGAGAATAGGTTTGTCAAGAACAGAGTGCTCTGGCATATTTCAAAATGATTCCTTTCCCCCTCCTCCTGTTAGAAGAATGAGGGAATTTTTTAAATCTAACATATGCTGCAGGAATCTGGTTGACCTCCTGAAAGTATATCTCGGTATTATAGAGCAACCATATGACTGGATTCTCTAATTTTGTTGTTGTTGTTGTTGATGTTGTTGCTTGTTTGCTTTTTTTTTTTTAACTCTCAAGCATTGTCCATACTGAATCTCCAGCACTTTGTCAATTACAGTTCAGGTTTTCCTACAATACCACTGAATTCCACAGTAGTCTCATGAGTCTCTGCTCTGGCAAGCCACAACTCCTTGTATTTGCTTGTCTCTCTAGTTTTGTGGGGTTCAGTGGTTTGCCCCGTGTCCTTCCCTGTCTTATTGTTGCAAGAAGAGTTGCTGATTTTTGTCTGTTCAGCTTTTTACTTTTTCTTATGATAGAGGGGCAACTTCCAAGCTCATTAAATGTGAAAATAAACTGCTTTTCACTTACTTTTTATATTAGCACATTAACTTTCTTGAGTTTCCTAAGTTTAAAAGATAGTTTAAAAAAATCTGCAAACTTTATTTCTTTGGGGAAGCAGGTATAAAACTATTTTCTATGTATTCATTGCCAAACTACTTGAATGAGTCAACTATATCCACTTCATCACTTACCATTTTTCAATGCAGTCTACTATCTACCCTAGCACATCATTGAAATAGCATTTAAGATCACTAATGACCTCCTAATTGCCAAATCAGTGGCATATTTTCAGTATTCATCTTATTTAATCTTTCCAGCTCAAGAGATAATGGTGCCTCTCTCTTCTTGAAATTCTCTGTTGTATTAGTGACACATTGTCTCTAATCCACACTTTTATTCAAGGTTCCATATTCAAGATGTCAATTTTCCACTAGCCCTTTAACTGAAAGTCTTAGAATATTTTAAATTCTACAGAATATCAAAACAACTATATGATAGCCTGTTTCCATCATAATTTCTCACCCTTACATCTTTTCCACCTTTTATATTCTTCTGCATTTAAAGATAAAATTTGTTAGCCTCTGCCTGGTTCATTGCCCTTCTCAGTCCTCTCTTGCTAGAACTAGAGTTACTGTCTCCTCCCACCTGCAAATTAGCCACATTCTTCTTTGTAAACTAATTCTAATCAAGGCAAGGAAACAATCAGTAGCCTCAGGAAACATGTTTAGGAAGTCCAAATTAAGTTGATTTCTCAAATCTGTGATTTAGTGACATAGTCATCCCTATACTTATGATTTTCTGTTAATCCCTGTCTGTTGGTCTTGGTCTATAAAAGTGGTCGTCTATTATTGTCAACCTTCTTAGGTGTTTTCCAGCCTTTTCTCCAAGAGCCTCTTCTATTTCATTCTTCCATATCCAATCCATTCTTCACAGATAATTTCTAAATCATAAACTCTGTGACATTATTCATATATTTTAAAAATCTTTATGTAGTTCCCTATTGCTTATTGTTACATTGTCATATGATTAAGAACCTTAACAATTTAATAGACTCCTGTATCCACCCAGTAGTCTCACTCCATAGGGCAGCTCCCCAGACATCTAACATACAGTAGTCACTTTCTATATTTTGCTGGTTTGAATGTTTATAACCCCTGTAGTAGGCATTTCTGGGAACACAATATTAATAAAAAATCATTCTCCTGCAAAGTTCCTGATACAATAGGTAGAGTTGGTTTATGATCAACGTTAATGACAGATAAATTTAAAGAAATATCAATTTATATACAGCCATAAGAATAGCCTCTCATTCAAGATCTTGCAGATCTTATGTCAGCACTATGTTGGACATGCCCTGGTAAATGAAAATTCGGTAGGGATGTCATTTGTCCAATGCAAAGCAACTTTAGAGTTCTGAGGTATAAGCACTGATATTTAAAATGTAGAGTAAGAGCAAGTATAAAGGTATACAGTAAGTCCATGTCTAAATATAGAGTTGACATCAGGTAAGAAATCCATGGAGGATTCTGGGCCAGCCAGTGGAGGTAATATTACTCTAGGTATAGGGAGAGAAGGCATTGATAATGGGAAACAGGTGTAACTTGCCAAGGAAAGGCAGAATATTATCCACAAATTAAAAATAGGAAGCAGAGTAATGACCTAATTAGTTGGAAAAGCACTGTTATGACAGAAAAAGAGTAGATTGGTTGAAACTATGGGCAAGGGATTGTGATTCAATTTAACCTTTGCAAATTATCAAGTCCATGGGATAGGGAGGAAATCTAATGAGAATTGCTAGAGTCAGCTTTGTAGGAGATTAATGGCTAGAACCTAATGTATAAAAATGGGCTTGTTCTAGACACTACTTTTTCCTTGAAGGAATCCCAACTTCTTACTAAATAGTCAAATCTCTTAGTTTGTGAAAACTAAAAAAGTTTATAACACTGAGTTTTCTATCAAATAAACCTGCAAACAAACTGAATCTAATTATGTCCTAATTAAGTCCTAAATTTTATGGTCTTGAAGTAAATATATATATGCACTTAAAACATGTTCTTTAGGGGCGCCTGGGTGGCGCAGTCGGTTAAGCGTCCGACTTCAGCCAGGTCACGATCTCGCGGTCAGTGAGTTCGAGCCCCGCGTCAGGTTCTGGGCTGATGGCTCAGAGCCTGAAGCCTGTTTCCGATTCTGTGTCTCCCTCTCTCTCTGCCCCTCCCCCGTTCATGCTCTGTCTCTCTCTGTCCCAAAAATAAATAAACGTTAAAAAAAAGAACATTTAAAAAAAAACATGTTCTTTAGTAATCAAATTTGTATAAATATATTTTTCTCAAAATTTTAAAACTATTGCCTGGAAGTTTCTAATTTTATGATAGTTGCTTGCTTTATGTTTACCATTGCCAAAAAATAATCTATTGAGCTTGATTCTATCTAAACAAACATGATGAGTATTCTAAAAGAGTTAACTCATGGACTGTTTGAGGCAAAAAGTGATCTGTTAAATGGAGAGAAATTTTACTGCACACTTTACAAAATACTGTGTTATCCTTTCCAAGGACAGGGATCAAGTCTCCTTCAAAGGTTAAAATTTTAGGGGCGCCTGGGTGGCGCAGTCGGTTAAGCGTCGACTTCAGCCAGGTCACGATCTCGCGGTGCGTGAGTTCGAGCCTCGTGTCAGGCTCTGGGCTGATGGCTCGGAGCCTGGAGGCTGTTTCCGATTCTGTGTCTCCCTCTCTCTCTGCCCCTCCCCCGTTCATGCTCTGTCTCTCTCTGTCCCAAAAATAAATAAAAAACGTTGAAAAAAAATTTAAAATGGCTAAAATTTTAAACACATAAAGTTTATCTCCTGAAACATCCTTTGAAGATTCCTTACTTAAATTGGAATGATTGAACTTCTCATGGTTACTCTAGTACTGACCATGGCTATTGAAAGTATATTTACATCTTTTAGAAACCACATGGATAAGTAAATAATATGTTTGGGACTTCCAGTTATAACATAATTGGATATTTCTTCAATAATATACTATCCTTTTGTATTCTAAAGTTATGAACAACTGGAAATGGTTAGAAATGTATTGTCATATTATATATAATGTATATGTCACCGATTTAAACCAATTATTTGTTATTTATTTATTTATTTATTTATTATTTTTATTTTTTAATTCACATGCAAGTTAGCATATAGTACAATGATTTCAGGAGTAGATTCCAGTGATTTGTCCCCTATGTATAACCCTATTGCTCATCCAAACAAGTGTCTTCCTTAATGCACCTCACCCATTTGGCCAATACCACCACCCAACACTTCTCCAGCAACCCTCAGTTTGTTCATTGTATTTAAGAGTCTCTTATGTTTTCTTGCCCTCCTTGGTTTTATATAATTTTTGCTTTTCTTCCATTACGTGCATCTGTTTGGATCTTAAATTCCACATATGAGTGAAATCATGCGATATTTGTCTTTCTCTGTCTAACTAATTTCACTTAGCATAATACCCTCTAGTTCCATCCACATAGTTGCAAATGGCAAGATTTCATTTTTTTTTTGATTGCCAAGTAATACTCCATTGTATATATACCACATCTTCTTTATCCATTCATCTGTTAATGGACATCTGGGCTCTTTCCATATTTTGGCTATCGTTGATAGCACTTCTATAAACATTGTGGTACATGTGCCCCTTCAACACAGCACACTTGTGTTTCTTGGATACATACCTAGCAGTGCCATTGCTGGCTTGTAGGGTAGTTCTATTTTTAATTTTTTGAGGAACTCCACACTGTTTTTCAGAGTGGCTGCACCAGTTTGCATTCCCACCAGTGGTGTAAAGAGATCCTCTCTCTCTGCATCTTTGCCAACATCTGTTGTTGCCTGAGTTGTTCAGTTTAGCCCTTCTGACTGGTGTGAGGTGGTAATTCATTGTGCTTTTGATTTGTATTTCCCAGATGATGGGTGATGTTGAGCATTTTCTCATGTGTGTTAGTCATCTGGATGTATTCTTTGAAGAAGTGTCTATTCATGTCTTTTGCCCATTTCTTTACTGGATTATTTGTTTTTTGGGTGTTGAGTTTGATAAGTTCTTTATAGACCTTGGATATTAACCCTTTATCTGATATGACCTTTGCAAATATCTCCTCCCATTCCGCCGGTTGCCTTTTAGTTTTTCTGATTGTTTCCTTTGCTGTCAGAAGTTTTTCATTTTGATGAGGTCCCACTAGTTCACTTTTGCTTTTGTTTCCCTTGCCTCCAGAGATGTGTTGAGTAAGAGGTTGCTGCAACTGAGGTCAAAGAGGTTTTTACCTTCTTTCTTCTCTAGGATTATGATGGCTACCTGTCTTATGTTTAGGTCTTTCATCCATTTTGAGTTTATTTTTGTGTATGGTGTAAGAAAGTGGTCCAGGTTCATTTTGCCACATGTCGCTGACCAGTTCTCCCACCATTTGCTAAAGAGACTGTCTTTATTCCATTGGATATTCTTTCCTGCTTTTTTCAAAGATTAGTTGGCCATACGTTTGTGGGTCCATTTCTGGGCTCTCTATTCTGTTCCCTTGATCTGAGTGTCTGTTCTTGTGCCAGTACCATACTGTCTTGATAGTTACAGCTTTGTAGCATAGCTTGAAGTCTGGGAGTGTGATACCTCCAGCTTTGGTTTTCTTTTTAATGATTACTTTGACTATTCAGGGTCTTTTCTGGTTCCATACAACTTTTAGGATTGTTTGTTCTAGCTCTGTGAAGAATGCTGGTGTTATTTTGATAGGGTTTGCATTGAATATGTAGATTGCTTTGGGTAGTATAAACATTTTAACAATATTTGTTCTTCCAAGCATGGGCATGTAATGTTTTTCCATCTTTTTGTGTCTTCTTCAATTTCTTTTACAAGCTTTCTATAGTTTTCAGTGTGTAGATTTTTTACCTCTTTGGTTGGGTTTATCCTAGGTATTTTATGGTTTTTGGTGTAATTGTAAATGGGATAGATTCCTTGATTTCTCTTTTTGTTGCTTCATTATTGGTGTATAGGAATGCAACAAATTTATGTGCATTGATTTTATATCCTCCGACTTTGCTGAATTCATGAATCAGTTCTATCAGTTATTTGGTGGAACCTTTTGGGTTTTCCATGTAGAGTATCATGTCATCTGCGAAGAGTGAAAGTTTGATTTCCTCCTTGCTGATTCCTTTTATTCCTTTGTGTTGTCTAATTGCTGAGGCTAGGACTTCCAATACTATGTTGAATAAAGGTGGCGACAGTGGACATCCCTGTCATGTTCCTGTCATGTTCCTGACCTTAGGAGGAAAGCTCTCAGTTTTTCCCCATTGAGAATGATATGAGTGGTAGGTCTTTCATATATGGCCTTTGTTATCTTTAGATATGATCCTTCTATCCCTACTTTCTTGAGGGTTTTTTTCAAGAAAGGATGCTCTATTTTGTCAAATGCGTTCTCTGCATCTATTGAGAGGATCATATGGTTCTTGTCCTTTCTTTCATTGGTGTGATGTATCACACTGATTTTTTTGCAGACATTGTACCAGCCCTGAATCCCAGGTATAAACCCACTTGGTTGTGGTGAATATTCTTTAAATGCATTTTTGGATCCAATTGGCTAATATCTTGTTGCGGATTTTTGCGTCCTTGTTCACCAGGGAAATTGATCTGTATTTCTCCTTTTATTGGGATCTTTATCTGGTTTTGGAATCAAGGTAATGCTGGCTTCATAGAATGAGTTTGGAAGTTTTCCTTCTCTTTCTATTTTTTGTAACAGCTTCAAAAGAATAGGTGTTTACTCTTCTTTATATGTTTGGTAGAATTCCCCTGGAAAGCCATCCCAACTCTGGACTCTTGTTTGTTGGCAGATTTTTATTTTAATTTGATTTCTTTACTGGTTATGGATCTGTTCAAATTTTCTATTTCTTCCTGTTTCAGTTTTGGTGATTTATATGTTTCTAGGAATTTGTCCATTTCTTCTAGATTGCCCAATTTATTGGCATATAATTGCTCATAATATTCTCTTATTATTGTTTTTATTTATGCAGTGTTGTTTCTGATCTCCTCTCCTTAATTCTTGATTTTATTTATTTGTGTCCTTTCCATTTTCTTTTTGACCAAATTGGCTAGGAATTTATCAGTTTTGTTAATTCTTTCAAAGAACCAGCTCCTGGTTTCATGGGTCCATTCTAGTGTTTTGTTGTTGTTGTTGTTGTTGTTTATAGCATTGATTTCTGCTCTAATCTTTATTATTTCCCCTCTTAATCTGGTTTTGGTTTTATTTACTGTTCTTTTCCCAGCTTTTTAAGGTGTAAGGTTAGGTTCTGTATCTGAGATCTTTCTTCCTTAGTTAGGAAGGCCTTGGTTACTATCTATTTCCCTCTTATGATGTCTTTGCTGCACACCAGAGGTTTTGGGTTGTGTTTTCATTTTCATTGGCTTCCACATACTTTTTAATTTACTCTTTACTTTCTTAGTTAGCCCATTCATTCTTCAGTTGGATGTTCTTTAGTCTCCAAGTATTTGTTGTCTTTCCAAATTTTTTCTTGTAGTTGATTTCGAGTTACATAGTGTTGTGGTCTGAAAATAGGCACTGTATGATCTCCATCTTTCTGTACTTGTTGAGGGCTGCTTTGTGTCCCAGTATGTGATCTATTCTGGAGAATTTTCCAGTGCAGTCGAGAACAATGTGTATGCTGCTGTTTTATGATGAAATTTTCTGAATATATCTGTTAAGTCATCTGGTCCAGTGTGCCATTCGAAGCCTTTGTTTCCTTATTGATTTTCTGTTTAAATGATATGTCTATTGCTATAAGTGGGGTATTGAAGTTTCCTACTATCGTGGTATTATTATCAATGAGTTTATTTATGTTTGTCATTAATTGATTTACATATTTATGTGTTTCCACTTTGGGAGCATAAATTTTACAATAGTTAGATCTTCTTGGTGGATAGACCCCTAAATTATGATATAATGCTCTTCTTTGTCTCTTGTTACAGTCTTTATTTTAAAATCTAGATTGTCTGATATAAGTATGGCTACTCCATCTTTCTTTTGGCAACCATTAGTATGATAGATGGTTCTCCATCCCCTTACTTTCAATCTGAAGGTGTCTTTAGGTCTAAAATGGGTCTCTTGTCAATAGCATATAGATGGATTTGTTTTCTTATGCATTCTGTTACCTACGTCTTTTGATTTGGAGCATTTAGTCCATTGACATTTAGAGTGAGCACTGAAATATATGAATTTATTGCCATTATGTTGCCTGTAGAGTTGGAATTTCTGGTGGCATTCTCTGGTACTTTCTAGTCATTGTTGTTTTTGGTCTTTTTGTTTTGTTTCATCTTTTCTCCTCTCAGAGAGTCCCACTTAAAATTTCTTGCATTGCTGGTTTAGTAGTCATGAACTCCTTTAATTTCTGTTTGTCTGGGAAACTTTTTCTCTCTCCTTTTATTTTGAATGACAGCCTTGCTGGATAAAGAACTCTTAGCTGCATATTTTTCTGATGTAGCACATTGAATATAACCTGCCATTCCTTTCTGGCTGCCAGGTTTCTGTGGACAGGTCTGCTGCGAACCTGATCTGTCTTCCCTTGTAGGTTAAGGACTTTTTTTTTTCCTTGGTTGCTTTCACGATCCTTTCCTCATGGGCTTGTGTCTTTTGTGGATTTGACTATGATATTTACCTTGTTGATGGTCTGTTTTTGTTGAATCTAATGGAGGTTCTCTGTGCTTTCTGAATTTTGATGTCTGTGTCTTTCCCCAGTTTAGGAAAGTTTTCAGCTATGATTTGCTCACATAACCCTTCTACCCCTTGTTCTCTCTTCCTTTTCTGGGACCTCTATGATTCAGATGTTATTCCCTTTTACTGAGTCACTGAGTTCTCTAATTCTTATATCAAGCTCTTTTGCCTTAGGTTCCCTCTTTTTTCCTGCTTCATTATTCTCCATAAGTTTGTCCTCTATATCTGCTTTACTGCTCTGCTACATCCATCCTTATTTCCATAGCATCCATTCAAGATTGCATCACAGTTATAGCATTTTTAACTTTGTCCTGACTAGATTTTTCTTCTTTTAACTCTGCAGAAAAGGATTCTCTGCTTTTCTCAACCCCCCCTAGTATTTTTATTATCATGATTCTATATTCTTGTCCAGATATCCTGCTTGTGTCTGTGTTGAGTAAGCCCTGACTGTCATTTCTTCCCATTCTTTCTTTTAGGATGAATTCCTTCATTTCATTTGAAGGGAAAAATATACTTAATAAAATAAAAAAATAGTAAAAATTAAAAAAATTAAAAACAACACAAAAAAAATCAAGTAAAGGATGCTAGATCCTGGGTGTGTTTTGGTCTGGTTGTTGAAAGAAGCTTGACAGAATAGAGAAAAAAAGGGAAAGAAACAAAAAGAAAAAAAGGAGGGGGAGTAAGGGAAAATGTTTGCAAATTAAAAAAATGAATGCAACAAAATAGGATGAAATGAAATGATGAAAGTAAAGTAAAATTGAAAAAAATTACAAAAAAGTAAAAAATAGAGTAGAAAAAATTAAAGAAAAATCTTTTTTATATAAACAGAAAGTAAAAATAATTTTTTTTCTTTCTGTATTCAATAATAAGAAAAGGAAAGAAAAAGAAAAAAGTTGATTAGATAGACCAGTGAAGAGAATGAAATATGATTGAAATTACATCCAGTTTCCCCTAGGAGTCAAACTGTGAAGCACTTTATAGTTCGTAAACTAAGCAGGTGGAGAGACTCATGGTGCTCATCTAGAGTGCAGTCCGCTCAGTTGGGCAGGGCTTGGTGTAATGGCTCTATTCTCCACTAGATGGCGTTGCTTAGCTCACTGCGGTGGATCCTTTGTGGTGTCTGCTCTTGGGCTGGAGAAGTGAAATGGCGTCACCAACTACTTCCTCCCTGGTATCAGAACTCTGTGCTCTTGAAGACTGGCAATCAAGCACCCCTCCTTTGTCTCCAACTTCCGTCCATTTCCTGCTACCAAACTGTATCTGACCAAGCTATCAGCCTGCCAGGTGGCACCTTCTTCCCGTGTTTTATCTCACATGGGGTTGTGTTTCCAAACCCCTCTCTTCTGAGGGCTCTGCAGCTTTGACCCACTCAGACCCTCCTGGGGGAGGGTCTCGCTGAGCAGTGGCTGGGTGCTTGTCTGCCCCCAGGAATTTTCCTGTGACTCTGCTGCTGTGGATGCCCGGAGACTGCAGGTCGGGTGCCAACCCACCACTAAAAAGTTGTGTGATCGTGTAGCAGCATTGTTTCAGAGATTATGGTAAATCACAACACACATCTGGCACGAGGCTTCACCCTTAATGTCCTTGTTTCAACACCAGTGAAAGTGGCTCTTCTCTGGGGGTCTGCTGGGACCTTTGCCTGTGGCGAAGGGTAACTGCCATTCCCCATGTGGCCTGGGGACACTTCGGACCTTGCTGTCTGCTCCTAGAGATTTGCCCTTCCCAGCAGAGCACCACCAGGTACTGAGCTGTGCTCCCCTGTTATTTAGAATCTTAATGGAATTTAAACCCTCTCCTTTCTCCCTTTTTCATTCAGTCCCTTTGCATGTGTTTCCACTCTATCTCTTTCTCTCCAGCTGCTTTCAATGGGGAGTGCTTTTCCTGTGCTCTCCGCCCTCTCTCTTTTCTCTCTCCACGGCTTTTCTCACTCCCAATTCACCTCTCCGTGCCACGTACCTGCCGAGTTCTGTGGTTCAGGTTGTGCAGATTATTGTGTTAATCCTCAGGTAAGTTTCCTAGGTGTGCAAGATGGTTTGGTGTTTATCTAGCTGCATTTCAGGAAAGAGAGAGGCAAAAAAACCTTCCATGCTGCTCTCCATCTTGGCCCCTCCCTCAAGTCACTGAGTTTTAAGACTCCTAGACTGAGGTACACTTGCACTATATAGAGACAATTGTATTAGGAGAAGTGTGACTTTTCACTAGGTAAAAACTTCAACCTATATTTATTCTATGCGTCCAGCATAAAAGAAAGTCACTGTTAAAGCAAATATGTGTTTAATAGCAACAGAATCAAAATACAGAATACTATATTACCACTTAACAAATTTCCTCTGTAAAATTTTCTTAATATGTAGAGACTTAAGTTCTATAGTACAGGAGAGGTATTGGTTCAAGAGTAAAAACAAAAGCAAACATTTCTGTAGAAAGAATTGCTTCAGATTCTAGTAGGCTTTACCATGAGTATATCCAATGAAGTGTTTTGCATCAACGAAAATAAAGTTTAGAAAAGCACATACATATTTAATAGACAAGGTTCTATTAATTTGACAATTATAACATATATCAACAAACTCATTAATTAATGGTTATGAATATCAGATCCTGAAAATTGCTGATAAACCAACACATTCCAAAGAATATTTTTTTAACTACAGGTTTAATATATTTTGTATTTTAAATCATTACTAAAATGAACTTTTACAGTTAGCACCTTATGAAGAAATAGAAAATTTGAACAAACCCATAACCAGTAAAGAAATTGAATTAGTAATCAAAACTCTCCCAACAAACAAGAGTCCAGGGCCGGATGGCTTTCCAGGGGAATTCTAAAATACCACTCTATAATTTTACACATAGCACTTTCTCATATATTACTTAACTTATATCTAATTTCAATTTTGTACCTAAAATAAAATCTTAATTCAGCTCAATGTTTTTTGTTCTGGTTATAGATACTATCCTAAGGGAAGGAATTGTACACAGCATTAGTTTAATTTCAGTGTTATTTTAAAAGAGATCCAAGAAAAGTACAAGTCATAATCAATCAGAGATAAACTAGAAAAGCATGAATTATGTGACTCTGAGTTCCTCACTACTTGTCTAAAGTCATTGTGCCAAATACGAACAACCAAATATGTAGCTAAGTATAACTTGTTATTCAACCTGATTTAAAATTGCTTAAAAATGAGTTAAGGATATAAGATGGTGAACAGAAATAATGTATTATAGTGTTTTTTAAACACTATAATAAAGTTTTTTAAACTTTTTGGAGTATTGGATGAATACTATCCATGGATAAAATATAAAAAGGAAAAATTACTATAAGATGACAACCTGGATGTTTTTCGTCTTTAAGCCCACAGGGATTCTAGTTCCAGTCCTCACTAATTCACTCTCTCATCATATTTCTTAGCATATTGTACTGCCTCTTTTGTCCAGACTTTGAGAAGTAGCAGAGATGTGTATTGATAGGACAAAAATAAACATAAGGACACATAGATGATTTTTTAATGTACAAAACACAGAGAATTTCAAAATACCTAGTTATTAGCTAAGGAAGGACAATAAAAACACGATTTCCTGCATAACTAGAGGTAATGCTGGGAAATTAGTAATTATTAGTTAACACAATGCAAGTTGTAGTATAGCTATAATCATCTAGTTTCCCCTCTATGGCCTATAAATTCTCCAGCACTGTTGGATCTTCTGGATTGAGTGATGCAAAATCAATATTTCTGTTCTGTTCAGAGCAGAGAGCAAACTCTTTTGTTCAGTGTTTCTTAAACACACACACACACACACACACACACACACACACACACACACACACAACCAGTTTATCTTATTAAAGTAGAATTCATTTTCTCTCTATTTTTATGGAGTGAGTATATTAAAAAAGACATTTTCATGACTAGGATAATGTCTGGCAACATATTTTACCCATTTTTTCAAAGCTAGCTGTCTAGGCTGAAACATAGTTTTTGAGGGGAGGAAAGTGACTTATAGGTGGGATGACTGCATTATTTGGGGAAGGATGAAATAAATATTGGAAAAATATGAAACTAGTGTACAGATATATGCCCACTTCTTAACATAAGAGCCTATTGTGTAAAATATTGCCTTAAAACCCTAAATCCAGAATTGGAATTTTCAATTTTTAAGCCACTTATTGACAATTCATTACCTTCAGAGTGTCTCAGTCTCTGTGACTAGTAAATGCTAAAAGGAAAAGTTTTTCAAATATTTTTTAATTAAAATTTGAATTGTTTTATGTATATGAATATTCTTATATGGAAGTATTTCTATATAAACATTTAAAGATATACCTGTTTTCTTAAATAAAATAAATTTCCTTAGTGTCACAGATTTGAAGTGACTAATCACTGAAATGTAGTCACAGACATTTCCAAAATGTATGCCATGTTTCTTGAAATAGAAAGTGTTAAAACATCCAGTTTCTCATTGACTTCATTGACTTGGGGGTTGTAGAAGGGGGTGAGGTGGCCACGTAAATTATAGATTTTTATATTGCACATAAATTGATTAAGCAAAAAGTAAGTTAGTCTCCTGGGGTTTCCCTAACAAAGTACCACAAACTGGGTTTGTTTAGAACAAAGGAAATTTATTCTCTTGGTTCTGGAGGCTGGAAGTCCAGAATGAAGGTGCTGTCACTTTCTGAAGCTTTAGAGGAGGATGATTACTTGTCTCATCCTACTTTCTGGTAGTTGCAGGCAATTCTTGCTCTTTTTTTGGCTTGTAGATGCATCACTCCACACTCCCTCTGTCTTTACATAGTTGTCTCCATTGTGCATGTGTCTTTGTGTCTTTTTTCCCCTTAGAACGATAGCAGACAGCAGTCATATTGGTAAGGGCCCGCCTTACTCCAGTAGAAACCTCATGTTAACTGAAATAATTACATAGGCAATGGCTTTATTTCCAATAAGTTTTTATTCTGAGATTCCAGGAAAAATATGAAGTTTTGGTGCATATGGCTCAATCCAGCACTAAACAATGTTTATCATTTTTTTTATACCTTTCATTCTTAGGAAAAAGACATTGAAGATTAAATTTCAAGAGATTTCACCTCTACTTTCAAGTTACAGTAAGTCTATTTGTCCTAAAATTTATTGAAATGTTAAATATTGAGATGGCACCTTATTTAATACGGTTTGAACAATGTGTAAAATCACTGATATAAATGGATAGAGCCATTTACTGTAATTGCCTTTATATGTTTGATAAAAGAGAAATACCATTTCAGCAAAAGGATAGATGGAGTGTTAATGGGATTAATCAGTGTGCTGATGTGAATGGTAGCTTAAGTAGAACTGCCCTAAAGCAATAGGCACTTAAAAAGCAGCTATTTGGAAAAAAAAAATCTCATTTTTCAAGAATTCATGCAAGGTATTATTAAGGTTAAGAAATTCAGTTATATGTCAAGGTAACTATCATTACTCTTTCATTATTTAATAAATATTTATTAAGTATCAACTATGTATTTGGCTCCATATAGGTACTATGCAGTACAGAAGGAAGTAAAAATATGATTTATATTTCCAGTCCAAAACCTTGAGGAAACTTTTGTAGCCTGGAATTTCCAGTGATAGCAACCTGACTTATAAAGGATTATAATGCCTCCATAGTCCTTTTTGAAACATTTTAAAATCATACCTTATGAATTGTATATGAAAACCTAAAATATAAAAACTCAATGGAAAGTAGCATGTTATTCAGTCCCACAACTTTTAATTAGGTCTGTTAGTTCACAAGCAGAATAATATTTATAAATGCCTAGTAATTTCATATTGAATTACTATAAAACTTTGAAGTGCACTGTACTGTGTTCTTCTGTCTTTGTTCCAAATATACTTGTCAGAATGTTGAGAACAATTTCTCACTGTCATGAAAATACACTTGCTATTTAATTCCAATAGTTCTCCCTGGGGGAGTTTAAATTTCAGTCTGTATTTGTGTCAACTAAGTGGTCATGCAATTGTTTAAGAGGTCAGCAGATTTCCTTTATTTTATTTTTTTAATTAAAAATTTTTATTGTATGTTAATTCCAGTGTAGTTAACCTATAGTGTTATATTAGCTTCAGGTATACAATATAGTGATTCAGCAATTCTATAGGTTACTCAGTGCTCATCGTCATAAGTGTAGTCTTAATCTCCATCACTTACTTCATCCATTCCTCCACTGACCTTCCTCTGGTAACCATCAGTTTGATCTCTAGAGTTAAGAGTCTGTTGTAGGTTTGTCTCTTTTCTTCTTTGTTCATTTGTTTTTTAAATGCCACATATGAGTTAAATCATATTGTATTTTTCTTTCTATGATTAACTTTTTTCACTTAACATTATACTATCTAGATCCATCTATGTTGTTGCAAATGGCAAAATTTCATTATTTTTTTATGGCCAAGAAATGCTTCATTGTGTGTGTGTGTGTGTGTGTGTGTGTGTGAGTGCATCACATCTTCTTTAGCCATTCATCTATTGATGGATACTTGGGATGCTTCCACAATTTGGCTATTGTAATTAATGCTGCCTAAACATAGGGCTGCATATATTTTTTGAATTAGTGTTTTTGTATTCTTTGGGTAAATACTCAGTAGGGCAATGGTAATTCTATTTTTAACTTTTTTTAAAAAATAAATGTTTATTTTTGAGAGAGAGGGAGAGAGAGAGAGAGAGAGAGAGAGAGAGATAGAGAGAGAGAGAATGCATGGGGGAGGGGCAGAGAGCAAAGGAGACACAAAATCCGAGCTGTCAGCACAGAGCCTGATGCAGGGCTCCAACTCACAAACCATGAGATCATGACCTGAGCCAAAGTCAAACACTTAACGGACTGAGCCACCCAGGTGCCCCTCTATTTTTAACTTTTTGAGGAAACTCTATACTTGTTTTCCACAGTGGTTGCACCAGTTTGCATTCCCACCAACAGTGCACGAGAGTTCCATTTTCTCCATATCGTGCCAACACCTATTGTTTCTTGTGTTTTTTATTTTAGCCAATCTGACAGGTGTGAGGTGATATCTTACTGTGTTTTTAATTTGCTTTCCCATGAAGATTAGTATTGTTAAGAATCTTTCCATGTGTTATTGACCATCTGTCTTTAGAGAAATGTATGTTTATGTCTTCTGCCCATTTTTTAATTGAATTATTTTTTTGGTGTTTATTTATATAATTTCTTTATATATGTATATATATATCACGTTTTTATTTAAATCCTAGTTAATTAACATATAGTGTAATATTGGTTTCAAGAGTAGAATTTAGTGATTCATCACTTACAGTTAACACCCACTGCTTATCACAACCAGTGCCCTCCTTAATGTCCATCTCCTCTCCAGGAACGCTTAGTTTATTCTCTATAGTTAAAAGTCTCTTATGGTTTTCTTCCCTCTCTTTTGTTTCCCTCCCCCTGTGTTCATCTGTTTCATCTGTTTTGTTTCTTAAATTCCACATGAGTGAAACCATCAGGTATTTGTCTTTCTCTGACTTATTTTATCATAATACAGTCTAGCTCGATCTATGTTGTTGCAAATGGCAAGATTTTGTTCTTTTTGATGGCTGAAAAATATTCCATAGTAGATATATACACCACGTCTTATTTATCCATTCATCATTCCATGGATGTTTTGGCTCTTTTTATAATATGGCTATTGTTGGTAATGCTGTTATAAATATCAGGGTGCTTGTATTCTTTTTAGTCAATATTTTTGTATCCTTTGGGTAAATGCCTAGCAGTGCAATTGCTGGTTTAGAGTAGTTCTATTTTTACCTTTTGAGTAACCTCCTTACTGTTTTTTGGAGTGGCTGTACCAGTTTTTATTCCCACCAAAAGTGTAAGCATCCTTGCCAACATCTGTTGTTTCCTATATTATTAATTTTAGCCATTCTGACAGGTGTGAGTTGGTATCTCATCATGGTTTTGATTTGTATCTCCCTGATGATGAGTGGTGTTGAGCATCTTTCATGTGTTCATTAGTCATCTGTGTGTCTTCTTTGGAAGAATGTCTATTCATGTCTTCTGCCCATTTCTTAACTGAATGGTTTGTTTTTGTGTGTTGAGTTTTACAAGTTCTTTATAGATGTCCATGTGATGTGTCATTTGTAAATATCTTCTGCCATTCTGTCGGTTGCCTTTTTTTTGTTGATTATTTGCTTTTCTGTGCAGGAACTTTTAATTTTGATGTAGTCCCAATAGTTTATTTTTCCTTTGTTTCTCTTGCCTCAGAAGACACATCAAGAAAAATATTACAATGGCCAGTATCAGAGAAATTATTTACTTTCTGTGCTTTCTTCTGGATTTTTTGTGGTTTCAGGTCTCACATTTGGGTCCTTAATCCACTTTGAATTCATTTTTGTAAATGGTGTAAGAAAGTGAGGTCAGGAGGTTTTCCAATATTTTAGGATATTTCCTTTAGTGAAGAAAAACTTTTTGGAAGTTTATTGGTTGTTTCACATCTTCACACTATTGTTTAGCAAGTTGCTGCTCTAGTCCTTCGACTTGAAAGTATGAACAATTTTGCTAATGTGACATATTTTAGAAAGTTTGAAGAGAATTTGGGTTCAAATATTCAAACAACAGAATAATGAAATCTTTTCTTCTTTCACATAATTTGAAGTGACATCCATACAAATAGCATTGTGTTCAGTAATAAGATAGTTCATTTGTATATAAATTGACCAGAACTATAGGAAAATTAATTTTTTACAAATTCACACTCAAGAAATATTGTCAGATCCTTCATTTGTCATAATACTTTATTCAAAGGAGAATAAATTACAAAAAAACCAGTTTAACTTTAATGGTAATTAACATATTTGTTAAGTTACTCATCCAATCAGTATTTGAGTGCCTATTCTGATGCATTCATTGTTCTGCACACTTGAGATACATCAGTGAAAAAGAGACCAAAAAATATTGTATTCAAGGATCTTACCTTCCAGTATCAGTGAGAATGAGCAATACATGTACTGGATAAGTAAAATTAGGAAACTTATAAAAAGGTTCTAAGTGTTATGGGAAAATAACAAGAAGAGTAAGGTAAGGGGAATAAGGCATGGCAGCTGTGGGGATGTTTGTTTTATTAAATAGAGTGGTCTGGATAGATTGCATTGTAAATTTGAAACTTTAGCACAAACTTGGAACTCCATGAAGGCCCAGGGCATTCCAGGTAAAACAAATAGAGTAGTGCCTGGATGGCTCAGTCAGTTAAGCGCCCAACTTTGGCTCAGGTCATGATCTCGTGGATCGTGGATTCTATCCCCGTGTTGGGCTCTGTGCTGACAGCCTGGAGCCTTAAGCCTGCTTTGGATTCTGTGTCTCCCCAACAACTTGGAGACTTGAGCCTGCTTCGGATTCTGTATCTCTCTGCCCCTCCCCTGCTCATGCTCTGTCTCTCAAAAATGAATAAAAATTAAAAAAAAATTAAAAAACAACAACAACAAAATAGAGCAAAAGCATCAAGCAGGGTATTTTAGTTCAGCTAGGTGATCATTGTGGCTGGGATTTAATAAAGGAGGGATGGAAGAACAATAGGGAGGAGGTTAGAAAAAAGAAAGGAAAGCCAGATCAAATAGGGCCTTCTAGGTAAGCCATGTTAAAGACATTGCTTTCACTTTAAGGGAAATTGAGAAACATTTTAAGCAAATGACTGACTTGATCTTGTTCATGGTTTTGTATTTTTTATTTTTTAATGTTTCATTTATTTTTGACAAAGAGAGAGACAGAGCATGAGTGGGGAAGGGGCGGAGAGAGAGGGAGACCCAGAATCTGAAGCAGGCTCCAGGCTCTGAGCTGTCAGCACACAGCCCAACGTGGGGCTTGAACCCACAAACTGTGAGATCATGACCTGAGCTGAAGTTGGATGCTTAACCGACTGAGCCACCCAGGTGCTGCTGATCTTGCTCATGTTTTAAGAAGATAATAATTATTTCCGTCTTACTAGAGAAGAGTAAGGATAGAAGAAAGAAAAGCTGGAGGTTATTTTACTAATTCTACTGAGACCAGAATTAGTTTCAGTAGATACAGTAGATCTAGTTCTATCTATAGTTATATAGTTCTATCTATAGTAGTGGTAGATATAGTAATATGTGGTTGGATTGTGGTTATACTTTGAAGGTAGAGCTAACTATATTCCTCTACACACTGGGTGTTGGTTGTGAGGAGAAGAGAAGAGCATAGGATGCTGGTAAAATTTTGGCATAAGTAATTGTATCGACGGATTTCGTATCAACTGAGATGGGAAAACTGTGGGGCAGTAGGCTTCATAGTTTAAATTTCAAAGTTTAAATTCAAAAGAGAAGGCTGGGAAGGTGACTTTTTAAAAAGAACCCACAACAAAAAAATAACAGAAGCAAATAAACATTTCTGAACATAAAGCGTATCGAAATCTTTGAAAATGTTTAACTATATGTGTTTCCTGTGGCTGCTGTAATATATTATCACAAACTTGATGGCTTTAAATAACAGAAAATTATTCTCTCACAGTTCTGGATACCAGAATTCCAACATCAGTTTCTGAATCTATATCAAAGCAAGCTCTCTCTCTGGAGGCTGGTGGATGCTTTGTTCCTTGTTTCTTTCAGCTTCTCATGCTTTGCCTGAGGCTCCATCATTTAGATGTCTGCCTCCATGGTCACATTGCCTCATCTTTTTTTGTCTCTCTCAAATCTTCCTCTGCCTCCCTTACAGATGGGTATATATGATTGTATTTAGGGCTCAAAATAATAAAACAAGATAACTTCCCATCTTAAGATAGTAGACCTTAACATCTGCAAAGACACTTTTACAAATAAACTAACATTTCCAGGACTTAATATCATTTGGGGAGTCATTAGTCTGCCACAAATGGCCAAAGAATGAGTGTAAAAGACCTGGATAAAATGATGAACACTTACTATGTCTTTTATTGTTCATAGCTTTATGGAGGTATAATTGAAATATAATCTGCTCATATATTGTATATAGTTTGATGAGTTTTGACATATTTATACATCAATGAAAACATTACCACTATCAAGGTAATAAACATTTGCATCACCCTGAAAAGTTTTGTTGTTTCCCCTGTGTAATGTATCTGACATGCCCTGTTCAAACTGAATAGTTTGATGTCATTATAGATTATTTTGAATTTTCCAGAATTTTTAAAAAATGGAATTATGCAATGCATGTTCTTTTTTGGGAGATCTGGATTCATGTTGTGTATATCAATGTTTCATTCCTTTGTATCACTGAGTAGTATTCCCTTATATAAACATAAAACAATATTTTTATATTTCATTTTTAAATTAATATTTGGTTTGTTTCCAATTTTTGCCTATTGGAAGTAAGGATGCTATGAATATTCACCTAATGGCATTCCTTAGATATATGCTTTTATTTCTCTTGGGTAACTACCTAGGAGTCATATGCTAGGTCATATACTAACTTTTATATTTAATAGTTTTTATTTTAGAATAGTTTAGATTTCTGGAAAATATGACAAAGTAGAGAGGATTCCTGTGTTCACTTCATTTAGTTTTCTTTATTGCTCATGTAATACATAACTATGGTACACTTGTCACAAAGAAAGAAAAGGAATATATGTTGTTATTTACTAAAGTAAAGGCTTTATTCTAATTTCCTTGCTTTTTATCTAATGTCTTATTCTGTTCCAGAATTCTATACAGGCTACCACATTACATTTAGTTATCACTCTCCTTAATCTTTTCTAGAATGTGACAGTTTTTTGGACTTTTTGTTTTTCATGTTCTTCACAGTCTTGAGGCTTATTGGTCAGGTATTTTGTAGAATGTCTTTTAATTTGGATTTGTCTAGTGTTTTGCTTGTGATTACACAGGAGCTATGGCTTGGGTAAAATACCACATCACTAAAGGTCCATTCTCATCATATTCATATCAATGATATATGCTCTCAATTCACTTTAGCACTAATAATGTTAAGTTTGGTCAAATGACTGAGGCAGTGTTTGTCAGGTTCCTGCACTACACAGTTACTTTTTTCCTCATGTGGTAATGTTTAAAGAAACTATTACATTTTTTCAAAGGGATTGTAACATATTATATTTCCTCTATGACAGTTTCAGTTCCTCCACCTCTTTGTCAGCACTTTGCGTGGTCAAGCTTTGAAATTAATGCATTCTGGTGGGTATACGGTGGCGGCTTTTCATTGTAGTCCTCATTTGCATTTTATTTGTATTTCCCTAATGACAAATGGTGAGTAGCTCTCTTCATTTGCATATTTGCCATCCTCAGATCTTTGGGAATTTTTTTTCAAATGTTTTGTTCATTTTGAAATTGGTCTGTCATTTGATAACTGAGTTATAAGCCTTCTTTATATTCAGGATATAAGTTGTTTGTCAGATAGATATGTCTTGAAAATATTTTGTCTAATTTTATGTTTTAACTTTTATTTTTCATTAACTTAGCATTTGAAGAGCAGAAATTTTTAATTTTGATCAAGATCAGTTCATAAAATTTCCTTTTATGCTTTATGTATGTACTATTGTATCAGAAATGTTTTGCCTAGGGGCACCTAGGCGGCTCATTTGGTTGAGCATCCACCTTCAGCTCAGTTCATGATCTTGTGGTTCATGAGTTTGGGCCTGCGTCAGGCTCTGTGCTGACAGCAGAGAGGCTGGGGCCTGCTTTATATTCTGTGTCTCCCTCTCTCTGCCCCTCCTCCACTCATGCTCTGTTTCTCTCTCTCTCTTTCTCTTTCTCTCTCTCTCTCTCAAAATGAATAAACATTAAAAAATTTAAGAAAAAAGAAATGTTTGCCTAAAATCACCAAGTTTTTTCATGTTTTCTTTTAGAAGTTTAATAGTTTTAGCACTTATATTAAGTCTGTGATACATAAGAAGTTAATTATTACACAATATGTAAGTAAAGAGTTGAGGTTCTTTGTTTAACATTAGATTTCCAATTTCCCTCTTTTTCTTATAATATGGTCCTTTTTGGACATAATTTATTAAAATTTGTCTTTGCTACCTTTAAAAAAAATTTTTTTTTTCCAACGTTTATTTATTTTTGGGACAGAGAGAGACAGAGCATGAACGGGGGAGGGGCAGAGAGAGAGGGAGACACAGAATCGGAAACATGCTCCAGGCTCTGAGCCATCAGCCCAGAGCCTGATGCGGGGCTCGAACTCACGGACCGCAAGATCGTGACCTGACTGAAGTCAGACGCTTAACCAACTGCGCCACCCAGGCGCCCCAAAAAGTTATTGTACCAGCTGTCTATGTATCAATTTTCAGACTCGTGATTTTGTCCCATTTTTCTGTATGTCTATTTTCTTGAGGTTTATTTATTTTTGAGCGAGAGAGTGACAGAGCACGAGTGGGGGAGGAGTAGAGCGAGAGGGAGACACAGAACACGAAGCAGGCTTCAGGCTCTCAGCTGTCAGCGCAGAACCTGATGATGGGCTTCAATTCACAAACCACAAGATCATGACCTGAACTGAAGTCAGATGCTTAACCTACTGAGCCACCCAGGAGCCCCTCTATATGTCTATTTTTAAACAAATACTGTATTCTGTTGAGTATTGTACTTTTATATTATCTTAAAATTAGTTATTATAATTCCTCCAACTTATTTTTTTCCAAAATTAAATAGTCTATCACTCAGAAGTATAATAATTGCGATGTCTGACAGGCAATACAAAATTATAGACGTTCAAGAAAGGAGGAAAATATAACACACAACGAAGAGGAAGATATACAATAAAAACAGACCCAGAATAACACACTTGATAGGATTAGTACACATGGATGTTAAACATGTATGAATATCCTTATATCAAGAAGGAAGCATAAATCTTAAGCATGACAAGTATATATGAAAGATAGAAGAAAGGCTCAAATTAAACTTCTAGAGATGCCCAGTACACTGCATTAGATGTAAAATATACTGGGTGGGACTATCAGCAGCTAAAATACCACAAAAGAGATTGCTATACCAAACAACAGACTTTAAACATAAAACATAAATATATTAAAGCACACATATAAGTGAACCGAAATTAGTGAATCATGAGACATCAAGCCCTGCAGCTTCTCTCAGGGACAATTTTCTTGTGCTACTTGTCCAATATCTGAAAGCTGTTGCTTCCTATATTCGTCCTATATATTATTGTTTAAGACTGAAACGTAAATCTGGCTCCCCAGCATTACATCATGGACAGGAGTGGAAATTTAGAACCTATTGATTCTGACCAAAGTTCTTAGTATTTGGCTTTTACCTTATTTCTTATGAACAAGTCCATACTCTATCCCTCAGCTAATTTCAATTCTGTCCCTTCAGGCCAAAGTTCCTCCTTTGTACTCTAGCTACTTCAGAGATAGGAAGGAGACTGCTTTTTGTCTAGTCGATGGTCCTATGCTCAGTCTCTGCTAACCACTTCCAGAATGCTCTGAAAGCAAAATGCCTCTTGGACTTCACTAACATATGTCAATTTCCCGGTATCATTCCTTTCTCACGTCAGCTCACGGACTTAGCTCAGTCTGTAAGTCACCCTAATCTCCTCCAGTTGTATGAGGTGTGTATTACGAAATATAAATTACAAAGGAAAATAATTTGTTCACAAAGATAGCAATTTTAAAAGATGTTTACCATTTAGGGGATTCCATATCCTCTAAATTTGAATTTTTTTAAAACTATAAATAGTCTGTTTGGAGACATAGAGAGCAATTTATAGTTAGGCCTTGATTTATGAATAGAAGAAATATGGAGTGTGGTTTTGTGCATACTCAGAATGTTTTTGTGCCCAAAACTGTTTCCTCAAATCTCAGAAATTGATAATAAAAATGTTATTAATATATTTATTTGAAAGAAATAGACTTTAGTCTAAAAAAGTATTTTACTTACATTTTACAAGTAATAAACAAATACACTTTGAAAGGGATAGGAACATAAGCCTCATCGATGATCATGTTGGCAGAAATTATTTGTTTTGTTTACTTTTTAGTAGTTACTGAAAATTATGTGTAAGAGTACATAGGAAAGGAATAGGGAGATCTTCCAGAATAACGGAAGGGAAAAAAGAGGCACTTACATGCACAGGGGCTAAAGATAAACTACCAATTTTATAACTTTACCTGAAGCTGACCCTCAAGGCAACAGAAATTAATGTTGTGTTCTGTAGCCATGTGACTGAATTCATCTACAGTGACCATTAAAGGGGCCGCTGACAAATGCTACAGACAACCCATAACTTATCTAGCTAGTTATCTGCATTACTAACATCCCTCTTAAGAAAAAATGAACAGTTTGTTCTAAGAATAAGCAGATATTTAAGATGTTTTCTGTCTGTGCAGAGTTCTATTCCAGTTTTTATTTTAGCTGTGGCTGTTTTTTTATTTTTAAATACTGTTTGCATGATTTTTAATTTTTATTTTATTGATGTATCATTGATATACAATGTTTGTTTCAGGACTACAAGATAGTGATTTGATAATTCTGCACATTAGGCATGCTCACCATGATAAGTGTAGTTACTCTCTGTCACTCTGTACTGTTATTAACATATTACTAACTATATTTCCTATGCTATATATTCATCGGCATGACTTACTTATTTTATAACTGAAAGTTTGCATCTCCTAATACCCTTCATCTATTTCACAGATCCCAACCACCACTACTAGTTTTGATCTCTGTATTTATTAGTCTGTTTCTGTTTGGTTGTTTTTATCCAAAAAGTAAGTAAAATCATGTGATATTTGTCCTTCTCTGACTTATTTCACTTAGCATAATAATCTGTAGGTCCATCCATATTGTCATAAATGGCAAAAGTTCATTCTTTTCTTTGTGGCTGAGTAAAATTTATCATGCATACACATCCTGACTTATCCATTCATCTATCAATAGACACTTAGGTCACCAGTGTATCTTGGCTATTGTCAATTATGTTGCAATAATCATAGGAGTCCACATATAGTTTAGAATTATTTTTTTTTATTTTCTTCAGATAAGAACCCAGCAGTAAAATGACCGATTAATATAGTATTTCCATTTTTAATTCTTTGTGGTGCTTTCATGTTCTTTTCCATAGCGGCTGTACCAATTTACATTTTACCAACAGCATATGAAGGTTCCCTTTTCTCCACATCATCGCTACATCTTACTTCTTTTTTTTTTTTTTAATTCTTGTTATTTCTTTTCTTTTGACACTAGCCATTGTAACTGATGTGAGGTGATATTTCACTATGGTATTGATTTGCATTTCCTCACTGATAAGCGATGTTGAGCGTCTTTTCATGTGTCTGTTGGTCATCTGTATGTCTTCTTTGGAAAAATATCTATTCAGGTCCTCTGCCCATTTTTAATTAGATTACTTGAGTTTTTTTGAGTGTTGGGTTGTATGAGTTCTTTATATACTTTGGATATTAATTCTTTATCTGTTATCATTTGCAAATATCTTCTCCCATTTAGCAGGTTGTCTTTTTGTTTTGTTGATGGTTTTCTTTACTATGCAAAAGGTTTTCGGTCTGATATAGTTCCAGTTGTTTATTTTTGCTTTTGTTGCCTTTGCCTGAGTAGACATACCAGAAGTATTGCTAAAGTTAGTATCTAAGAGATTACTGCCTATGTTTTCTTCTAGGAATTTTACGGTTTCAGGTCTCAAACTTAGGTCTTTAATCCAATTTAAACTTATTTTTGTCTATGACATAAGAAAGTGGTCCAATTTTGTTCTCATACATGTAACTGTCCAATTTTCCCAGCACTGTTTGTTGAAGAGATTATCTTTTCCTTATTGTACATTCTTGCCTCCTTTGTCATAGATTAATTAACCATGTAGGTGCTTAATTTTATTTCTTGGTTCTCTATCCTGTTCTAATTATCAATGAGTCTATTTTTGTAGCAGTACCATATAGTTTTCATTACTATAGCTTTGTAATATATTTGAAATTGGGGATTGTGATACCTCCACCTTTCTTTTTCTTTCTCAAGATTGCTTTGGCTATTTGGGGTCTTTTTTAGTTCCATAAAAATTTTAGGCTTATTTGTTCTAGTTCTATGAAAAATGCCACTGGTATTTTCATAAGGGTTACACTGAATCTGTAGGTTGTTTTGGAAATTATGCATATTTTAACAATATTCTTCAATGAGTATGGTATATCTTTCCATTTGTTTGTGTTATCTTCAATTTCTTAAAGTTTAACAGTTTCAGAGTATAAGACTTATGCCTCCTTTTGATGCAATTGTTAATGAGATTTTCTTAATTTCTTTTTCTGCTATTTTATTAATGTACAAATGCAATGGATTTCTGTATGTTAATTTTGTATCCTCCAACTTTACTGAACTCATTTATTAGTTCTAACAGGTTTTTTATTATGTAACCTTCAAATAGTGACAGTTTTACTTCTTATTTACCAATATGGGTGCCTTTTTTATCTTGTCTGATTGTTGAGGCTGGAACTTCTGGAATTATGTCGAATAAAAGTGGCTCAAGTTGACATCCTTGTCTTTTTCCTGAATTCAGAGGAGGAGCTTTCAGTTTTTCACTATTGAGTCTGATATTAGTTGTGGGTTTCTCATATTTGGCCTTTATTATTCTTAGGTATGATTTCTCTAAATCCACTTTGAGATTTTTATTTTATTTTATTTTATTTTATTAATTTTTCCCCATACTCCAATATTCTCTGTTATTTATTTATTTATTTATTTATTTATTTATTTATTATATAATTTGTTGTTAAGTTAGCTAACATACAGTGTATACAGTGTGCTCTTGGCTTCAGGAGTAGATTCCCGTGATTCATCACTTATATACAACATATGTTCATCCCAACTAGTGCCCTCCTCAATGCTCATCACCCATTTTCCCCTCCCCCTCTCCCCCCACCTTGCTTCAACCATCAGTTTGTTCTCTATATTTAAGAGTTTCTTATGGTTTGGCTCCCTCTCTCTTTGAAACTATTTTTTCTCCTTCCCTCCCTCCATGGTCTTCTGTTAAGTTTCTCTAGTTCCAACTATGAGTGAAAACATATGAAATCTGTCTTTCTCTGACTGACTTACTTCACTTAGCATAATATGCTCCAGTTCCATCCATGTTGTTGCAAATGGCAAGATTTCATTCTTTCTCATTGCCAAGTAGTTTTTCATTGTATATATAAACCATGTCTTCTTTTTCCATTTATCAGTTGATGGACATTTGGGCTTTCCATAATTTGGTTATTATTGGTAGTGCTGTTATAAACATTGAGGTACATATGCCCCTATGAAACAGCACTCCTGTATCCATTGGATAAATTCCTAGTAGTGTATTGCTTGGTCATAGGGTAATTCTATTTTTATTTTTTTGAGGAAACTCCACACTGTTTTCCAGAGCAGCTGCACCAGTTGGCATTCCCACCAACAGTACAAGAAGGTGTCTGTTTCTTGTTGAGATTTTTAAAATCATAAATAGATGTTGTATTTTGTCAAATGCTTTTTCTGAACCTATTGAAAGGAACATATGGTTTTTAACATTCATTTTGTCAATGTGGCTTATCACATTGACTGATTTGTGGTTATTGAACTATCCTTGCCTCCTGGAATAAATCCCACTTGATTATAATGAATGAACATTTTAATATATTGTTAAATTAGTTTGTTAATATTTTGTTGAGGATTTTTACTGCCTATAATCAGTAGAGATAATGGCTGGTAATTTTCTTTTTGTAGTGACTTTGTCTGACTTTGGTAACAGGGTAATACTGGGTTTGTAGAATGAGTTTGAAAGCTTTCCTTCCTCTTTTATTATAAGAATAATTTGAGAAGGGTAGGTACTGTTCTTCTTAAATGTTTTGTATAATTCACCTGTGAAGCCATGTGGGCCTGGACTTTTGATTGCTGGGAATTTTTTGATTGTCAGTTCAGTTTAATTACTAGTAACCCATCCATTCAAATTTTCTATTTCTTCCTGACTAAGTTTTGGAAAATTATGTTTCTAAGAGTTTATTCATTCTTTTAGGTTGTCTAATTTGTTGGCATATAATTATTCATTTGAGTCTCTTATAATTCTTTGTATTTCTGTGATGTCAGTTATTACTTCTGTTTTATTTCTGACCTTATTTATTTGTGTATTTTTTTCCCTTCATGAGTCTAGGTAAAGATTTACCAATTTTGTTTTTGTTCAGAGTGGCAGTTTTTGGTTTCATTGAATTTTTTTCTCTTATTCTTTCTCTATTTCATTTAGTTCCACTCTGACTTTTACTATTATCCTTCCTCTATTAGCTTTGGGCTTTGATTGTTCTTACCTACTTCCTTTAGGTTTAGAATTAGATTATTTATCTGACTTTTTTTGTCTCTTGAGGTAGGTGTGTATCACTATAAACTTCCCTCTTAGAACTTTTTTCCCTGTGTCCTCCCAATTTTAAGCCAATGTTTTTCCACTTTCATATTTCTCCAAGTATTTTGATTTCCTCTTTGCCTTCTTCATTGACACTTTAGTAATTTAGTAACATATTGTTTAACTTCCACATATTTGTGTATGTTCTCTTTCTTTCTTTCTTTCTTTCTTTCTTTCTTTCTTTCTTCCATACTGTTGTGGTAAGGAATTATGCTTGATATGATTTCAGTCTTCTTAAATTTGGTGAGATTTGTTTTGTGAATTAACATGTGATCTATCCTAGAGAATGTTCCATGTGTACTTGAGAAGAATGTGGGTTCTTCTGTTTTGCATGGAAAGTTCTGTATATATCTGTTATGTTCATCTGGTTTAATGTGTCATTTAAGGTCAATGTTTCCCTATTGAATTTTTTGTCTGGAGAATCATTTGATTGATACAAGTGGAGTGTTAAAATCCCCTATTATTGTATCAAAGTCATTTTCTCCCTTTATGTTTCTTAATATTTGCTTTATATATCTAAGTACTGCCCTGTTGGGTGCATAGATATTTGAAATTGCTTTATCCTCTTACTGAATTGATACTTTGATCATTATATAGTGCACTTTTTTGGCTCTCGCTATAATCTTTGTTTTAACATCTATGTTGTTTGATATAAGTAATTCTTTGCCAGCTTTTATATTCAATTTCTATTTGCATGGAATACTTTTTTATCACTTCATTTTCTAATCTGTATGTATCTTTATGTCTGAACTTAGGTCTCTGGTAGGTTGTAAAGATGGGTCTTCTTTTTATCCATTCAGTCATCCTATGTCTTTTGATTGGAACATAGACTACTTACATTTAAACTAATTATTGATAGGTATGTACTTCTTGCCATTTTGTTGTTTCCTGGTTGTTTTTGTGGTTTGTCTTGGTTTATTCTTTTCTTGTTCCATTCCTATGTGGTTTGATAATTTTCTTTAGTGTTGTTCTTGGATTCTTTTCTCTTTATTTATTTTTTGTGTGTGTATCTATTAAAGCTCTTTGGTTTGTGGTTGCCATGAGGTTCACATAAAACATCCTAAGAATATAGGAGTCTATATTAAGTTTATAGTCACTTAAGTTCAGATACATTCTAAAAGCACTACCTTTTTACTCCCCCGCCTAAGTTATATGTGTGTGTGTGTATATATATATATATATATATATATATATATATATATGACGTAATGTGTTTTAGTCTCTTTATTTGTAAGTTCTCTAATTTTTAACATTTTTTATTTTACTTTTGTCTTTTAACCTTCATATTGTCTTTTAAAGTGATTGATATATTACCTTTACTATATGTTTGCTTTTACCCATGAAATATTTTTCTTTCATAATTTTCTTCTGGTATGGCCTTTTATTTTTCTATTTCAGTAAGTCCCTTTTATATTTTTCATATGGCCAGTTTAGGGGTGATAAACTGCTTTATATTTTGTCGGGTGAACTCTCTCTCCTTCAATTCTGCACGATGACTTTGCTGGGTAGAGTATTCTTGGTTGCAATTTTTTCTTTTTAATACTTTGAATATATCATTTTACTTCTTTCTGGCCTAAAAAATTTGCTGAAAAGTCAGCTACTGGTCTTGCAATTTAGTCGCTTTTCTCTTGCTACTTTTGAATTTCTCCTTTTACCTTTAATTTTGACATTTTAATTACTATTTGTCTTTGTGTAGACCTTGGATTTCCCTTGTTTGGGTATCTCTGTGATTCCTGGACCCAGTTGTCTGCTTCTTTCCTAAGGCTAGGGAAGTTTTCACCTGTTATTTCCTCAAATAAGTTTTCTACCCTTTATCTCTTTTCCTTCTGGGACCCCCACAGTTAAAATGTTAGTATTCTTTATTTATCAGTGGTTCCTTAATCTATCTTCATATTTTAAAAAAATCATTTATTATTATTATTATTTTTATTATTATTTTGCTGTTCAGTTAGGTGATTTCCATTACCCTATCTTCTAGATTGGTTATCTTTCCTTCTACATCCTCTAATCTGCTGTTGATTCCCTGTAGTGTATTCTTCTTTTCCAGCTATTGTATTATTCAGAACTGATTGGCTCTTTTTTATGCTTTCTGTGTTTTTGTTGAAGTCCTCACTGATTTTATTCATTTTTCTTTCTAGTCCAATGGGCATCTTTTTCACATTACTTTGAACTCTTTATCAGGTATAATGCTTATCTCCATGTTATTTAGTTCCTTTTCTGATGTTTGTTTTGTTCTTTTATTTAGAGCATATTCTTGTCTTCTCACTTTGTTTGATTTCTGTGTCTGTTTCCATGAGTATTCTCCTAGTCTTGAAGGAGTAGCATTTTGTATGAACATCCCCTGTGTAGACTGTGTATGCCTGGTAGATTTAGTTGGCCATCTGAGGCTTGCTTACATGGGATTAGGGTTCTGGGGCACTTCACACAGGTAGCACCATGGTAGAGTGGCAGGACCTGGCCAGGTGCTCCTGGGGCTCTCTGTGCAGCAGTTCCCTAGCAAGACAGCTGGAGCAGAAGTGGGTACAGCGGGGGTGTCATGGGTGCTTTTGGCCTCAGCAACTTTGGTTAGATGGCTGGATTTGTAGTTGGCATAGGCTTTGGTGTGTCCTTGTGTGCACCACATTTGGGCTGCCTGGTGGGATGGCTCCAGCTAAGGTGGGTGTGGACAGATGTGCTTCTTTGGGTGGATAGCTGAAGCTAGTGTAGGCTAGGGACCCAAGGCTTGCTGAGGCAACAGACCAGCTAAAGCACCAAATCCTGCTTCCATCTGTACTATCAAGGTATAGAGGAGATGTAAACAATAATATTCACCAACACTTTTGACTTTGGAGAGAGTTCCAGGTGTCAAACATGAAACTGTTTGGTGGATGCTTTAGGGTTAGTTCACTTATAGTTTAGTTTCCTTTTAAACTCTGGCTCCTTTTTTTTTTTTTTTTCCTTTCCTGTGCCTCAAGGCAGGCAAATCTGCCTAGATAACACTCAGTGATAACTCTCCCTACTGCATTTGCAGCATTGGGTTGGGGTTTCTATTGTTACTGTGTCTCCATCTCTCCTGCTGTTCTGTGTGGTCCCCGTATCCTTTGTTAAACAGAAGGCATTCAATCATCCCCCAGTACTAATTCAGGAGGAATTGCTCTGTGTGTAGGTATAGATTTGGTATGTCCGTAGAAGGAGGTAAGTTCAGGGTCTATCTACTCCACCATCTTAGACCCCTCCCTCGATGGCTGGTTATTTTTTAGTAGATGTTTTCATTTCATTGAAAATGAAGATTAAGGACGTTGTTCTCTAAGAAATGAGCACATATTAAGATGGTTTGTCTTACTTGGTCAAGGACCTTCAAATTAGAATTGAGATGCTTATATAAGGAAGGTATATTGGTCTCACCTATTTCTTATTACTGAAAGGTGCTAGAAAGGAAAGGAGCCTAAAATGATAGCAGTCTCCACCTGCTCCAAATGGTAATCCCATTTTAGTAGAAGACCCAGACTCCCTCGCAGGGCTATTCAGGGAAGCATATGCTTACTTGAATCTGTTCACATCTAAGGAACACAGATTTTTTTGAATGCTATGTGTGGCTGCTAAAGCCACAAATTTGAAATATCTGTTTACCTTTTGCAAAAAAAAAAATCTGATTTTATGGCTAAAATTTATATCTGCTGCTGACATAATTTTAGTTATCTAAAGAGACTAGAAGAATAAGATGAGAAATAAAAAAGAAAAGGAATTTCATTATACAAACTAAATATTTCATTCAGAGAGTAAAGTTCCATTTTGTCCATGAATATTTTACTTACTTAAAACTAGGGCACCTGGATGGTTCAGTCAGTTGAGTAGCCAACATCAGCTCAGGTCATGATCTCGTGCTTTGTGAGTTTGAGCCTGACATCGGGCTCTGTGCTGACAGCTCACAGCCTGGAGCATGCTTCAGATTCATGTCTCCCTCTTTCTCTGCCCCTCCCAGCTCTCAGTCTGTCTCTCTCTGTCTCAAAAATAAATAAACATTAAAAAAATTAAAAAATAACCCTAAAACCTAATTAATTATAACTGCAGACATTTGGAACTTATTACGTATTGGCTTAGATTACACTGTAACTTTTTCTAGTTTTTATTATAAGCTTGAAGACAAATACTTAGAAAACATTTGAGACAGTGACAACAGTGAAGTGGCAGTATTTTGAGGAAGGAGACCTGTGCCCAGGTGACAGACACACTGACTGTAGGCCCAGATACAGACACAGCTCTGTCTCTCTGTGGACTAGGCTACAGCCCCATTTGGCTTTGGTCCTGACACTGGTGCCGTTCACCAAGCGACTGAGGAAGAGTCCACCCATGCCCTGGGTAACAGGCCAAGATCTGGTTTTTGGCTGTGGACCCTAAGCTGACCTGTTACCCAGCTCCAACCCTTCTTAACTTCTGGTTCTGCCAGTCCAAGTCCAGGCAGGAGACACACCTATCCAAGCTCTGAGGCAAGCCTCTGACCTTGGTTCAATCCAATTGCAGATTCTGAAATGGGCCTGTAACTCAGCTCTATTCCCACCCAGTTGTAGTTCTGAAGTGGTCTTGCCTACTCAGAAATTCACAAGGAGACACACTCATCTGAGCCTTTGGAGGTAGGACTGCTGGCTTTGGTCTGAATGCAGATTATAAAGCAGCCCTGTCACTTGGTTCCAGCCCCTCTAAACTGCAGTCTGGGATTAATGCTGCCTATCTAGTTTTCCCCCAGTTTTGAGCTTTTCTAAGGACCTAGGGAGAGCCACACCTAACTGGCAAATCTGGGTACATGCATGCTATTAAAATCCACAGATTGGATTAATGGATTAAAAAAAAAAGCATATAACAATATTCTTTTGTTACAATTTCTTTTTGTTACAACAAGACAAGAGACTCATATAAACTTTAAGAACATGTATAGGCTGAAAATCAAGGGATGAATATGGTAATGAAAAGAGAGCAAGGGTGGCTACACTTATATCAAATGAAATAGATGTTCAGTCAAAATTAATAAAACAAAGAAGGTAACTATATAATGATAAATAGATTAATTTATCAAGGGGATAGAAGAATTATAAATATAGATGCATACACCATTAAAGCACCTAAATATATTAAACCATTATGAGAACTAAAGAGAGAAATATATTGCAGTACAATAAGAGGTACCTTCAATATCCCACTTTCATAAATGATTGGATCTTCCCAACAGAAAATCAGTAAGGAAACATTGGACTTCAATGACCCTACAGACCAAATGGACCTATCAGACATATACAGAACAGTCTATTCAACACAGTGGACTACACATTCTTCTCAAGTACATACCAAACATCCTGCAAGATAGACTATATATTGGGCCATAGAAAAAGTCTTAACAAATTTAAGTTGGAAATCATACAAGTATCTTCTCTGTCCACTATGGTATAAAGCTATAAATCAGTAACAGGAAAATTCACAAATAAGGGCAAATTAAACACAACACTTCTAAATAACCAATGTATCAAGGAAGAAATCCAAAGGGAAATAAAAATTTTTGAGGTAAACAAAAATAAAAATACAAATACCAGATCTTATGATTCAGAAAAAAGCAGATTTATGAAGGAACGTTATAGTGATAAATGCCTATATTAACAAAAATGAAAAACCTCAAATAAAAAAACTAACTCATCCCAAGGATCTAGAAAAGAATAACACACTAAGCCCAAACTTAGCAGAAGGAAGAAATGCAAAAATTAGAGCATAAATATATGAAATAGATACTAGCAAGACGGTAGAAAAGATGAACAAAATTAAGAGTTGGTTGCTTGAAAACATAAACATAGCAACAGATCTTTAGCAAGACTTACAACAAATAAAAGGACAGGATGATAAATGAGAGAGGAGATATTGTAACTGAAACTACAGAAATACAAAGGATTATAAGAGACTACTATGACAATTGTATGCCAACAAATTAGAAAACCTAAAAGATATTGATGCATTCCCAGAAACCTACAACCTTCTATGACTGAATCATGAAGAAATAGAAAACCTTAACAGACCAGTAATGAGTAAGAATATTGAAGCAGTAATCAAAAACCTCCCAACAAAGAAAAACCCAGAACAAGTTGCCTTCTTGAGTGAGTTCCCCTAATCACTTAAAGAAAATTTGTCTATTCTTTTCAAACTTTTCCAAAAAAATTGAAGATGTATAAATACTCAAAAATTCATTTTATCATGCCAGCATTACCCTCATATGAAAGCCAGAGAAGGGTATTGAAAAAAAAAAAAAAAAAGAACATTACAGGCTAGTATCACTGGTGAACGTAGATAAAACAATTCTCAACAAAATGCTATTAAACCAAATTCAACAGCATATTAAAAGAATCATACACAGTGATCAAATAGGATTTATCCCTGGGATGCAAGGATGGTTAAATACATACAAAACAATAAACATGATGTGCCACATTAACAGAATAAAGGATAAAAACATATAGTCATCTCAATAGATACAGAAAAAAAAACATTTCACAAAAATCAATATCCACTCATGATAAAAACTGTAAACAAATTAGTATATAAGGGATGTACCTCAACATAATAAATTCTATATATGATGAACCCACAGCTAACATCATAATCAATGGTAAAAAGCTGAAAGTTTTTCCTGTAAGATCAAGAACAAGACAAAGGTGCCTAATTTCACCATTTCTATTCAATAGAAGTTTAGAAGTCATAGCCAGAGAAATTTCACAAGAAAAGAAATAAAAGGTATCTAATTAGAAAGGAAGAAGTTAAATTTGTCCCTTTTGTAGATGATATGTTCTTATATATAAAAAACACTAAAGGCACCACTAAAGAATGGTCAAAATGAAAATAAATTTGTCAAAGTTTCAGGATATAAAATCAATATATAAAATCAGTTGCATTTCTATACACAACGAACAATTAAAAAAGAAATTAGGAAAATAACCCCTTTTACAATTGCACTAAAAATAATAAAATACAGAGGGAGAGATTTAACCAAGAATGTGAAAGATCTCTTCACTGAAAATTTTTAAATATTGATGAAAGAAGTTGAAAGACTCAAACAAACGAGAAAATATTTTGTGTTCATGGATTGAAAGTGTTGGTAAAACATTCACACGACCCAAAGCAATCTACACATCCAATGCAATCCCTATCAAAATTTAAATGGCATTTTTCATGTAAATAGAAAAGAATCCTAAAATTAATATGGAACCACACACACAAAAAATCTCAGTAGCCAAAGCAATCTTGATAAACATGAAGAAAACTGGAGGCATCATACTTCCTGATTTTCAAACTATTACAAAGTTATAGTAGTCAAAACTGCATGGTACTGGCATAAAAACAGACACATAGAGATCAGGGAAACAGAATTAAGAACCCAGAAATAAATCTATTCATATTCAGTTAATCTTTGAAAAGGATGCTAAGAATACCCAATAAAGCAATGATAGTATCTTCAATAAATGGTTCAAGGATAACTGAATATCCACGTGCAGAGAATGAAATTAAATACCTTATTCCATACAAAAAAATGGATTATACCATACTCAAAATGGATTAAAGACTTAAATCTAAGACCTGAAGCCCTAAAACTTCTAGAAGAAAACATAGGGGAAAAGCTCCTTGACATTAGTTTTGGCAGTTTTGGCAGTTATTGAATTTGACACCCAAAGCATAAAGCAACAAAAATAAAAATAAACAAGTGGGAACGCATTAAACTAAAAAGCTTCTCCACTGAAAAAGAAAACTCTTGTACACTATTGGTGGAAATGTAAATGGGTACAGCCATTATGGAAATGTATGGAGATTCATCAAAAAATTAAAAATAAAACTCCCATATATTTCCAACAATCCCACTTGTGGGTATATACAAAGAAAATGAAATCAGTATCAAAAAAGTCTGTATTCCCATATACCTTACAGCATTATTCACAGTAGCCAAGATATGGAAACAACCTAAATGTTCATTGATAAATGAATGGATAAGACAATGTCATATATGATGGAATATTATTCAGTGTTAAAAAGGAAGGAAATTCTGCCATTTCCATTGAACCTAGAGGATATTATATTAAGTGAAATATACCAAACAGAGAAAAACAAATACTCATATGTAAATGGTCATTTATATGTAGAATCTAAAAAAGTAAAATTCATAGAATCAGATAATAGTAGTTGCCCAGAGTTGGGGTTGAGGATATGTTTGCCAAAGGGTACAAATTTCAGCTGTAAAATGAATAACTTCTGGGGCTCTATTAGAGCAGAGTGGTGATTATAGTTAATAATACTGTATACAAGAAACTTGCTAAAAGTAGATCTTTCTCAGCACACACATGTAAACACACACACGGTAACTATTTGAAGTGATGGATGTGTTAATCAACTTGATAGTTGTCACATTATACTCAATACTTACATACTTATACTTTATACTCAATACTTTATTAAATATTCTTTATTAAAACAATTCTTTATTGAAACAATAGCTAATATTAAATTAACTCTATTTCAAGCCCAGCAGTATACAACTATGGGAAATGCAAATAAAGCAAAATAATTAATATTAAAATGCAGCAGGCCCTCAATCCTCAAATTAATTCTTCTATATAAGAGATAACAAGATTACATATGTATGTATATATATCACATAATATGGAAATTCTGTGTAAAATAACAGGGTGCTGAAATGATAAGCACATATAAGGCCTTTAGCACAACATTGATAAATATTGGCAATATTAATGGCAAAACAATAGTACAAAAAACTTCATATAATACACTATGATTTGTACAGTTTTGTTATACATTATCTCACTTGATCTCCATATTAGGACTGTCAATAAAGATGTCAAATATCTGTAACTGGTATGAACTTTGTAATTTCTATGTATAATTATTGTATATGACTTCAACACTTTTAATAATGGCTCATGGAACCAGGATTTGATTAAGTCTGAGTCCAAATTCTGCACATGTCATCATTATGACCTACAGTTTCTAAATACATATTAATGCAAATTGTGGCTCATGACATAATTATATAAAATGGGATTTGTTTCCTGAGATTTGAAAAAGAAAAAAAATGTATCCACATCTTGTATTTCTCACAGGCAAAACTATGTTTCTACTGCAGAGGTGGGGGAAAACACTCCTTTTGGTAATTTGGATCCCAGGGAAAAGGAAAAAAAAATCTTTCCTTCAATTATGAAGCAATAATGTATACATTATAGTCAATCAGTCTTTCAGAATATCAAATCTCTGATAGCATCTCTTCTATCAAATCCAGAGGCCAAAGAATAATGACTTAAATAAACAGCTCCTTAAGAACTGGAAGTAGTTACAAAAATTCTTTTTTTTTTTTCACTACAGGTTTGTAAGAAAATTTTGCTTTTAATAAATTAAGAACATAAAATGTACATTTGAGTTATTTGTTGCCAGATTGACTGTAGGTATCAATTTACTTAGGTGTTACATTTTCCACTATGATGTGAAAAAGACTTCCAATTCTCGAGAATTTATTAGAGCTTTGACAGTATTTAATAAAATCATGGGATCTATTCTTTAGTATGTATTCATTGGTCTTAGATTTATAACTATATAGGATGAATCTAACACTTCAAATATTTGAAAACAATTGTGTCTGCTTTTTCTTGTTCTTGCACTTGGATATTACATAGACATCTGCCTATTTGTCAGTATCCTCTTTCAAGGGTGGCCAAAGAAGGTAGTAAGGAGAATAATTCTTATTTTTACCTTTTCTTCTTCAAAAGACTGAATTGATAATGTTAAAACTATTTTTTACTCCCAAGTTTCTGAAATCTTTCCCTTCCTTGGGCAAATTTCAAATTTTACCAGGATTGCTTAATCCATTTAGGCATAAGTCATTGTTTCTGAAGTTGGAATATCATATACAGGAACCTAAGCTGACTTTAATGAATCTTCAAATTCATAAATGACCACAGAATATTTTATAAACATAACACATTTTATGATGAGAGCGAGTTCTCTTTTCTAATGCCATTACCAAATTCAAGCAAATATGAAAAGAAATAAATTCTCTCCACAAAAGAGAATAATCTTATGGATAAAATAAAAAAATGAGAGGAAGAAACTGATTTTTGTTTGGTTAGGGGGTCAAATTAAAATATTGTTTTCAATTATGTGACATCTACCATTGCTAATTAATTGTATTTGGCAATTTTCCAACAGGTGTTATAACTCTTATTTTAAAGTTTATCTCATGAAAGAAAAGAAAATTGTGAGGGTAAAAAAGATTTCTGATAGTTCTACATTTTGGATGTTTCAGAAGTTATGGAAGATTATGTTATACCTTTGATTAAATTTATTCTTCTCTAACTGTATATATATTTGATCTAAAAAAATGGGCATTGAAATTATTTTCTAGTGATTAACTGTCCAGAACATATAGGGTAAAAATCATCAAATAAATAAAGATGCTATCCTCAGGGATGTTAATTATTGCTAGCGTAGGTATTAAGGATCTTAAAATGGTTTGTTCAAAGGAAACTAGAAAAATTATTTCATATGAAAGCTGAGTGATGACTATTTAAAATTATTTTAAAATATAAAATATAATAAAATATTTAAATATGAATAAATAAAATTATATTTTAAATTATAAATGATAGAATACAGATTATTACTAGAAAGTTTGTATTTTAAACTTGTTATCCAGATAAAAATTTATTTAAGAAGCAATAACTGGGGCACCTGCATTGCTCAGTTGGTTAAGCGTCTGACTCTTGATTTCAGCTCAGGTCATGATCTCCTGAGATTGAGCGCTACATCAAGCTCCCCACTAGGCATGGAGCCTGCCTAAGATTCTCTCTCTCCCTCTCTCTCTGTCCCTCCCCTATTCATGCTCCCTTGCTCTCTCTCTCTCTTTCTCTCTCTAAAAAAGGGAAAAAAAAAAGTCAATAAGCTATAGCTGATCCTTGAACAACATGGGTTTGAACTACACAGATCCACATATATGTGGATTTTTTTCAATAAATACAGTATAGTACTGTAAATGTATTTTCTCTTCTTTATGATTTTCCTAATAACATTTACTTTTCTCTAGCTTACTTTATTGTTAGAATATAGTATTTATTTATTTATTTAAAAAAAATTTTTTTTTCAACGTTTATTTATTTTTGGGACAGAGAGAGACAGAGCATGAACGGGGGAGGGGCAGAGAGAGAGGGAGACACAGAATCGGAAACAGGCTCCAGGCTCTGAGCCATCAGCCCAGAGCCTGACGCGGGGCTCGAACTCACTGACCGCAAGATCGTGACCTGGCTGAAGTCGGACGCTTAACCGACTGCGCCACCCAGGCGCCCCTAGAATATAGTATTTAATACAAGTAAGACACAAGACATGTTAAAATGACTGTTTATGTTATTGGTAAGGATTCCAGTCCACAGTAGGCTATTAGCAGTTAAATTTTTGGGGAGTCAAATGTTACACATGAATTAGTGTTAAACACTCCAAACTCTGGTGCTATTCAGGCATCAACTTCATTTTCAATTTTTAATTTTTAAGGTGATTATTATTTAAACCTATTACTTCACTTTACACTTGTCATTCAAAATGTATGGCATGTAATTTAACTATATATGATATGCAACTTTATTGTTTGAAAGGAGAATCACTTGATTTCTGGCAATAGAAAATTTGATAAAATCACCAGTTAATTACATATCAACTGAGTTCTCATAAATAACTGAAACTTTTTTCAGTGTGGTTAGAAATTTGGAAGTTAACCTTTTGACATGATCATTAAAATGTCACAACTTCCTCATAGCTCCCATATCATATAATTCTCAGTGTCTTTCTCAAAGCCCTCTTTCCCCAGGACCTCAATAGTACTATTATGAAAATAATTCTGAGTTCAAAAAGGCTTAAAAACTAATGGGTTGACAAAACTAAAGAGGCAGCTTTATTTTTTATAGGTTTTAACTTTTCAAAGTGCCCTGTAAAAATGTAAGAAAAATACAACAAAATATTTCCTGAACTCATTTTATCATGGAATACTTACAGGACAAAATATTTTGGGGAGACTATTATTTCTATAATAACAGAAAAAAATCTATTTTGTATAAACTGATACTTTCATAAAATACAATATAAATAAAGACATACAAAATATGAGTTCAGAATTTGTTTAAAAGTTTATTTATTTTGAGAGAGAGAAAGACAGAGAGAGACAGAGAGAGAGCAGGGGGAGGGGCAGAGAGAGAGGGAGAAAGAAAAAATTCCAAGTAGGCTCTGCACTGTCAGTGCAGAGCTCCACATGGGGCTCAATGTCAATAACCGTGAGGTCTTAACTTCAGCTAGAATCAAGTTGGACGCTTAACAGACTGAGCCACCCAGGAACCTGGTTCCCAGTTTTTATATTTAGATTCAAAAGACATAAAATTAACCTACTCAATTAATACCAATATTCCTACATGCTTACTCTCCTTTTTTGAACTTCATCTCATCATATTCCAAAAACACACAGGTGTCGACTGGCAATGTTGCAAGGGTCAGTTTTTAAGTAGCAACGCTTTCTACAGTACAATTTGTGAACCATAGTCTTGTAACATTCCATTCACTTCTTCTATGACCTTAATGACAAATCAAAAGAAACATCATCCAGCTTTGCCTGAGCTTTTCTGTTGAGGATAACTAACTGTCAAATTATCCTATTTTTTTCTTCCTTTCCTTTCTCCTGTTCTCGTTATTTCTCTTCTTACCTCTCTTTTTTTCCTTCTAATAATGATTCATTGTTTAATAAATCTTTAGTAACAAACTGTAAACCTTTGTTAGATATGGATGCTCTGGGAAATATAAAATAAAAAATTGTTCTCCCCTCATGGTGATGTTCTGTATACAAGCTATTGTACTGTAAGTGCAATACTACCACAAAAGACTATCAAATAGTGTGCAATAAGAATTCAGAAAACTCTGAATTCTCTTATTTGGGGGCTCATATTTGTTCTTTCTAGTTTTATGCACTTGTTTCTTTTATTTAAATTTATTTAATTAGTTAACATACAGTACAATATTGGTCTCAGGAGTAGAGTTCAGTGATTCATCACTTACATACAACACCCAGTTTTCATGCACTTGTATTATTCATGCTCTCACTAGTCATGCAGCAGGTCTAATACATCTGCAACTCAGCCAGCTTGAATGTGTCTAGGGAGAACTACTATTTCCACCCAACACCTGTTGTTTGTAATGCTCAAAACCACCAATTTCAGCAACTATTTGGTTGTTGCTGGATTTTATATCTCCTCAAACCTGTTCTTGACATTTCTTTCACAAAATGTGATATGCTGGATGAAAGATAGACTTAATAAGTTACCTTGTCAATTTATGTAAAATCAAATAACATATATGACCTTCAGTCAACTAACTACATTCAGGTGACACTACTGGGAAAACTTTTGTATGTTTGATAAGACTGTCTAGAAGCTTATCAATTTTACTAATCTTTTCAAACAAATAGCTTTCAGTTTCATTGATTTTTCTCCATTGATTTTTCTCTATTCCACTAATTTCTGCTCCTTATTTTATTATTTCCTTCCATCTGTTCACTTTTTGTATAATTGCTCTTCTTTTTCTAGTTTTTCAAGGTAGATATTGAGATCATTGAGTTTTAACTTTCTTGTTTTTTAATATAAGTATTAATTGGTATAGATTTCTCTCTAAGCATGACTATTCACCCACCTTTTGATATGTTCTATCTTTATTTTATTTTATTTTAAAATATTTTCTAAATTTCCTTAGACTTTTTTGGAAACAAATTATTTAGAGGTATGTTATTTAAATTCCAAATATTTGTTTTCCATATATATTTTCCATATATATTTCTGGTTTTGACTTATACTTTAATGCGGGGTTACTTCATTTTATTCTATTTCACTTTATTGAGCTTTGAAGATACTAATTTTTTAAAAATTGGAAGTTTATGGCAACTGTGTGTCAAACAAGTCTATTAGCATCATTTTTCCAAAAGTAGTTGATCACTTTGTGTCTCTGTATCACATTTTGGTAAATTATGCAATAGTTTAGTTTTCATTATTATTATATTTATTATGCTGACTTACAATTGGTGATCCTCGATGTGATTATTGTGTTTTGAGGCTCCACAACTATACCCTTATGAGACAGTTAGCTTAGTTGATAAATGTGTGTGTTCTGAATATTCCACCGGCCAGCCTTTCCCCGATTTCTCTTCTCTTTGGGCCTCTCTATTCCATGATACATATCAGTATTGGAATTACGCCCATTAATAAGTCTACAATGGACTCTCAGTGTTCAAGTGAAAAGATGAGTCTCACATCTCTCACTTCAAGCCAAAGCTAGAAATAATTAAGCTTAGTAAGGAAGGTCATCCAAAAGCCAGTCCTCTTGCACCAGTTAGCCAAATTGGAAATGCAAAGAAAAAGTTCTTGAAGTAAATTAAAAGTGTTACTCCAGTGAACAAATAAGTGACAAGAAAGCAAAATAGCCTTATTGATAGGAAGAAACTTTTAGAAGATTGGATAGAAGATCAAACCAGCCACAAAACTCCTTTAAGCCATGGTCTAATCCAGATAACAACGTAATTCTCTTCAGTTCTGCAAAACTTGAAAGAGGTAAGGTAGGTGTAGAAGAAATGTTTGCAACTGGCAGAGGTTTGTTCATGAAGTTTAAGAAAAAAAAAAGCCATCTCCATAATACAGAAGTTCAAAGTGAAGCAGCGAGTACGGATGTAGAAGCTGCAGTAAGTTATCCAGACCTAGTTAAGATAATTAATGAAAATGGCTACACTAAACAACATATTTTCAATGTAGATGAAACAGTTTTCCTTAGAAGGAGATGCCATCTAGGGCTTTCATAGCTAGGGAGGAAAATTAACTGCCTGGCTTCAGAGCTTCAAGGGACAGGCTGATTTTCTTGTTAGAGGATAATGCGGCTGGTGACTTTAAGTTGAAGACTGATCATTTACCATTCTGAAAATCGTAGGGCTCTTAAGAATTATGCTAAATCTACTCTGCCTGTGCTCAATAAATGGAACTATAAAGTCTGGATGACAGCACATCCATTTACAATATGGTTTACTGAATATTTTAAGCCCACAATTGAGATCTACTACTCAAAAAAAAAAAAGATTTATTTCAAAATTCTATTGTTCATTGACCATGAACCTAGTACCCAAGAGCTCTGTTAGAGATATAATGAGATGAATGTTGTTTTCATGCCTGCTAGCACAACATTCATTCTGCAGCCATGGATCAAGAGGTAATTTCAACTCTCAAGTCATTATTTAAGAAACACGTTTTGGGGCGCCTGGGTGGCTCAGTCGGTTAAGTGTCTGACCTCAGCTCAGGTCAGGATCTCGCAGTCCGTGAGTTCGAGCCCCGCGTCGGGCTCTGGGCTGATGGCTCAGAGCCTGGAGCCTGCTTCCGATTCTGTGTCTCCCTCTCTCTCTGCCCCTCCCCCGTTCGTGCTCTGTCTCTCTCTGTCTCAAAAATAAACATTAAAAAAAAATTAAAAAAAAGAAACACATTTTGTAAGGCTCTAGCTGCCATAGATGATTCCTCTGATGGATCTGGGCAAAGCATGTTGGAAAACTTCTAGAAAGGATACACCATTCTAGAGACCATTCAGAACATGTGTGACTTAGGGTGCCTGGGTGGCTCATTTGGTTAAGTATCTGACTCTTGATTTCAGTTCAGGTCATGATCTCATGGTTTGTGGGTTCGAGCCCCATGTTGGGCTCTGTGCTGGCAGCGTGGAGCCTGCTTGGTATCCTTTCTCTCCTTCTCTCTCTGTCTCTTTCCTGCTTGTTCTCTCTCTCTCTCTCTCTCTCTCAAAAAAAAAAAAAAAAAAAAAAAGAAAGAAAAGAAAAGAAGTACATGTGTTTTTCATGGGAAGAAGTCCAAATATAAACATTAATAAGAATTTGGAAAAAGTTGATTCCAACCCTCATGGATGACTGTGAGGGATTTAATACTTCAGTACTGAAGTAACTCAGGTGTTGTATAAATGGCAAGAGAACTAGAATTAGATAGACACGGAGCCTGAAAATGGGACTGAGTTGCTGCAATGTCATAATAAAACTTGAATGAACAAGGAGTTCCTATTTATGGATGGGCAACGACAGCAGTTTCTTGAGATGGGATCTATTCCCGGTGAAGAGTTTGTGAAGATTGTTGAGATGACAATAAAAGATTTAGAATATTACATAAACTTAGCTGATAAAATAGAAGCAGGGTTTGAGAGGAATGCCTCCAATATTTAGAGAAGCTCTACTATGGATAAAACACCATTAATTGGCATTGCATGCTACAGAGAATCTTTCATGAAAGGAAGAGTTAACTAATTCAACAAACTACGTTGTTGTCTTATTTTAATAAATTGTCACAGCAACCCCAACTTGAGCAACTCAACTCTAATCAGCCAGCAGCCATCAACATTGAGGCAAAACCTTCCATCAGTATGAAGACTATGACTTGCTAAAAGCACAGATGATGGTTAGCATTGTTTAGCAATAAAGTAATTTTTAATTAAGGTATGTACATTGTATTTTCAGACATAATAAAGTTTCACACTTATTCGACTGCAATACAGTGTAAAAATAGCTCTTATATTCATTGGGAAAACACAAAAAATCATTTGACTTGGTTTTTTGAGATATTTGCTTGTTTATGATGGTCTGAATCAAACCCATAATATCCCCCAAGGTATGCCTGTGTTTTATATCATTTAAATCATTTAAATATATTGACACTCATTTTATGGATTATAATACTGTCTATCTTGTTGAATATATGTGCTCTAGAAAGGAACATGTACTATATAAATGTCACTAAGGTCAAGTCAGGTGATAAGGTTTTTAAGTAATTTTTGGTCTCATTACTTAATTTTTTTTTTAAGTCTACTTTTTCTCTACCTCATGGAGAGAGGAGTATTAAAACCTCCAACTGTGATTCTGCATTGCTGGATTTCCCCTTTCAGTTATATAGTATTTATAATTTATACATTTTATAGCTGTTATTACATGCATTCATATTTATAATTATTATGTCTTCTTTATAAAACAACCATTACATCATTATGGAAACATTCTCTTTATGACTGTTAATATTCTTTAACTTAAAGTAAATTTCTGAAATGAATGATGTCATTCTGGTTGTCTTATGTTTAGTTTTTGTATACTTTTTATTATCTTTTTATTTTTAAAGTTTCTTTATATTTGAAGTAGATTTCCTACCTGATAATATCTTTCTGTTAATGTAATGTTTAGTCAGTTTACATTAATATAACTACTATGATTAATTTCAGTCCACATTTTGCTATGTATTTTATATTTTGTTTCCCCTTCTCTCTTTGCTTGTCTTCGTTTGGATAAATTTCATTTTGTTTAAGATTCCATTTTATCTCCACTATTGATTATTATGTATTTAATTGAAATATAGTTGATACAGAATATTACCTTAGTTTCAGGTGTACAAAATACTGGTTTGCCAACTCTATATGTTATGCTAAACTTATTATTAAAATATAAGCTTATTTTTAAAATATATTAGTTGAGTAAAAAATTGCTCATAGTACTATTTTTGGTCAGTATGTAATCTTTTGCATAAATTGTTTTTACCTAGTATAATTATTCCTCTAGCTAAATAACTTTCTTTAAATATTTTATAATTTATTCCTCCTAGTGATGAATTCTTTGAGTTTCTACTGGTCTGAAAAGTATCTTGATTTTATTAAGCTTTTTGAAACAAATTTTTGCTAACTATGGATGGATGTGCACACTCCATAGGTTTTTTTCCCTTGTGTCTTGGTCAGGAGAATTTTAGATGAGAATCTATTGTCATTTTTTTTTTTATTGTTCTGTATATATCTTTTTCTCCTATGGTTCTTTTGAGATTTTCATCTTTATTGTTGGATTTTGACAATTTGGTTATTATGTGTCTTAGTGTGTTTTTCTTTACATTTCTTCTGTTTAAATACATAAGAATTTCTTGGATCTGTGAGTTTATCATTTTTATCAAATTTGGAAAATATTTGCCATTGTTTCTATAAGTTTTTGTTTCTCCCACTCCTCTTTTTCATATTTCAATTAGATGTATATTATACCACTTAATATTGCTTCATTTGTTACTTTATTCTATCAATTTTGTCTTTCCTTTTCATTTTTTAAGTCATTGCTATGTCTTCAAGGTCTCTGGTCTTTTCTTCTATGCCTGTTCTGTAAATCCAAGTCTGATATTGATTTTTAAGAATGTTTTCTAATCATTAAAAAAAACTTCTTTGAGAACAAGTGGGGGAGGGTCAGAGAGATAGGGAGACAGAGAATCCCAAGCAGGCTCTGCACGGCACAATGCAGACCCGGATGCAGGGCTCAATCCTACCTACCATGAGATCATGGCCTGGGCCAAAATCAAGAGTCAGATTCTTAATGGACTGAGCCACTCAGGTACCCCTTTTCTCATAATTTTTAATTGTTTTTCAGGTTCATTTCTCCTCGAGCATATTTATAAAGTTTATAATAGTGGTCTTATACTCCTTATCTGCTAATTTTATCATTTCTATAATTTGTTTCTACTAATATTGATAGGTTTTTCCTGTAGTTATGAATCATATTTTCTTGACTTTTTTATGCTTCTTACATTTTGGCTAGATACCAGACATTGTTGTTAACATTTTATGGAGGTATAATTCACATATAGCATTATAATTGCTTTAGATGTAAATCATAATAATTTGGTATTTGCATATATTGTAATATGATCACTGCAATAAGTCTAGTTAGTATCCATCACCATACAGAGGTACACTATTTTTTCTTGTGACTGGAACTTTTAGGATTTACTCTTCTAGCAATTTTCAAATATGCAATACAGTGTTATTAACTATAGACATTGTGCTTTATATAACAACCTTATGACTTAATTTATTTTATACCTGGAAGTTTTTTTTTCTTTTTAAACCCTTTACCCATTTTACTCACTCCCATCCCCTATCTCTAGCAACCACCAATAAGCTCATTCTATCTATGAGCCTGATTTTAATTTTCTAGATTACACATGGAAGTGAAATCCTAGAGCATTTATCTTTTTCTGATTTATCTCACTAAGCATAATGTCCTCAAGTTCCAACTGTGGTGTCACAAATGGCAATATTTCATTTTTTATGGTTAAATATTCTAGTGTGTGTGTGTGTGTGTGTGTGTGTGTGTGTGTATACATGTGTCTGTGTGTGTGTATATATACAAAAAAAGTTGTGTCACATGCAAAACGTTTTTCCCCCATTCATATATTGATGGACACTTAGATAGTTTCCATATCTTGGCTATTGTAAGTATTGTTGCAGTTTACATGTGAGTTGTGCATCTTTTTGAGTTAGTGTTTTCATTTTCTTCAAACACCCATAAATGGAATTGCTGGATCATATGGTAGTTCCATTTCTAAAATTTTTGGAAATTCCATTCTTTTTTTCACAGTGACTTGCATTAATTTACATTTCCACCAAAAGTGCACAAGTGCTCCCTTTTCTCCACATTTTTGTCAACACTTATTTGTTGTCTTTTTAATAAGGCCATTTTAACAGGTGTGATGTCATATCCTGTTGTAGTTTTGATTTGTACTTCTCTGATCAGATTAGAGACTTTAAATATCTTTTCACATGTCTGTTTGCCATATGTTTTCTTTGGAAAAATGTCTTTCAAATATTCTACCCATTTTTAATGGAATTATTTCTTTTCTGTTGAGTTGTGTAAGTTCTTTATATCTTTTGAATATTAACCATTATAAAATACCTGATTTCAAATATTTTCTCCCATTCATTGGATTGCCTTTCAATTTGTTTGTTTCCTCTGCTATGCAGAAACTTTTTATTTTGATATAGTCTTACTTGTTTATTTTTGCCATTGTTGTTTTTCCTTTACATGTCAGATCCAAAAAATCATCAAGAGTGATGTCAAGTAGCTTCTTACCTGTTTTCTTCTTGGAGTTTTATGGTTTCAAGTCTTATTTTCAAGTTTTAATCCATTTTGAGTGAATTTTTATGTATGGTGTAAAATACTGTATAATGGCAACTTTGTTGTACATTACTCAAACATGTTTGCATCATCTGGGGTCTCTATTTTGTTCTATTGATCTGTGCATCTGTTTTTATGCCAATACCATACTCTTTTGGTTATTACAGCTTCGTAATATAGTTTGAAATCTGGCAGCATGATCATCCTGTTTTGTCTTTATTCTCAAAATTATTTTGCTGTTTGGAGGATTTTGTGGTTCCTCACAATTTCAGATGCTATTTCTGTGAAAAATGTTGATGGTGTTTTGATGGGGACTGCATTGAATCTGTAGATTATATGGACATTTTATATATAATATGGAAATTTTAACAATAGTAATTATTTCAATCATGAATATGGAATATCTTTCTATTTATTCATGTCTTCTTCCATTTCTTTCCCTAATGTCTTATGATTTATAGCATATAGGTCTTTCATCTGCTTAGCTAAATTTATTCCTAGACATTTTGTTATTTTTGATGGAATTGTAAGTATAATTGTTTCATATTATCTCTTATAGATAAGTATTGGTGTGCATAAACACAACATATTTTTGTATATTTATTTTGTATCCTGAATTTTAATGAATTTATTTACTAGTTCTAACTTTTTTTTTAGTGAAATCTTGTGGGTTTTTGGAAGTATAACGTGTTTAGCAAAGAGTGATGGTTTTACCTCTACCTTTCCAATTAGGATGTCTTTTTTTTTCTTGCTTAAATGCTCTGGCTAGGGTGTCTAATGCTATGTTGAATAAAGAGGCAGAAGTATACATCCTTGCCTTCTCTTAATCTTAGAGTGTAATGTTAGCTGTGAGATTGTCATTATAGCCATTATTATTATATTCTCCCTAGGACCACTTTCTATCATAAATGGATATTGAATTTTGTCCATGACTTTTCTGTATCTATTGAGATGGCCATATGATTATTATCCTTCATTTTGTTAATGTGGTGTACCCCACTGATTGATTTTGGGAAGTTGAACCATTCCTATATCTCTGAAATAGTTTTTACTTGATCATTGTGTATGACCTTTTTTAATGTATTGTTGAGTTTTATTTGCTAACTTCTTTATTGAAGTATAATTAACATATATTGTTATATTAGTTTTTAGGTGCACAATAAAATGATTCAGCAATTCTATACATTACTTAATGCTCATCATCATAAGTGTATTCTTCAACTATTTCACCCATCTCCTCAAACCTTCCCATCAGCAACCACCAATTTGTTCTCTATAATTAAGAGTCTGGTTTTTTGCTTGTCTTTTTTTCTTTGTTAGTTTGTTTTGTTTCTTAAATTCCTCAAAAGAGTAAAATCATGGTATTTATTTTTCTCTGTCAGACTTATTCAGTCTATATCCTCTAACTCTATCAATGTTGTTGCAAATATCAAGATCGTATTCTTTTTTATGGCTGAGTAATACTCCATTGTACATACACCCACCACTTCTTTCTCTATTCATCTGTCAATAGACACTTAGTTTGCTTCCATAATTTGTCTGTTGTAATTAATGCTTCAATAAATATAGGGGTGGATACATCTTTTCAAGTTAGTGTTTTTGTTTTCTTTGTATAAATAACTGATAGTGGAATAGATGGGTCATATATTTCTATTTTTAATTTTTTGGGGAACCTCCATACTGTTTTCCACAGTGCTTACATCAGCCTACATTCCCACCAATAGTGCACAAGGGTTCCCCCTCATCATCCATGCCAACACTTTTTATTTTGTTGTCTTTTAGATTTTAACAATTCTGATGGCTGTGAGGTGACATTAGTGAAGTTTAGTTTGCATTTCTCTGGTAAATGGTGACATTGAGTATTGGCCATTTATATGTCTTTTCATGTGTCTGTTGGCCATTTATATGTCTTTGGAGAATTGTCTTTGGAGAATATTCATGTCCCATGTCTATTTTTTAATTGGAGTATTTGTTTTTTGGGTGTTGAGTTGTATAAATTCTTATATATTTTGGATATTAACCTCTTACCAGATGTCTCATTTGCAATTATCTTCTCCCATTTGGTAGGTTGTCTTTTTTTTTTTTTGATAGTTTTCTTCATAATGCAAAAGACTTTTATTTTGCTATAGTCCCAATAACTTAATTTTGCTTTTGTTTTCCTTGCCAAAGGAGGCATATCTAGAAAAATGTTTTTATGGCTGATGTCAAAGAGAATACTGCCCATGTGTTCTTCTAGAAATTTTATGGTTTCAGGTATCCCACTTAGGGCTTTAATCCATTTTGAGTTTATTTTTGTGTATCATGCAAGAATGTGGTCCAGTTTAATTCTTCTGAATATGGCTGTCCAGTATTCCCAGTATCATTTCTTAAAGATACTGTCTTTTTCCCATTGCATAATCTTGCCTCCTTTGTCATAGATTATTTGGCCATAAAATCATGGGTTTATTTCTTGTCTCTCAATTCTGTTGAATTTATCTACATGTTGGTTTTGTGCCAGTACCACACTGTTTTCATTACTATAGCTTCGTGGTATATGTTGAAATCTGGGATTGTGATACCTCCAGTTTTGTTCTTCTTTTACAAGATTAGGTAGTGATTCAGTCTTTTGTGGCTCCACACAAATTTTAGGATTATTTGTACTAATTCTGTAGAAAATGATCTTGGTATTTTGATAGGGATTGCACTGAATATGAAGATGACTTTGTATATTTTATTTTATTTTATTTTATTATTTATTCATTTATTTATTTATTTTATTATTTTTTAAAATATAATTTATTGTCAAATTGGCTAACATACAGTACATACAATGTGCTCTTGGTTCTGGGGGTAGACTCCTGTGGTTTGTCACTTACATACAACATCCAGTGCTCATCCCAACAAGTGCCCTCCTCAATTTCCATCACCCATTTTCTCCTCTCTCCCATCCCCCATCATCCCTCAGTCTGTTCTCTGTATTTAAGACTCTCTTATGGTTTGTCTCTCACCCTGTCTGTAACCATTTTTTGCCTTCCCCCAAGGTCTTCTGTTAAGTTTATCAAGTTCCACATATGAGTGAAAACATATGATATCTTTCTCTGACTTATTTCACTTAGCATAATACCTTCCACTTCCATCCATGCTGTTGCAAATGTCATGATTTCATTCTTTCTTATTGCCAGGTAGTATTCCATTGTATATATAAACCACATCCTCTTTATCCATTCATCAGTTAATGAACATTTAGGCTCTTTCCATAATTTGGTTATTGTTGAAAGTGCTGCTGTAAACATTGGGGTACATGTGGCCCTATGAATCAGCACTCCTGTAACCTTTGGATAAATTCCCAGGAGTGCTATTGCTGGGTCATAGGGTCATTCTACTTTTTAAATTTTTTGAGAAACTTCCACACTGTTTTCCAGAGTGGCTGCACCAGTTTGCATTCCCACCAACAGTGCATGAGGGTTTCTGTCTCTCCACATCTTCATGAGCATCTATTGTTTCCTGGGTTGTTAATTTTAGCCACACTGACCAGTGTGAGGTGATATCTCAGTGTGGCTTTGGTTTTTATTTCCCTGATGATGAGTGATATTGAGCATCTTTACATGTGTCTCTTGGCCATCTGGATGTCTTCTTTGGAAAGTGTCTATTCATGCCTTCTGCCCATTTCTTCACTGGATTATTTGCTTTTGGGTGTTGAGTTTGGTAAGTTCTTTATAGATTTTGGTTACTAACCCTTTATCTGATATGTCATATGCAAATATCTTTCCCATTCCATTGGTTGCCTTTTAATTTTGTTGATTGCTTTCATTGCAGTGCATAAGCTTTTTATCTTGATGAGGTCCCAATAGCTCATTTTTGCTTTTAATTCCTTTGCTTTTGTAGATGTGTTGAGCAAGAAATTGCTGTGGCTGAGGTCAAAGAGGTTTTTGCCTGCTTTTTCCTCTAGGGTTTGATGGTCTCAAATTTAGGTCTTTCATCCATTTTAAGTATTTTTTGTATGGTGTAAGAAAGCGATCTAGTTTAATTCTTCTGCATGTTGCTGCTCAGTTCTCTCAGCACCATTTGCTAAAGAGACTGTCTTTTCCATTGGATGCTCTTTCCTGCTTTGTCAAAGATTAGTTGGGCATACATTAGTGGGTCCAATTCTGGGTCCTCTATTCTATTCGATTGGTCTATGTATCTGTTTTTATGCCAATACCATATTGTTCTGATGATTACAGCTTTGTAGTAGAGGCTAAAGTCTGAGATTGTGATGTCTCCCACCTTGGTTTTCTTTTTCAATATTACTTTGGCTATTTGAGGTCTTTTGTGGTTCCATATGAATTTTAGATTGTTTGTTCTAGCGTTGAGAAGAATGCTGGTGCAATTTTTATTGGGATTGCATTGCATGTATAGATTGCATTGGGTAGTATTGACATTTTAATAGTATTTATTCTTCCAATCCATGAGCATGGAGTGTTTTTCCATTTCTTTGTGTCTTCTTCAATTTCCTTCATAAGTTTTCTATAGGTTTCAGCATACAGATATTTTACAACTTTGATTAGGTTTATTCCCAAGTATTTTATGGTTCTGGGTGCAGTGGGATCAATTTCTTGATTTCTCTTTCTGTTGCTTCATTATTGGTATATAGAAATGGAACCAATTTCTGTACATTGATTTTGTATCCTGTGACTTTGCTGAATTCATGTATCAGTTCTAGCATCTTTTTGGTGGAGTCTTTTGGGTTTTCCATGTAGAGTATCATGTCATCTGTGAGAAGTGAAAGCTCAACTTCTTCTTTGCCAGTTTTGATGCCTTTGATTTTATTTTGTTGTCTGATTGCTGATGCTAGGACTTCCAACACTATGTTAAACAACAGTGGTGAGAGTGGACATCCCTGACATGTTCCTGATTTCAGGGGGAAAGCTCTCAGTTTTTCCCCATTGAGGATAATATTAGCTGTGGGCTTTTCATATATGGCTTTTATGATGTTTAGGTATGTTTCTTCTATCCAGACTTTCTTGAGAGTTTTTGTTAAGAAACAATGCTATATTTTGTCAAATGCTTTTTCTTCATCTATTGACAGGATCATATGGTTCTTATCCTTTCTTTTATTAATGTGATATATCACATTGATTGATTTGCAAATATTGAGCCAGCCCTGCAGCCCAGGAATGAATCCCACATGATAATGGTGGAAAATTCTTTTAATATGCTGTTGAATTCAATTTGCTAGTATCTTGTTGAGAATGTTTGCATTCATGTTAATCAAGGATATTACCCTCTAATTCTTTTTTTTGAGAGGTCTCTGTCTGGTTTGGGAATCAAGGTAATGCTGGCTCCCTAGAATGAGTTCAGAAGCTTTCCTTCAGTTTCTATTTTTGGAACAGCATGAGAAGGATAGGTATTAACTGGGTAGCCATCTGGCCCAGGACTCTTATTTGTTGGGAAATTTTTGATAACGGATTTAATTTCTTCACTGGTTATGGGTCTGTTCAAATTTTCTATTTCTTCCTGTTTGAGTTTTTGTAGTGTGTGGGTGTCTAAGAATTTGTCCATTTCTTACAGGTTGTCCAGTTTTTTGGCATATAATTTCATAGTATTCTCTGATAATTGTTTGTATCTCTGAGGGATTGGTTGTGATAAGTACAGTTTCATTCATGATTTTATGTATTTGGGTCCTCTTTTCTTTTTGAGAAATCTGGCTAGGGGTTTATCAATTTTGTTTATTTTTCAAAAAAATCAGCTCTTAGTTTCATTGATCTGTTCTGTTTTTCTTTTTTGGATTCTATATTGGTTGTTTCTGCTCTGATCTTTATTATTTCTCTTCTTCTGCTAGTGTTGGGGTTTCTTTGCTGCCCTGCTTCTAATTCCTTTAGGTGTGCTTGTTAGATTTTGTATTTGGGATTTTTCTTGTTTCTTCAGATAGACCTAGATTGCAATGTATTTTCCTCTTAGAACTGCCTTTGCTACATCCCAAAGTGTTTGGATCATTGTGTTTTCATTTCCATTTGTTTCCATATATTTTTTTAAAATTCTTCTTTAATTGCCTGGTTGGCCCATTCATTCTTTAGTAGGATGTTCTTTAACCTCCAGCTCTTGGAGGTTTTCTGAACTTTCTCCTGTGGTTGATTTAAAGTTTCAAAGCATTGTGATCTGAAAATGTGCATGGTATGATCTTAATTCTTTTATGTTTATTGACGGCTGTTTTGTGACCCAGTATGTGATGTATCTTAGAGAATGTTCCATGTGCACTCGAGAAGAATGTGTATTCTGCTGCTTTAGGATGAAAAGTTCTAAATATTATCTATCAAGTCCATCTGGTCTGGCGTATCATTCAGGGCCATTGTTTCTTTATTGATTTTCTGTATTGATGACCTGTCCATTGTTGTAAGTGGAGTATTAAAGTCGCCTGCATTTATCACCTTCTTACCAATAAGATTGCTTATGTTTGTGATTAATTGTTTAATATATTTGTGTTTCTCCGAATTGGGTGCATAAACATTTATTAATGTTAGCTCTCCTTGATGGAAGGACCCTGTAAGTTATGATATAATGCCCTTCTTCATCTCTTTTACAGACTTTAGTTTAAAATCTCATTTGTCTGATACAAGTATGGCAGCTCCAGCTTTCTTTTGACTTCCAGTAGCATGACAGATGGTTCTCCATCCCCTCATTTTCAATCTGAAGGTGTCTTCAGATCTAAAATGGGTTTGCTGTAGATAGCAAATTGATGGGTCTTATTTTTTATCCATTCTGATGCCTTGTGTGTTTTGATTGTAGCATTTAGTCCATTTACATTCAGTGTTATTATTGAAAGATATGGATTTAGAGTCATTGTGTTATCTGTAGGTTTCATGCTTGTAATGATGTCTCTGGTCCTTTGTGGTCTTTGCAACATTCCACTCGCAGTGTCCCTCTTAGGATCGCTTGTAGGGCTGGTTTAGTGGTGATGAATTCCTTCAGTTTTTATTTTTCTGGGAAAACCTTTATCGCTCCTTCAATTCTGAATGACATCCTTCTGGATAAAGGATTCTTGGCTGCATATTTTTCCTATTCAGCACTTTGAATATTTCCTGCCACTCCCTTCTGGCTTGCCAAGTTTTAGTAGATAGGTTTGCTACCACCATGATGTGTCAACCCTTGTAGATTAAGGCCCATTTGTCCCTAGCTGCTTTCAGAATTGTCTTTTTATGTTTGTATTTTGCCAGTTTCACTATGATATGTCGTGCAGAAGATTGATTCAAGTAACATCTTAAGGGAGTTCTCTGTGCCTCCTAGATTTCAATGTCTGTTTCCTTCCCTAGATTGTGGAAGTTCTCAGCTATGAATTGTTCAAGAAACCTTCCACCCCTTTATCTCTCTCTTCTTCTGGAACTCCTATAATACAGATATTATTCTGTCAACTGAATCACTTAGTTCTCTAATTTCCCCCTCATGGTCTAGAATTTTTTTTTATCTCTCTTTTTCTCAGCTTCATCTTTTTCCATAATTTTATCTTCTATTTCACTTATTCTCCCCTCGCCTCTTCAGTCCTTGCTGTCACCACCTCTAGTTTAATTTGAAACTCCTCACAGCCATTTTTTACCTCATGACTATTTTTTCATTCCTTGATCTCTGCAGTAATAGATTCTCTGTTGTCTTCTTTGCTTTTTTCAAACCTCGTGATTAATCTTATGACTTTTATTTTAAATCCTTGTTCAGTTGTATTGTTTATGTCTGTTTTGATCAATTCTTTAGCTGTTACTTCCTCATGGAATTTCTTTTGAGGAGAATTCTTTCATTTCGTCATTTTGGCATTTTTCTGTCCCGTACGTGTTTTAATAGCTTGTTATGTATCCTGAACCTGTGAGCACTACTATATTAAAGAGGGGTCATACACTTCCCAGGGCCTGGCCCTTCAAGAGGTGTTTTTTGGAGTGTGTTACTTGGTCTCTCTTGTTGTGATTCTGGTTGCTTATTTCCCTACTTTTAGTGATGTTTTGGACCCTCCACCAGGTATGCTTTGATTTGTTCATTGAAGTAGCCCTGGAAAAGAAAAACAAAAAACAAAAACAAAAACAAAACACTAAAAACACCAGCTACAACAAAACAACAGGGCAGGGGAAAGAAAATAAAAGAAAATTGACCAGGCAGAGAAACTATAGGTCTTAATCCAGATATAGAGTGAGGAAAATAAAGGAGATATAGACCAGGTATAAAGAGAATAGATTAAATATGTCTGCTTAAACAAACCAACAACCAGAATAACCAGACGAGAGGAGGGAAGAAATAAGAAGTTGAAAAGGAAGAAAAAATATATATAATAAGAATTGTCCATGTATTAAATCAGAAAATGCAAACCACTAGGTGTCTTGGAACCAATGACAGCGCTGGTCTGGAGGAGGGGCTGTCTGGTTGGTCAGCGTCAATCTCTGGTGGATATACAGTTACAGTTACTAGGCACTGAGAGGCATGGTTTGGTGTAGGTGGGTCCCACCTCCACTGCCGGTGTGCTGTCTGTCCCCAGAGACCCCACCTTGTTGGTGATGGGGAGAAAAATGGTGATACCCCATTCTCTCCTCCACGGACTGGGTGTCTCAAACCACTCTGTTCCTCGCAGTGTCCTTGCAGTGTTCCCTCAGTGCTGAGGGTGTGAATGAGGCAGTTTTTCATGATCCACAGACTCCCGTGCCTCCTTGGTGCTGGGCTGGGATATAAACCCTGATGTCTTAAAGGGTCCCACTTAGTGCGCTCGGGTTCTGAGAAAGTGCTCCTTGGTGCTGCCCATATATGGTCTCTGGCTGGCTGGAGCAGGCAGTCTTTGGCTTTTGAATGGTTATATACCTTTTTCCCACAGCACTCAAAGGAAAGGATCACTTTCTCCCACTGTGGACTACACCTCTGAACTAGTTCCCAAGCCAGGGGCTGGCTCCCCTCCTCCCCAGGTGTGCAAAGGAGGCAGCTGGCCCCAGTCCAGAGAAAGCCCCACAGTTAGAGATTGGATCTTTCTCTGTACTGGTCTTAGGTTTTTCTCTTGTCCAAATAGAGTCATATGCTTCCCCAGCTTCTTTTTCTCTTCCCTGTGTCTATCCCTCCCCTTTGTGTCTATGCAGCCATTTTATCTCTCCCAGTTCGTTGGTAGTCATGCACCTATGGTCTGCCAGGTTGTCCCCATGGGTCTTAGAGGGCCCTTGGGATGCCTGGGTAGCTCAGCGGGTTAAGCATAGAACTCTTGATATCAGCTCAGGTCTTGATCTCATGGTCACGAGTTCAAGCTCCACATTGGGCTTCATGCTGGGTGCGAAGCTAATAATGATTTTTAAATTGTTGTCCCTGCCCCAGCATCTGGCAGACCACCCTTGCCGCCATACGGGGCATTGCTTTTGTAGCCACCAAAGGCAGTGGGAAAGGCAAGAGGCCCATTGAGAGGGCTGGCCTGGCTGTAGGGTGCTGGGTTCTGGGAGGCTACTCAGCCAGGATCCTGTTCAGCAGCTTAACGGACTCTGGGTAGTATATTTTAATAATATTTGTTCTCCCAATCATGAGCATTGAATTTCTTTCCATCTCCTTGTAGTGTCTTCAATTTATTTCATCAATTTTTATCATTTTTGGAATACAGGTCTTTCATCTTCTTGGTTGAGTTTATACCTAAGTATTGTATTATTTTTGGTGCATTTATAAATAGGATTTTTTATTAATTTCTCCTTCAGCTACTTCATTATTTGGGTATAAAAATGCAACATATTTCTATATATTGATTTTGTATCCTATGACTTTACTGAATTTATCAGTTCTAGTGTTTTTTGGTGGAGTCTTTAGGGTCCATGACACTATCATGTTAGTTTGCAAATAGTGAAAGTTTTACTTCTCCCATACCAACATGCTTATGTGTTTTCTGTGTGTTTTACTTAATTTTCTTCTTATTTCATTTTCTTGTGTGTTTGCTGTGGCTAGGACTTTCCATACTGTATTGAATAAAAATGGTGAGAGAAGATAGCTCCATCTTCATCATGATCTTAGAGGAAAAGCTCTCAGGTTTTGTTTGTTCTCCTTTTTCTAGATCCTTTAGTGGTAAGGTTAGGTTGTTTGAGAATTCTCTTGCTTTTTGAAATAGGCCTGTATTGCTATAAACTTCTCTTTTAGAATAGCTTTTTCTATCCCAAAGATTTTGGACTGTAGTGTATTCATTTTCATTTGTCTCCATGTATTTTTAAATTTCTTCTTTGATTTCCTGGTTGGCCTATTCATTATGTAGTAGCATGCTACTGAACTTTCATGTATTTGTGTTCTTTTCATATTTTTTCTTGTGGTTGATTTCTAGTTTCATAGCATCATGGTTGGAAAAGTTGTTTGTGTGATTTCAAATTTTAGATTTTGTTTTAAAAAATATTTATAGCCTAACATATGATCTAATCTGGAAAACATTCCATGTGCACTTGAAAATGTGTATTCCAGTGTTTTCAGATGGAATGTTCTGAATATATATATATATATATATATATATATATGATCCATCTGGTCCAATGTGCCATTCAAAACCTCTGTTACCTTTTTAATTTTCTGTTTCGATGATTTTTCCCTTGATGTAAGTGAGGTATTCAATTACTCTACTATTACTGTATTACTACTAATTTTGTTCTTAATGTATGTTAATAGTTGCTTTATGTATTTGGGTGTTCTCATTTGGGGTGAATATATATTTACAATGTTATGTGTTCTTGGATTATTCCCTTTATCCGTATGTAGTATCCTTTTTTTGTCTCTTGTTACATCTTTGTTTTAAAGTCTATTTTGTCTGATATAAATATTGCCACCCCTGCTCATGTTGTTTCATACAAATTTTAGCTTTAATTGTTCTAGTTATAGGAACACTTGGGTGGCTCAGTCTGACTTAAGCTCAGGTCATGATCTCATGGTTCATGAGTTCAAGCCCCCCATCAGGCTCTGTGCTGACAGTTCAGAGCCCAGAGTTTCTTCAGATGCTGTGTCTTGCCCCCCTATGACACTTCCCCATTCACACTCACTCTCTCTCAAAAATAAATAAATATTTAAAAATTTTTTTGAAGTTTTAATTGTTGCAGTTCTATAAAAAATGTTCTTGGTATTTTGCATTAAATTTTTAGATTGCTTTCAATCTTAAGGTTTGCTAACATTTTGTTGAATATTTTGCTTCTGTGTTCATTAGGGATATTGGCCTATATTCTTGTGATATCCTTATCTGGTTTTGGTATCAAGGTAATGCTGGCCTCTTAAAACAATTTTTGAAGTGGGTTTCCTCTTTTTCTTTTTAGAAGAGATTGATAAAGATTAGCATTAATTTTCCTAAGTGGCTGTTAGAATTCTCTGGTGAATCTGTCTGATTCTGGACTTTCGTTTGTAGGGAGACTTTTGTATATTGATTTAATCTCCCTTTCTAGTAATTTGTTCATTGAGATTTTTTATTTCCTTATAATTTAGTCTTTATAAGTTGTATGTTTCTAGGAAATTTTTTATTCTAGTCTTTCAAATTTGTGTATGTTTGTTCATAGTATTCTCTTACAGTCCTTTATGTTCTATTGATATGAGCTGTAATGTTTCTTTCATATATGATTTGAGTTCTGTATTAATTTTTTACATATGAAAACTAGAGGTTTATTTTTGTATTTTTAAAAGGACTTTGAATTTTTTGAGAATCAAAATCTTAACTTTTGTTTTTTAATTTTTTTTAACCTGTATTTATTTTTGAGACAGAGAGAGACAGAGCATGAACAGGGGAGGGTCAGAGAGAGGGAGACACAGAATCTGAAACAGGCTCCAGGCTCTGAGCTGTCAGCACAGAGCCTGACACGGGGCTCAAACTCACGGACTGCGAGATCATGACCTGAGCCAAAGTCGGACGCTTAACTGACTGAGCCACCCAGGCACCCCAAAACTCTTAACTTTTAAGACACCTTTTGAGAATCAGTTTCATCTTTTTAAAGCTTGAGTTTTAGTTTTGTTTGTTAATCTGAATTCATATTACTATTGTTCAGGCTCTAATTTTACCTTTTTACTTTACTAAGGTGTAACCCTTTTGGAACTTTATGTGATGTCCTGTATAATGACATCTCTACATTCCATGTAATGGGAACCAGACTACAATTAGAAATTTGTAGACTCTTGGAATTTTTTTGCCTATTTATTTCTCCACACATAGAGAATGTTAAATCAGGCATGTACATTCATCACTCATCCAAAGACTAGACATGACTTCTGTGCTGATTTTGTGCTTTGCTGCAAATTCTGCCCACCTCAGCCTCTCTGAACTCCAATATCATTTCCCCTATTCAGTGAGACTCCAGTCTTTGGATTTCTACTCTGAGCAGTATAGCCTGAATTGTCCCTGGGAAAATATTTGGGGTAATCATGGGCTCACTTTGTTTGTTTCCCTTGCATGAAACACTGCTCAATAACAAAAAGAAAAAAACTACTGATCCATACAATAATTTTCAATAATCTCAAAGGCATTATGTGGATTAAAGTAAAGTCAATCTGAAAACGTCATATACTATATGATTCTATTTACATAATATTATTGAAATAACAAAATTATAGAGTTGCAAGAAAGATTAGTGGTTTACAGAGGTTATTAATGGTGGTGGGGAGCAATTGGGTAGGTGTAATAATAAAGGGGTAGCATGGGGGAGATCTTTGTGTTAATCAAATAGGTTTCTACGTTGTATAATGAAATAGGATTGTCATTATATGTATACACATACACAGATATGATAAAATGTCATAGAACCATATATCCACATTGTTCCAATTTTCTGGTTTTTATGTTGCATTATAGTTATGAAAATTCTATCCACTGGGGGAAATTAGATTAAAAAGTATATGAGACCCCCCCTACTATTTTTGCTACTTTCTGTGAATGTGTAATTATTTCAAAATTAAAAGAAAAAATTTCTTTCCACAAAGAGAACTCAAACAACAGATTGCTTCATTGAAAAATCTTTCCAAACATCAAAAGGATAAATAATGATATAATAACAATCCTTTAAAAAATAAAGGAAGAGAGAAACTTTATGACTATTTTATGAAAAAAGTTTAACATTGATACTCCAAATTTATAAGATTATAAAAGAATGATAATGGCAGACAAATAGTGTTTGTGTGTGGTTTATCACAAGAATGAGTGGTTAGTCTAACCTTCTATAATAAAACAATATAATTTACTTCACTAAAATGATGAAGAGGAAAACTATATTGCCACCTCAATAGACAAGGAAGTAAACATTTGGCAAAATTTAACTATGATTATTGATTTAAAAATAATCTCAAAAATATAGAAAAGAATTTTTACAATCTGATAAGACATACTAAACTCCCACAGGTAACAGTATACTTAATTCTGATCTATTGATTGCTTTCCCACAAGATTCGTACTAAGGCAACAATGTCTACTTTCATATTTTCTATTGCATACTATACTGCAGGTCCTAGTCAGTACAATAGTGCAAGAAGGCAAGAAAAAGACACATAATAAAATAAAAGGAATAAACCTTGAAAAGGAAATCTTAACACCATTTTTATTCACAGAAACATGATTTATATATATAAAGATGCATAAATATTTTTAAAAACAATAAATTCATTTAATGATTTAAAAATGCATATTCAATATAAATGTCAAATTCGTATTTCTACATTAGTAATAAACAAGTAAAATTGCAATACAATTTCATAGATTGGGATGGTCAATAATGTTTACAATCTTAATTATATCTAAAAGGATCTATAGATTTAACATAATTATCACATTTAAAATACCAGCAAGAGAGTTTCAGGGGAGATGGCAGAGTAGAAGGACCCTAAGCTTCACCTGATCCCACGGATACAACTAGAATCTAACACCCACACGGTGTAAATAACCCAGAAAGTTATCCAAAGGCTGGCCGAATGGACTCCACACAGCTAAATGTAGAGAAGAGGCCACATCAAAGAGGGTAAGAAGGATGGCTATGTGGTCCAAAGTTAAACAAACCTTGGGACTATCCTGGAGGGGGGAACTATGAAGGTGTAAAGACGGGAAAGAAACAGACTCTCACCCCAGGCACCCGAACCTGCACAGAGAAGTTGAATCCCAATACATCAATACATTTAGCTTTGGAAACCAGATGGGCCCAATAATTAGTGGGGCTTAACACTTGGGATTTTTTTTAAAATCAGCAGGCTTTTGGTCTAGAATAGCCAGGAGGGTGGAGTCCCTGCCCTTAAAGAGACAGCACAGTAAACAACCCTACTGAGGTACAACATAGAAGTAGCAGTTTGAAAAATGCCTGGAAAGAGAGTCATTTACTAATCTCAGAGCTTGCCCTGAATGGGGAGGGATCCTTGGGAAACTTCTCCAAGAACAAAGGAGCTGCTGGGCACTATTCACTATTTCCTTCCTCTGTTCATCGCCGCCCCCCCCCCCCCCCGACACAGGGACACCTGCAGGAACCAGTACAGTAACAACACTCTCTACCTAAGTTGCTAATAGCGTACCCCACCCCTGCATTGTACCTCCTCCAGCCAGGCCTCTATGTTCCCTCCCAAAGCAGACCAACAAAAATCTTGCTAACACTGTGACCCTGCCCCTGTGTTCTGCTGTGACCATGCCACCTCCAATATGCCCTGAGCAAAGTGGTGTCACAAACCAGTTAGTGTGAAAGCAGCCCTGACAGGGTCCACCACTACTCCAAAGTGACACCTGCCTAAGGAAGAGGGAATGATAACACACACACACCAGTCCAACTGTGGCCCCAGAAGTGGGCTGGGGGCAGATATCTGGTCTAACTGCAGGGCTACCAACAAAAGCTTCTCAGGGAATAGAAGGACATAATGACAGAAGAAGATTTATTTGATAAAATAATAGCTGAAAATTGTACAAAGTCTAGAAAGGTAATCAGAAATATAGATCCAGGAGGTCCAGAGAGTCGCACAAAATCAATCTAAGGAAGTCCACACCAAAATATGTAGTAATTAAATGGGAAAAGGTAGAAATAAAGACAGAATTTTAAAAGCAGCAAGAGAAAACTGTTATATACAAGGGAAACCCATAAAGCTATTGGCTGATTTTTCAGCAGAAACTGTGCAGTCTAGAAAAGACTAGCATGACAAATTCAAAGTGATGAAAGAAAAAAAAAAAGCATCCATGAATAACTTATCCAGCAAGGCTATCTTCAGATAAGAAGGAGAGATAGTTTCCTAGACAAATAAATTTAAAGGAATCCATGAGCACCAAATGAGCTCTACAAGAAATGGTAAAGGGGACTCTGAGTGGAGAGGAAAGACCATAAGCAGAAGCAGAAAAGGAGACACAAAAGCAGTAAAATTAAGTATATCTATAAAAACTAGTCAAGAGATTCACAAAATAGAATGATGTCAAGTGTGACATCATAAACCTGAAACATAGGGGAGAAAGGGAACAAGAGCAGAAGGGAACAGAGAACTGCCAAAAAAACCACAAAAAAGTAACAAAATGGCAAAAGGATGGACATACCAATAAATAAATAAATACTTAGAATGTAAATGAACAAAACATCAGTCAAGACGTCTGGTGATAGAATGGATAAAAAATCAAGACTCATCTATATGCTGCCTACAAAAGACACATTTCTGCCCTAAAGAAACATGCAGACTGAAAGTGGAGGGATGGAAAAGCATTTATCATGCAAAAGGAATGAAAAGAAAGCTCGGGTAGCAGTACTTACATTAGACAAAATAGACTTTAAAACAAAAACTGTAACAAGAGACAAAGAACACCATATAATTATAAAGGGAGCAATTAAACTAGAAGGTATAACAATTATAAATATTTATGCACCCAGTATGAAAGCACCTAAATACACAAAGCAGCTAATAACAAACATAAAGGAAGTAGTTGATAGGAGTATAATAATAGGAGGCCTCCACTTATATCAATGAATTACACACTGGACCAGATGGATATAACAGATATATCCAGAAAAATGCCATCCTAAAAGGGTAGAATACATATTCTTTTCAAGTGCACAGGGAACACTCTCCAGAATAGATCACATATAACATCATAAAACAAGTCTCAACAATTTCATAAAGATGGAAGTTATACCATGCATCTCTTCTGACCACAATACTATGAAACTAAAATCAACACAGAAAAAAATCTGGAAAGAGCACAAATACATGTGAGTTCAGTAACATTCTACTAAACAATGAATAGATCTATCAAGAAATCAAGGAAGAAATAAAAAACAATGGAAACAAATGAAAATGAAAAAAATAATGGTCCATATCCTTTGGGATGCAGCAAAAGTTGTTTTAAGGGGGAATTTTATAACAATACAGGCATATCTCAAGAAACATGAAATATATCAGGTAAAAACCCAACCTTACAACTAAGGGAGCTAGAAAAAAGAAAAAACAAACAATACCCCAAACAAGAAGAAGGAATAAAGATTTCAACAGAAATAAATAAAAGAGGAAATGAAAAAACAGTAGAATAGATCGATGACGCCAGAATCTGGTTCTTTGAAAAGATCAACAAAATAGATACAACTTAGCCAGAATCATATAAAAAAAGAAAAAGGAGGGAGGGAGAGAGAGGGATATTATTTAAAAAAATTATATGCCAACAAATTGGACCACCTAGATCTGGATAAATTCTAAGAAACATAATCTTTTCAGACTAGATCAGGAAGAAATGGAAAATTTGAACGTACCGATTACCAGCAAAGAAATTGAATCAAATCAAGTCTCCCAACAAATAAAAGTCCAGGGCCAGATGGCTTTACAAATAAATCCTTCCAAACATTTAAAGAATTAATACACTTTCTTCTCAAACTATTCCAAATATTAGAGAAAGAAGGAAAGTTTCAAAATTCATTCTATGAGGCCAGCATTACCCTGATACCCAAACCAAATAAAGACACTACATAGATAGAGAGAGAGAGAGAGAGAGAGAGAGAGAGAGAGATAGTAGAGGCCAATATCTCTTATGAATGTAGATGCAAAAATTCTCAACAAAATACTAGCAAACCGAATCCAACAATAATAAACAATATTTAACAATATTGAAAAAAAATTTACCACAGTCAATTGGGATTTATTCCTGAGTTGTAGGGGTGATTTAATATTTACAATTCAGGGGCAACTGGGTTAAGCATCAGACTCTTGATTTCAGCTCAGGTCATTATCTCACAGTTAGTGAGTTCAAGCCCTGTGTTGGGCTCTCTGCTGACAGCATGGAGCCTGCTGAATTCTGTCTCCCTCTCTCTCTCCCCTTCCTCTGCTCCTGTTCTCTCTCTCTTTCTCTCTCTCAAGAGTAAACATTTAAAAAACATAGTTGCAATTCAACTGTAATATATCACATCAGTAAGAGAAAGGATAAAAACCATATGATCATTTTAATGGATGCAGAAAAAGCATTTTACAAAGTACAACATCCATTCATGATAATAACCCTCAACAAAGTATGTTTAGAGGGAACATACCTTAACATAGTAAAGACCATGTATGAAAAACCCATAGCTAACATTATACTCAATGGGGGAAAACTGAGATATTTTCCTCTAGAATCAGGATGAAAACAAGGATGTCCACTTACACCACGTTTATTAATGTGCAAATCCTCTCAACAGCTATCAGATAAGAAGAAGTGAAACACTTCCAAATTCATAAGGAAGAAGTTAAACTTTCACTATTTGCAGATGACACAATATGTATATTAAAAACCTTAAATTCAATCCACCCACAGACTGCTGATAAGTGAACTGAGTAAAGTTACAGGATACAAAATCAATGTACAGAAATTCATTGCATTTTTATATACTAATAATAAAACATCATAAATAGAAATTAAGAAAACAATCCCAACTATAATTGCATTAAAAATAATAAAATGCTTAGGAATAAACTGAACTGATAAGGTGAAAAACCTGTGCTCTGAAAAGAATAAAATATTGATGAACTAAATTGAAGATGACACAAACAAATGGAAAGATATGCCATGCTCATGGGTTGAAAGTACAAATATTGTCAAAATGTCTATATGAACCAAATTACCTACAGATTTAATGCACTTTCTGCCCAAACACCAAGAGCACTTTTTACAGAACTGGAACAAATAATCCTCAAATTTGTATGGAACCATGGAAGACTCCTAATAACCAAGGCAGTCTTGAAAAAGAAGAACAAAACTGGAGGTATCATAATCCCCGATAGGAAGAGATACTGCAAAGTTTCAGTAATCAAACCAGTATGGTACTGGAACAAAAACAGATACATTAGATGAATGGAATAGAATATAGAACCCAGAAATAAACCCATGATTTATGGTCAATTAATGTTTGATAAAGGAGGCAGAAATATGCAATGGGAAAAAGACTGTTCAACAAATGATGTTGGGAAAAATGGAGACCAACATGCAAAGGAATGACAGGACCACTTCCTTACACCATTCACAAGAATAAACTCAAAAAGGATTACAGACTCAAATGTGAGACCTGAAAACATAAATATCCTAGAAAAGAGCACAGGCAGTAATTTCTCCGACATTTGTCATAGCAAAATTTTTCTAGATATATTTCCCCAATCTTGGGGGGAAAAAAACACAAACAAACTATTGGGATGAGATCAAAATTAACAAAACTAAAAGACAATGTACTGAAGGAGAGAATATATTTGCAAATGAAATATCCAATAAAGAGTTATTATCCAAAATGTATAGGTTATACAACTCAACACCAAAAAACACCAAATAGTCCAGTTTAAAAATAGGCAAAACAAAAAATAATTAAATAAAAGTGAGCAGAAAACATCAACAGATATTTTTCCAAAGAAGACAAACAGATGGCCAACAGACACATGAAAAGATGCTCAACATCATTGGTTATCAGGGAAAGGCAAAACAAAACCACAATGAGATATCATTTCATACCTGTCATAATGCCCAACTCAAAAACACAAGAAACAGCAAGTGTTGGTGAGAATTTGGAGAAGACACCCTCTTGCACAGTTGGTGGGAATGCAAACTGGTACAGCAATTATGGAAAATAGTATGAAGTTTCCTCAAAAACTTAAAAATAGAATTACCATATAATCCAGTAATTCCACTATTGGATATTTACCTAAAGAATATGAAAATATTATTCAAAAAGATATATGCACCCTTATGTTTTTTTCAGAATTTTTATAATAGCCAAATTATGGAAGAAGCCCAAATGTCCACCAACTGATGAATGGATAAAGTTGTAGTATATATACACAATGGAATATTACTCAGCCACAAAAAGAATAAAATCTTGCCATTTACAACAACATGGATGGATCGAGAGTATAATGCTAAGTGAAATAAGTCATTCAGAGTAAAATGCCATATGATTTCACTCATATATGGAATTTAAGAGGCAAAACAAACAAATAAAAAAAAAAGATACAAATAAAAAATCAGACTCCACTCTGAAGAACAAACTGATAGTTACCAGAGGGTGGAGGGGTGGGGGGAAGGGTGAAATAGGTGAAGGGGATTAAGAGTACACTTATCATGATGATCACTGAGTGATGTACAGAATTTTTGAATCACGATATTGTATACCTAAAATTAACCTAAAACTTTATGTTAACTCTACTGGATTTAAAATAAAACTAATACTAGCAAGATTTTTTTGACAGAAATTGCTAAGATAATTCTAAAATGTATATGAGAATTCAAGGATCTAGTGTAGTAAAGCCATTTCTAAAAAATAAACACAAATTTGAGATGCATATGCTACTTGTCGAAACTTACTATAAAGCTGTAATAATCAATTTAGGTATGATTTTGGAATAAGAGTAGAAAAATAAGTCAAATGAACAGTATTGAATCCAGAAATAGATCCACATATATCATGAGAAAATAATTTAAAAATGAAGTAGTGTAGCTTCTTCACATTCTGTCAATAAACATATCAGATAATAAAATTGAGAAATTCATTCTTGTTTTACATGAAATGCTATTATAGAATTACTGGATCATATGGTTTTTCCAGCAAGGTAAAACTCAAGCACAAGTGTTTAATGATGTCATTTTCAAAACCTACCTGAAAAGATTATTTAAAAATATAAACATAGCAGGGCATTTGGGTGGATCAGTCAGTTAAGTGTCCAACTTTAGCTCAGATCATGATCTCATGGTTCATGAGTTCGAGCCCTGCATCAGGCCTCTGTGCTGACAACTCAGAGATCTGAAAACTCAGAACCTTCTTCAGATTCTGTGTCTCCCTCTCTCTCTTCCCCTCCCCCCCACTCTTTCTGTCAAAAATAAATTAAAAAAAAAGGAAAAGAAAAATATAAACACAGGATTCTCATAATTTCACCATAAATGAAAGACATGAAGAATCTAAAGGCCAAAAGTTCCAGGTATTTCTGACAACCTGAGGGCAAATAGAACAAAATTTAAGCACAATAAAGAAGGAAATTTCAGAAATTCTTTCTTTTAATAATAATGGTGTCATGTCAGGTAAATAGAAGAAATAGTGTCAGAATCTCATTACCCATCTTGGGAGGCACAATAAACTTGCTGTAGGTGACAAAAAGTATAAGGTAGACAATGAAAATCTCTTCATTTGAACTGAATTCACTACTGCTGAGATTGAGTTAATTTTAGTGTTCCAAGAAAGTTCCAAACTAATAATCTTCGTCCACCAAAATCAAGTGTGTAAACACAAAATATAAACTACATATTATAATTTATAAGACATGAAAATTTTTGTAAAGAGGTAAGTCTTGAAGTTACAGATCAAAATGGCTCATTACATGGCAGCCAAGATATAGTCATTCCACAGACATTTTATTTCATAATGGTAAAGATAACGTTTTGTCAAATGACCTGGGAGACAACCAAAACAATTTAGCTATGAAAGAAATAAAGACTTTATTTAGATTTTAGTCTCTAATACAAGATATCATAAGATAATGAGTCAAGTTGTGTTGTAATTATTCGATACATAAAGATTGTCATTTTTATATCATTGCAAAGAAAACAATCTTCAGATGTATGACCATCAATTCTGTAGTACTAGGGGATGTTGTAGGTCATTATATTATCATTAATAAGAAACATTTTGCTGGTTTCAACCAAGTTCTACAGCTCAGCTTGGAGTATCTCCACTTGTAACTTCTTTCTTCTGGCCTGTAGACTTGCTACTTGATGACTGGATCTTCAGAATTTATCTTGAATTGTGTAGTGATCTTTGGAATGGAAGTCAGGCCTTTGGCTATAGAGCAGAGAGATAATTACTCAACAGAGTTTCCCTTGGACTACATCCTTCTAGTTTTTCTTTATGTAAGACAGAATTAAATTTCTTTAACTCACTATATTTCTGTATATATATTTTAAAATACACAGTCAAACCTGCTAACTTGTAAAACTGGATATAATAGGGAAACAAAATTTTGTTCAAGTATTTGGTTACCAACTTCAAAGAAAGATTTTCACAATTTAGCTATGTAAATTGCTATGCAAATTATTGGTTATTGGAAGATCAAAGAGTCCTGGATTTTCCCCGATTACAACACTCATGCTTAATCACTAGGGTGCTATCCTCTAAACCCCTGTCTCATAGAACACTGATCCAAACATCTAATTATTTACATGAACTTTTGTATGCTGTGTTTTTCTTTTTTTTTTTTAAGTTGATTTACTTATTTTGAGAGAAAAAGCATGCGTGTGCTTGTGAGATCATGATCTGAACTGAAATCAAGAGTTGGATGCTTAACTGACTGAGCCACCCAGGAACCCCTATGCTTTGCTTTTTATAGGTAGTAGTAATTTCTGGGTAATCAGAACATTTAAAATTAAATGTTAAAGTACCATCTGTAAAAAAAAAAAAAAAAAGTATCATCCGTAAACACCATAAATACCAACTACCAAAGAAAATTGCCCTGCAATTTAAAAGGTTTCCTTCCAACTATGAGGAAATGAGTCATATTAGCTAAGAGAAAACTTTTTGACTTAGACCAGTAGGAGGAATATGCCCCTCAAATAGCAACGTAACAGGTTAGAAATACTGCCTTTATTCATTTAAAGATTGTTGTGTTTTCCTGATTATAAGTTGCTTACTGGGGAGTTGTTTGTAAACAAAGTTTTTGATCTATTGATTTTTCACTGACATCTTTTTTTTTTTTTTTTAATGTTTATTTCTGAGACAGAGAGACGGAGCATGAGTGGGGGAGGGGCAGAGAGAGAGGGAGACACAGAATCAGAAGCAGGTTCCAGGCTCTGAGCCATCAGCACAGAGCCCAATGCGGGGCTCGAACTCACAAACTGGGAGATCATGACCTGAAGCAAAGTCGGTCGCTCAACAGACTGAGCCACCCAGGTGCTCCTCTGACATCTTTTTTAAAATGCTATGTTATGCTGGAAACATTTGGGGGAAGCAGATTGAAAATTTGATATCTACTATAATGATTCATTTAGGGTCAACAAATAGTATTTTTAATGTTGATTATTTTAAAAATCACTATTCTGGGGTGCCTGGGTGGCGCAGTCGGTTAAGCGTCCGACTTCAGCCAGGTCACGATCTCGCGGTCCGTGAGTTCGAGCCCCGCATCGGGCTCTGGGCTGATGGCTCAGAGCCTGGAGCCTGTTTCCGATTCTGTGTCTCCCTCTCTCTCTGCCCCTCCCCCGTTCATGCTCTGTCTCTCTCTGTCCCATAAATAAATAAAAACGTTGAAAAAAAATTTAAAAAAAAATCACTATTCTTTATAAAAATGCTTAACTCAGGGGAATTCTGTTTGAAATAATTGGGTAAAGATTGAATGACAAAAGCCAATACTAGGTGATGGAGAATAAATTAATGGATATTAAAGTTGATAATTTTCTCTATGTTTAACCCAATATAATGTAGAATTAAATATATGAAATCAGAATTGTATTCATGGATTTGATGGAAGATTTTAAAGTGACAAGTACTTTATACTTTAATGTGTTTTAAAAATACAATCATAAGCTTTATTTTAGCTGGTATATGATCAAGATTGAAAAGTACAATTAAAATAAAGCTCATAATGCATTTATTTAAAACTATGGGATTTCCATTCTTTAAATTAGAATCAGAAAATATTTTGAATTTACATATATGTTTAGAAAATAACTTCTCCATAAATGCCAAAATATATGATTTGTATATAGTTAGCATATATTTACTATATCTTTGCACATTCCAGAAAGGATATGAATATTTAACATACCAAAAACACATTGCTACTAAAAAAACACACTTGTTTTAAATTTCTTTGGGTTATGTTTTCTTGTTTTCTTTCTTTCCTTCTTCTTTCTTTCTTTCTTTCTTTCTTTCTTTCTTTCTTTCTTTGAGAGAGGGAGAGTTGAGAGGTGGAGGGGCAGAGGGAGACAGAAGGAGAAAGCATCTTAAGTAGGCTGCATGTCCATGCCCAAGCAGAGCCCGATGTGGGGCTTGATCTCACAACTGAGATCATGACCTGAGCCAAATCAAGAGTCAGAGGCTTAACCGACTGAGCCATCCAAGCACCCCTGTATTATGTTTTCTTAGAGATACCTGGGGAAAAATAAAACCCAAAACTTACAGAAACATATCTCTAATGGATTTTTTTTTGCCTAAAGATATAGTGTTTAAAATAATGACATTATCCAATTTTTAGCAAAAGTTTTTCAACATTTCATATTGCTATATATAGTTCATATTGCTATTATAGTTCCTTTAATCTAACCAATCCAAAATATTGCTGGAATATTAAAAAATAATAAAGGTTTATTGATGAGGGATTTTTTGATTGTTCAAATTGTGTGGAATTATACTCTAGATAGTGATATACCAAATCTATCTATCACTCAGCACAGTAAGTGATGTGGGGAATATGGAAAAGTAAGTTGTAGTAATGTGGACCTTGAACAGTATTTTAGAATAGAAATTTGATCTTGCCTCTTTCTGTTTATAAGAGAATATCTAATCAAAATATTATGTTTTTAGCCTGTTTCAACACATTAGTAGGAATCTTCAGAAATAACTCTGAGTACATTCTATTTTGTAACCTTACTTGTGTGAAGAAAGTATCATGGGGCATGGGGACAACCACAGCATCTCAATAATAGGGATCCTGAAGATTATGCACTCCAAGTTCTTTAGTATTTGGAATACGAAGCATTGCCAGAGATTGAAAGTGTGGAAGAACAAGTAAACCAGTGGTTTAGTTGAAAATGGATCCTAATTCTCTCGATTTTTCCCAATCCAAATTTCATACTGGAACATTTCCTTCAGATACTTCTACTTACTCTACAGCTTTCCCAGATTGTTAGTTTTATTTTATGTTGTTCACGATTTCATTTCTAATATGATTAAAATCTGAATGTTTTTGTTTTAAAATTTTACTTAGAAATATTAATTTTATATTAAATATGTAAAATGTATTTAAATATTATTTCATTGTTATGCTTGTAATTTTCTCAGCATAGGTTTATAAATATTTTCCTATTATTTTGGCAAAACTGAATAAGGGGCCCATCTTTTTTGTCTTACCTAGATAAATAAAGACTTACTTGGATAAATATTAATATATGGCAATATACTTATTGCCATGAGCCTATATAAAAGTTTCCCCAGTAGTTTTTACTTCTTTTGTAGCATACTCTTTTTAATTTTTCAACCCTGGTATCCTCAAAACTATCACTGGGGATACCGTATAAGTCAAGACCTCATGGTCCCTGGCCAGAGTAAATGGGACCCATAGGTGGTTATGTGAATTATGTTAGGCCACAGAGGTCCTTCCTTGAGAATTTTTCAATTAGGGCTGAAGATGTTACCAAGCCCAAGTTCAGCCACTTGTCACTAGAAAGGACAATGCTCAAGAGCTCAGTTTTGACTAGAAAGGAATTTGAGCTTTATTGTGGAGGCCAGCGAAGTACATGATCTCTTTTCCAAAAAACAACTCAGAGTTTTCTGCCTGGCCTATGGATTTTTAAAGGGGCTTAGTGAAGTTAATCAGCAAAGGCAGTGCAACATTTGTTGATTTTATGCCAGCTACAAATGTTATCTCAGTGCTTGGGGATTGTATGAGGGGGGTTCAGTTTGCGTTTTGTGATGTGCAGGAGTACTCTGTTCTTTCTACAAAGGAGGTCACGGTCTATAATACACAAAGAAAGGTGAGTAAAATCATTTGTGTGATCTGAAAAAAAATGTTTTGCTAAAAAATTTGCTAGGCTAATTAGAAAGCCAAGTCATCTTCAAACAGACTTGATGGCCTCTGTGGGCTGGTAAAGTTCTGGTCCTTTATTCCTCAAGGCCAGTAGTTTTTCTGCCATGGATCCAGGGACTTAGATCAGCAAGTAAGCAGAGAATTAACTTGAAACAAGTTAACCTTTATGAACGTTGGAGTGTTATTACAAAGAGAGCATCAATACTAACTCTCAATAACAGTGACAATAAGATTTGCCATTTGTTTTGACAAATTCAGCAGCCATGTGTCTTAAAAAGCAGAGATGGTCAGTCTGCAGTGTTCAAGTTCAGGAAAGAAAACAACAACAACAACTAAAAAATACTCCACCTCACACACACACACACACACACACACAGTCATTGATGAAGGAGCTCTGTAAATTTCACTAACTTCTAGGCATTCCTGAGTGCCTATTGTGTCTCTATCCATCACAGGGTTTTATTTTTTAAACTTCTTTTTTTAATGTTTATTTATTTATTTTGAGAGGCAGAGAAAGTGAGAGAGTGAGCAAAGGAATGGCAGAGAAAGGGGGAGAAGAAGAGAAAATTTCAAAGAGGTTCTGCACCATCAGCACAGAGTCTGATGCGGGGCTCGAACCCATGAAACATGAGATCATAATCTGAGCCAAAGTTGAGTCAGACACTTAACCTACTGAGTCATATAGGTGCCCCCATTTTTTAAACTTCTTAATGTCTCCTAAGCCAAAATATTTCATTTAAGTCTATGTCAGTTAAGTCTATGTCACTTGCTTCTGAGAGAAAGCATCTGTATGATGCAGGTTTTGGGAAGGCAGTGAGTACCCCATTAGCTAGACTGAAAACTTAGCACTTATTATAAAAGAGAAAAGTACTTGATTTAATCAGATACTGAGCACATGGCTTGAGCTCTAAGAAGTAGCTAGCTTCAGACTTGATAAGAAAATATCAATACATTGGAGTAATTGTAGCCTTCAGCAAAGGGTTATAAGATTGAAACAACTTACAGTACCATCTGAAAAGTTATATAGAACTTCAGCACAGGTATATAGATTTTTCTCAGAAATGAACTTTATTAAGTTTATTAAGTTTCTCGGAAAAGAACTTTATTACAAATTATAAATTTGCTGATTTTAAGTGTGTATTTCAATGGGTTTTGACAGATGTATACATCATCAGTGCAGTCAAAATATAAAATATTTCCACTATCCCCCAAAGTTCTTTCCAGTCCTTTGTGGTTAAATTCATGCACAGCCCCAAACAAATCTGACCTCTTTTGTCATTATAAATTAATTTTTGCCTTTCCTAGAATTTTCCATAAGTAGAATAACATGGTGTGCTTTTTGACTCTAGCTTCTTTCACACAGGTTAATGTTTTTGAGATTCATCCATGTTGTTGCTTATTACATTAGTTTGTCCTTTTTGAAAAATACTACAAATTGTTCATCCACTCACATGTTAATAGGGTGTAGTGTTCGGGCTCTGGGCTGATGGCTCAGAGCCTGGAGCCTGTTTCCGATTCTGTGTCTCCCTCTCTCTCTTCCCCTCCCCCGTTCATGCTCTGTCTCTCTCTGTCCCAAAAATAAATAAACGTTGAAAAAAAAATTAAAAAAAAAATAGGGTGTAGTGTTGTTTCTGATTTGGGCTATTAGAATAAAACTGCTATAAATATTCTTTTTCACTGAAGTGTAGTTGACACACAATGTTACATTAGTTTCAGGTGTACAACAAAGTGATTCAACAACTCTATATGTTATATGATTCTAACCACAACTATAGCTACTATCTGTTACCATAAATTTCTTTTGCAATACCATTGACTATATCCCCTATGCTGTACATTTTTATCTCCATGACTTATTAATTCCGTAACTGGAAACCTATATCTCCCACTCCCCTTCACTCATTCTGCCTGTCCCTTCATTCCCCTCCTCTCTAGCAAACACCAATTTGTTCTCAATATTTATGCATCTGATTCTGCTTGTTTTGTTTCTTAGATTCCTCATAAGTGAAATTGTATTGTATTTGTCTTTTTCTAACTTATTTCACTTAGCATAATACCCTCCGTGTTCATCTGTGCTGTCATTAATGGCAAGATTTCATTTGTTCCTATGGCCAATATTTCATTCTATGCGTATACCACATATTTTTTATCCAGAATTAGTTAACTTGGTGCCCAAAACTTCACCTTCTCACATTGGTAGGTAAGTTATATGGACTCAATTTTGTCCAGTTAAACCTGAGGTGAAAGCCTCTGAAAGTTTCTGGGAATGGTTTGTTTCTGGGATTAAAAGAAATACATGAGAAGAAATGGCTTTTCCCTTAGATATTGCTGCCTAAGAAAGGATACCTGGAGCTGTAGGAGACATCATCTAATAAAAGCTCATGTCAGACTGAGTAGACAGGCCAATAGGGTTGAAGTGGAAAATAATAAAGATGGAAACAATATGCCTCTTTGATTTGGGCATCAAATTAACTAATTCTGGAAATCATCACCTACAATAAAAACTTCCAACATGAAGAACCTGGGAGATTATTCTGAATAAATTATCTTACTAACAAATTTATGACAATCTTTTGTGATAGGTGAAGGTCTACTGTTAAAAAGTTGGAGTTATTGGCAGGCCTGATGCCTATTAGATGAATAAAGCCTCTTTGTATTTAATGAATATGAGGCTTAGGGAATGATAAATACGGGGAAGTAAAAGATGGTCTTAGGAGGATTTATAAATTGAGTCAGTTTTCCTCAGCCTCAGCTGTGACTATCTGATCATTTTTTTAAACTGAATGAGTTATACAACTCCTCCCCTTCTGTGACTTATATTATTCCTCTTGTATTTCTGATACTAACCACCAGCCTCCTAAATAATAGGCCAATAAACTTTGGGCAATATCAAAATCATTAGAAATCTGTCAGAGATAATGCATGTGAACCAGTTTTGACTCGTGCAAAGTGAAGCTCGCTGAAGTTAAGTCGCAACTGAAAGAAAAATTATGGGAAATATATATTCAGGTTTTCCCAATGCCATAATATGGTGTTCTGTTAATAAGAGCTCCATGTATTAAATCTGTCTGTTAAATCCCAAGGGAAGAGAATTGGAGGAAATATACATATTCTATATTGGAAAGAAACAGATATTAAATTAGTTTAGCTTATTTTCTTCAAGTCATTTAAAGTTAATATGACTTATGTGTGAAGTATTTGCTTTATTTTTAGCTCTTCATTTTCATTTAACTTAACTAGAAAAATTGTTTCCACTGCATGTTGCAGAATCAATGACCAATAAGTGGCTAATAGATGATAATCTATAATATTATACTATCAATAAATTACAGAGAAATTTTATGTTCTTTATATTTGTTTTATCTTTTATTCATTCTGAGAAAAATGTAAAAACAAAAAAAGTGACTACTTCAGTCATTAGAATTTGGGAAGAAAATGTATGTTACATCAGTGCATTTTATGATAATGGACCTAAGTTCTTATGGTGTATAAAACATATAATAAAAAATGAAAATTAATAAGCCTGGTTTTCTATTTGATATCTTCCCTAAAAATATTATACATGGGAATGAGGAGAGCTTTTGATAATCTTCTTTGAAATTGTCATTTAATCAGCACTCTTACAGCAATTCCTTAATCTAGCATCACGTGTGATTTTGCAACGTTCAGTGGTAGTATTTAGAATAACACAGATTACTTTGGTGGCATTTAAACTGCTTTGTCTGAAATGCTAATGAACCTAGTTAGCTGTCTTCAATCAGTCAAATTTTAGTTTTAATTCAAAGAGAAAAGTTATATAGATTTTCAGAGTTTATGATCAAAGACAAATCTGCTAAATATACTTAGGGATCTAATTTGTGTGTGTTTGGCAGAAATAAATAGAATAAAGAGAAAGGGAAAAATTGGAAACATTTTCCTCAACTTATCAACAGTGTCCCACATCAGTTATAAATTCACTCTAGTAACTTTTCACTAACTTAAATTTTAAGATGCTTTGTTTTTTACTTAAAATAAGTAAATGCACAAATGCATATAATTTTTAAAAAGCATGTATTTCAGTATAGAGGTACACAATACTACACTGAATTTTTACACAATCCCCATTTCTCAGCTTTCTTTATCTTTTCCATATTAATACTCTTAAGGCTCAAAATTGGCAGAAATCAGAACAAGGCATATTAGAAACCTTAAAATAACTCTTTGGTCCCCAAAATGTGGACATCATACTGGCTAAAATTATGATTTTATATAAAATAAAACACAAAATTGTTGGGAGAAGCCAAAGCTAATAAAATAGATCTTTACTCTTTTCTTTCAGTTCACTTGAAAGTTGAGTGCAGGCACTGCGTATAAGGTAATATTCACACTGTTATTTCTGTTACATTGTCAGCCACAGACACACTCCTTTTTAGCATTTGCCCTTAAAATAAGTGATGCCCCCTATGATATGCAGTTATACTACACTAAAAAGATGGGACAACTCAACAACTGGTAATAAATACAAAAAAGTTTAAAGGCTAGTTTTTATTAAAATAGCTGAAAGCATTAGACAACTTCTTTACTCACTCTTCACAAACTAATATCCTTCTGGAAGACAGGAAACACTGGAGGGGGAAGACAAAGGGGCACTAAGTAGGGAATGTTAAATGGAAAAAGAGTTATATATAAATATATTTGAACTGTATTTTGAAAACTGAAGTCAATTTCTTAATGTAGTATATTTTTCCAGTCATAAAAAATTAAAAGAACATAAAATTCAACCTCTATTAGTGTAGAGTAGTAACCATTTGAAAGCATAAATGTAAAATGATAACATATCCTACATTTTCTAGAATCTAGAATCACTTTCAAGAGTAAAAAGTAATTGTAGATGTAAGACAGATAAGAAAAGAATAATAGAAGCAGCTGCCCATTTTGCAGTGAAATTTTGGCTTTGGCCATTTTGTGAAGATCTTATGAACACTTGTGCTTGGTTCTTTGCATGGACATACAGGTTTTTTTCCTCTTAGGTAAATACTTAGGAGTATAATAGTTGCATCATATAATAGATGTATGTTTAACATTTCAGGAAATTTGTTTCCAAACTTGTTGTAATAACTTATTCCCACAAAAGTGTATGAGAATTTGAGTTCTTTTACCTTCTTAACAAAACTGAAAAACTGGTATGGTCTGTCTTTTTAATTTTAGCAATTCTAATAAGTATGTATCTCATGGTTGTAATTTTTAGTTCTCTAATGACTAAGTTGGGCATCTTCATATATACATATGTACACACACATATATATGTTTATATATATATAATATATATATATATATATATATTATATATATATATACACAAACTTTACCTTTGGTAAAGTGTTTAAATATATTGTCTATTTTAAAAATTGGGTTGATTTCCTGTTATTGAGTTTGACAATTCTTTTTTTTTTTCACTTCAATTTGATACCCTGTATTTTATTTTATGTGACTTATATATATTTTTAATTTACTATTATTATTATTTTAATTTACATCCAAGTTAGTTAACATATAGTGTAATAATGATTTCAGGAATAGAATTTAGTGATTCATCACTTACACATAATAAATACCCAGTGCTCATCCCAACACGTGTCCTCCTTAATGCCCATCACCCATTTAGCCTATCTCCCCACCCCAAACGCCTCCAACAACCCTCAATTTGTTCTCTGTATTTAAGAGTCTCTTGTGGGGGCGCCTGGGTGGCTCAGTCAGTTAAGTGTCTGACTTCAGCTCAGGTCATGATCTCACAGTTCGTGAGTTTGAGCCCCGCGTCGGGCTCTGGGCTGACAGCTCAGAGCCTGGAGCCTGCTTCACATTCTGTGTCTCCCTCTCTCTCTGCCCCTTCCCTGCTCATGCTCTGTCTCTCTCTGTCTCAAAAATAAATAAACATTAAAAAAAATAAAAAAAAAGAGTCTCTTATGTTTTGTCCCCTTATGTTCTCTTATGGTTTGTCCCCTTCCCTATTTTTATATTATTTTTGCTTCCCCCCTTTTATGTTCATCTGTTTTGTATCTTAAATTCCAAATATGAGTGAAGTCATATGATATTTGTCTTTCTGTGACTGACTTACTTTGCTTAGCATAATATACTCTAGTTCCATCCATGTTGTTGCAAATGGGAAGATTTCTTTTTTTTTTTTTTTTTTTTTGATTACCGAGTAATATTCCATTGTATATATATACCACATCTTCTTTATCCATTCATCAGTTGATGGACATTTGGGCTCTTTTCATACTTTGGCTATTGTTGATAGCGCTACTATAAACATTGGGGTGCATGTGGCCTTTGAAATAGCACACCTGTGTCCTTTGGATAAATCCTAGTCATGCAGTTGCTAGGTCATAAGGTAATTCTATTTTTTAATTTTTTAGGAACCTTCATATTGTTTTCCAGAGTGGCTGCACCAGTTTGCATTCCTACTAGCAGTGCAAAAGGGTTCCTTTTTCTCCACATCCTCAGCAACATCTGTGGTTGCCTGAGTTGTTAATGTTAGCCATTCTGACAGGTGTGAGGTGGTATCCTATTGTGCTTTTGATTTGTATTTCCCTGATAATGAGTGAGTTGCGGTTTTTTTCATGTGTTTGTTAGCCATCTGGATGTCTTCTTTGGAAAAATGTCTATTCATGTCTTCTTCCCATTTCTTCACTAGATTGTCTGTTTTTTGGGTGTCGAGTTTAATAAGTTCTTTACAGATTTTGGATACTAACACTTTAATATGTCATTTGCAAATATCTTCTCATATTCTGTCATTTGCCTTTTAGTTTTGTTGATTGTTTCCTTTGCAGTGCAGAAAGGTCTTTATCTTGTTGAGGTCCCAATAGTTCATTCTTGCTTTTGTTTCCCTTGCTTCTGGAGACATGTCAAGTAACAAGTTGCTGTGGCTGAGGTCAAAGAAGTTTCTGTCAGTTTTCTCCTCTAGGATTTTGATGGCTTCCTATCTTACATTTAGGTCTTTCATCCATTTTGAGTTTATTTTGTGTATGGTGTAAGAAAGTGGTCCAGGTTCATTCTTCTGTATGTTTCTGTCCACTTCTCCCAGCACCATTTGCTAAAGAGACTTTCTTTTTTCCATTGGATACTCTTTCCTTCTTTGCCAAAGGTTAGTTGGCTATAAGTTTGTGGTTCCATTTCTGGGTTCTCTATTCTGTTCCATGGATCTATGTATCTGTTCTTGTGCCAGTACCATACTGTCTTAGTGATTACCCCTTTATGATACATCTTGAAGTCCAGAATTGCAATGCCTCCAGCTTTGGTTTTCTTCCTCAGGATTGCTTTGGCTATTCAGCATCTTTTATGGTTCCATACACATTTAAGGATTGTTGGTTTTAGCTCTGCAAAGAATGCTGATGTCGTTTTGATAGGGATTGCATTGAATATGTAGATTTGTTTTGGTAGTATCAACATTTTAACAAAATTTGTCTTCCAATCCATGAGCACAGACTCTTTTTCCATTTTTTTGTGTATTCTTCAATTTCTTTCATAAGCTTTCTATAGTTTTCAGTGTGTAGATTTTTCACCCCTTTGGTTAGGTTTATTTCTAGGTATTTAATGGTTTTGGGTGCAATTGTAAATTGGATTGGTTACTTGATTTCTCTTTCTGTTGCTTCATTATTGGTGTATAGAAATGCAACCAATTTCTGTACATTGATTTTATATTGTGTGACTTTGCTGAATTCATTGATCAGTTCTAGCAGTTTTTTGGTGGAGTCTTTTGGGTTTTCCACATAGAGTGTTATGTCATCTGAGAAGAGTGAAAGTTTAACTTCCTCCTTGCTGATTTGGATGCCTTTATTTCTTTGTGTTGTCTGATTGTTGAGGCTAGGACTTCCAACACTACGTTGAGTAACAGTGGTGAGAGTGGACATCCTTATCGTGTTCCTGACCTTAGAGGGAAAGCTCTGAATTTTTCTCCATTGCAGATGATATTAGCAGTGAGTCTTTCATATATGGCCTTTGTGATCTTGAGGTATGATCCTTATTTCTACTTTCTTGAGGGTTTTTATAAGGAAAAGATTCTGTATTTTGTCAAATGCTTTTTCAGCATCTATTGAGAGGATCCTATGGTTATTCCTGCAGCTGTCATATCTTCCTGTTCTTTCATTTGGTATAAATTCCTTTGTTTTGTAATTTTGGAGGAAGAAAAAAATTAAAAATTAAGAATTAAAAACAACAAAATCAAAGTAAGCTCGATCCTAGGTGTGTTTTTGATATGCTTGCTTGAAACAAACTTGATAGAATAAACAGGGAAAGAAAAGAACAAAAAGGGAAGGAAAAGAGAGGTACTAAAAATTTTAAAAATTAAAAAAAGTATATAATAAAATAGAATAAAATGAAGAAAGTGAAATAGAATAAAAATTTTACAAATTAATTAAAAACATAGTAATTTTTTTAAATTAAAAAAAGAAAAGTAAAATAATTTTTTTCTTTCTATATCCGAGAAAAAGAAAAGAAAGAAGGAAAACAAAAAGAAAAAAAAAAAAAAACAATTCAAAGACAGAAGCCAAAAACAAAAAACAAAAACTTAAACAAACAAAAACAAAAACCGAATAGATGAACCAGCTAACAGAATGCAAACAAAGTGAATTTATATCCAGGTTCCCCTGGAACTCAAACTATGAAGCACTCTATAGTCCATACACTAAGCAGGCAGAGAGACTTGTGCTGGTCTTCTAGGGGCTGTGCTTGGAGGGTACAGTTGGGCAGGACTTTGTGTGATGGATCCATTCTCCACTAGGTGGCACTGCTTAGCTTACTGAGGTAGATAGGTGGCATACTGCTCATGAGTATGTATGATTGTGTGTGGGAGAGGCAGAAATGGCTTCACCCAGCTTTCTAGGCTCTCTGGCAGAGGAACTTTGCCCTCTTACTAACCCACAATCAAGCACCCATCCCTTGTTTCAGGCTTCATTCCACTCCCTGCCTCTACCCTGTCTGTGTCCAAGCCATCCGCCTGCCAGGTGGCACCTCCCTCCAGAGTTTTATCTCAGATGGGGCTGTGTTTCAAAACCCCTGACTTAAGAGAAGCCTGTGGCTTGGACCCCTGCTGACTCTCTAGGCGAAGGTCTCACTGAGCAGTGGCCAGGTACTGGCTTGCCCCAGAAATCGTTCATGCGATCATGCAGCAGCCAAGGTTCAGAGATTATGGCAAATCACAACACACAGTTGTTGCCAGGTTTCACCACACTCTGGCCTCTTTGTCCCAATACCAGCAAATTTGGCACTTATCCAGGGTCTGCTAGGACTTTTGCCTGTGGGGAGGTTGTATGGGCTCTACCAAATGCTCTCCAAGCAGGGAAACCACTTCTCCCCATGTGGCACATGGACCCCTCAGCCTCTGCTGCCTGCGTGGGAATTTACCCTTTTCCCTCACCATTGCAGCGCCAGGTACTGAGCTCTGGAGTTTCTGACTCTGAACTCCACTGTTTATAGAATCCTAATGGTATTAAGATTTTTCCCCCCGTCAGTGGTTTTCGGAAACAGATTTCTTATTCACTCCCTTGTGAGTGTTTTCACTCTTTCTCTTTCTCTCCAGCTACTTTCCAGGGAGTGCTTTTTCTGATTTTAAAATACTTTCTTTTAGTATGTGGCTCGTCATTTCATTCTTTTATTAGTCTTCTGAAGAACAGAAATTTTTAATTTTGAGAAATTCAGATTTACCAATTTGTTCTTTTGTGGTGTTTTCAGTGTAATATTTAAAAAAATTTTGCCTACTCAATTTTGCAAAGAATTTCTCCTATGTTTTCCTCTAAAAGTTTTATAGTTTTATAGGTTTTACAGTTAGGTCTATGCTCCATTTTGAGTTATTTTTACTATTTGGTGATTTATTTATTCATTCTTGGATTTGGGTATTTGTTTCAGGAAAGTTTGTTGAAAAGACAGCCCTTCACTGAATTACCTCTGAATCTTTGTAGAAATAAGTTGTGTATAAATATGAAGGTCTTTTTCTAGGCTCTATTATATATTTCATTGTTTTATTTGTCATTTTTAACGCAATACATTGTCTTGATCACTACTAGTGCTTTAACTTTTTTGTTTTTTATCAAAAATTTTTTTGACTATTCTAAATCCTTTTCATTTCATATGGATTTTAGAAACAGGTTATCAAATTTTACCAATAAGTTTACTTGCATTTTCACTGGAATGCACTGAATCAATAGATAAATTTGGAAAGAATGTGTATCTTAATATTAATAAGTCTTCTAATCCATCACTGAGGTGTATATTTTTATTTAGGTTATCTTTAATTTTTTTTCAGCAGTGTTTTGTCATTTCTTTGTTTAGCTTTCTAGAATGAGCTTTGAATGTTTGTGTTATAAGACATTTGTTCATTCATCTGTGTGATTTAATTTCATAGGCATAGTTGTACTTACCTTGCATTTACTATCCATTGAATATGTAGTAATATCACTGCTCCTATTCCTGAAATAATTTGTGTTTCATCTTTTATTTTTTGGTTCAGATATGAACCAAGGTTCATTAAGTTTTCGTTCTTCCCACAAAAAAGCACACTGTGATTTCCATATTATTTCTATTATTTTTCATTTTTTAGAATTTTTTCCCTTTGATCATTATTATTATTTTTGCTGTTTAGTATAGTTGACTATCTCTTCTTTTTTTTAACTTTCTTAAGGTAGAAACTGAGCTAATTGAATTAAGATATGTTTTTTACGAAGAAATTATAAATATTACCCTAATATTATTGTCAGCATCCTACAAAATCTAGTATGCTGTGCTATCTTTTTATTATTTATTTTTTAAAATTTGAATTCCAGTGTAGTTAGCATATAGCGTTATATTTTAGGTGTACAATATTGTGATTCAAAAATTCTGTACATCACTCGGTGCTCATCAAGATAAATGTACTCATAATCCCCTCCACCTATTTCATCCATCCCTCCACCCACCTCCCCTCTGGCAACCATCTGTTTGTTCTCTACAGTTAAGAGTCTGCTTTTTGGTTTGTCTTTCTTTCTTTTTTTTTTTTTTATTTTCCTGGTTAATCTGCTTTTTTTCTTAAATTCCACATATAAGTGAAATCATATGGTATTTGTCTTTCTCTGGCTTATTTCACTTAGCATCACACTCTCCAGATTCATCCATGTTATTGCAAGTGGAAAGATTGCATTCTTTTTTTATGGCTGAAAAAATATAACACTTCTACTTTAGCCATTCATCTATTGATGGACACTTAGGTTGCTTCCATAATTAGACCTTGTAAATAATTATACAATAAAAAAAAGTGCTGCATGTATCCTTTCAAATTAGCATTTTTGTATTTTTTGGATAAGTACCCTATGTGACTACTAGATAATAGGATAGTTCTATTTTAATTTTTTCGAGAAACCTCCATTCTGTTTTCTACAGTGGCTGCATCAGTTTGCACTCCCACAAACAGTGCAGTTTTTTTTTTTCTTTACATCCTTCCAACACTAGTTGTTTCTTGTGTTTTTGAGTTTAGCCATTCTGAAATGAGGTGATAGCTCATTGTGGTTTTGATTTGCATTTCCCTGATGATCTATGAAATTGAGCATCTTTTCATGTGCTTGTTGGTTATCTGTAGTCTTTAGAGAAATGTGTGTTCATGTCTTCTGCTAGTTTGTAAATTGGATTATTTGTGGAGTGGTTTTTTTTTTTTTTTGGTGTTGAGTTTTATGAATTCTTTATGTATTTTGGATACTAACCCTTTATTGGACATAATATTTGCAAATATCTTCTCCCATTCAGTAGGTTGTATTTTAGTTTTGTTGGTTGTTATCTTTGCTGTGCAGAAACTTTTTGTTTGGATGTAGCGTCTATAGTTTATTTTTGCTGTGTTTTCCTTGATTCAGAAGACATATCTAGAAAGATAGTGTGATGGCCAATGTCAGAGAAATTACTGCTTTTGCTTTCTTCTAATATTTTTATGGTTTCAAGTCTCACATTTAAGTCTGCAATCTATTTTGAGGTTTTTTTGTGTGTATGGTGTAAGAAAGTGGTTCTGGTTCATTCTTTACATGTAGTTGTCCAATTTTCCCAACACTATTTGTTGAAGAGACTTTTTCTCATTGGCTTGTTTCCTCCTTTGTTGAAGATTAATTGACCATATAATTGTGGATTTATTTCTGGGTTTTCTAGTGTGTTCCATTGATCATTGTATCTATTTTTGTGTTACTACAATACTGTTTTGATTACTACAATTTATAATATAACTTGAAGTCTGTAATTGTTGTATCTCCAGTTTTTTTCTTTTTAAAGATTTCTTTGGTTATTCAGGGTCTTGTGTGGTTCCATATAAATGTTAGAATTTTTTGTTCTGACTCTGTGAAAAATGCTGGTGGTATTTTGATAGGGATTGCATTGAATGTGTAGATTGCTTTGGGTAGTAGGGATATTTTAACAATAATTCTTCCAATATATGAACGTGAAATATCTTTCCATTTCTTTGTGTAGTATTCAATTTCATTAGTGTTTTATAGCTTTCATAGTATTGGTTTTCTGCCTCTTTTGTTAGGTTTATTAGGTATCTTAAGGTTTTTGGTGCAATTGTAAATGGGATTGATTTCTTGATTTCTCTTTCTGCAGCTTCATTATCAGTGTATACAATTGAAACTGATTTCTGTACCTTGATTTTATATCCTGTGGCTTTGCTAAATTCATGTATTAGTTCTGGCAATTTTTTGGTGGAGTCTTTTGGGTTTTCTACATAGAGTATCATGTCATCTGCAAATAGTGAAAGTTTGACTTCTTCTTTGCCAAGTTGAGTTCCTCTTATTTCTTTTGGTTTTCTGATAGCTGAGGCTAAGACTTCTAGTACTGTGTTAAATAGTAATGGTGAGGGTAGAAATCCCTGTATTGTTCCTGACCATAGAAGAAAAGATCTGTTTTCCCCCATTATGGATGATATTAGCTATGGTTTTTTCATATATGGCCATTATGATGGTGAGGTATGCTCCCTCTATCCCTACTTTGTTGAGAGTTTTTATCAAGAATGAATGGTGTACTTTGTCAAATGTTTTCCTGCATCTATTAAGATGATCATATAATCTTTTGTTTTCTTAATTTAGTGTATCATGTTGATTTATTTGCAAATATTGAACCACCCTTACAACCCAGGAATAAATACAAGTTGATTGTGGTGAACATTTTTTTAATGTACTGTGGGATCAACTTGAATGTATTTTGTTGAGGATTTTCACATCTACGTTTATCTGGGATATTGGCCCATAGTTCTCTTTTTGGTTGGAGTCTTTGGTTTTAGTATCAGGGTAATTCTAGCCTCATAGAGTGAGTTTGGAACTTTTCCTTCCATTTCTACTTTATGTAATAACTTGAGAAGAATAGGTTTTAACTCTTCTTTAAATGTTTGGCAGAATTCCCTAGAAGCCATCTGGCCCTGGACTTTGGTATTTTGGGACATTTTTTAATTTTTATTTTTGATTCAATTTCTTTGCTTGTTATGTGTCTGTTCAAGTTTTCTATTTCTTCCTGTTTCAGTTTTGTTAATTTATATGTTTCTAGGAATTTATCCATTTATTCCATTTGCTCAATTTGTTGGCATATAATTTTTCATAATATTCTCTTATAATTGTTTGTATTTTTGTGGTGTTGGTTATGATCTCTCCTCTTTCATTCATGATTTTGTCTATTTGGTTCCTTTCTCTTCTTTTTTTATAAGTCTGGCTATAGGTTTATCATAATTATTAATTAACTAATTATTGTTAATTTTTCAGAGTCAACTCATGGTTTCATTGATCTATTTTTTAATGTTTTTTATTCTACACCATATTCTCATCTTTTTTTTAATAAATGTTTATTTATTTTGAGAGAGAGAGAGAGAGAGAGAGAGAGAATGTGCAAGAGCGAGTGAAGGAAAGAGGCAGAGGGAGAGAGAATTCCAAGCAAGCTCCATGCTCAATGCAGAGCCCAATGTGGGGCTCAATCTCAAGATCACAAGATTATGACCTGAGCCGAAATCAAGAGTCAGATGCTTAACTGACTGAGCTACCCAGGCACCCTTGCTCTCTCACCTTTATTATTCTCCTTCTTCTGCTGGGTTTAGGTTTCATTTTTTATTCTTTTTCTATCCCAAATATGCAACGTATTTGAGATTTTTTTTGTTTCTTGATATAGGCCTGTAGTGTTATATACTTGCCTCTTATGACCACATTTGAAGCTTTCTAAAGGTTTTGGACCATTGTATTTTTTGTTTTCATTTGTTTCCATGTATATTTTGATTTCTTCTTTAATATCTTGGTTGACTCATTCATTCTTTAATAGGATGTTCTTTAACCTCCATGTATTTGTGATCTAATTTTTTTCTTGTTATTGACTTAAAGTCTTATAACATTGTGGTCAGAAAGATATTCATGGTATTATCTCAACCATTTTATACTTGTTGAGGCCTGATTTGCAACCTAGTATGTGATCTGTTCTGGAGAATGTCCCACGTGCACTTGAATAGAATGTGTATTCTGATGCCTTAGGATGAAATGCTTGAATATACCTGTTAAGTCTATCTGGTCCAGTGTGTTGCTCAAAGCCACTGTTTCCTTGTTGATTTTATGCTTAGATGATCTGTCCATTGCCAAAAGTGGGGTGTTAAGGTCCCCTACTATTAATTTTATCATAATAAATGAGTTCTATATGTTTGTTATTATTTTATATATTTGGATGCTCCCAATTCGGTGGCATAATATTTATAGTTGTTAGATCTTGTTGGATAGAATTCTTTATTATGACATAGTACCCTTCTTCATCTTTTGTGACAGTTTTTGGTTAAAATCTAGCTTGTCTGATATAAGTATTGCTACCTGGACTTTCTTTTGATGTCCATTTGCATGGTAAATGTTTCTCAGTTTCCTCACTTTCAGTCTGCAGGTGTCTTTAGGTCTAAAATGAGCCTCTCGTAGGCAGCATACAGATGAGTGTTTTTATTTAATCCATCCTGACACCCTATATCTTTTGATTAGAGCATTTAGTCCATTTACATTCAGAATAATTACTGATAGTCATGAATTTAGTGCCATTTTATTACTTGTCATTTTTTCTGTGTTCTTTTCCAATTGTTGTCACTTCTGGTCTTTCTTTCCCAAAGAGTCACCTTTAATATTTCTTGCAGGGTGGGTTTAGTGGTCACAAACTTCTTTAGTTTTTGTTTGAGAAACTGTTTTTCTCTCCTTCTGTTCTGAATGACAGCCTTGTTGGATAGAGTATTCTTGGCTGCAGATTTTTCCCATTCTGTACATTGATTATATCATGCCACTCCTTTCTGGAGAGACTTTCTGCTAACCTTATTTGTCTTTCCTGGTAAGTTAGGGACTTCTTTTGTCTTGCTGCTTTTAAGACTTTTTCTTTAACTCTATTTTGCAAATTTAAATACAGCGTGTCTTGGTGTTGGCCTGTTTTTGCTGATTTTAACGGGAGTTCTCTCTGTCTCTTGGATTTGGAAGGCTATTTCCTTCCCCAGATTAGGGAATATTTCAGCTAGAGTGTTCTCAAATAAACCTTCCACCCCCTTTTTGGTCTCTTTTGGGACTCCTATGATACAAATGTTATTATGTTTTATGGAGTCACTGAGTTCCCTAAGTCTACTTTCACGATCCAAGATTTTTCTTCCCCTCTTTTGACCAGCTTCATTTCTTTCCATAATTCTATCTTCTATATTCCATATTTGTTCTTCTGATTCTTCCATTCTTGTGGTCACTCCAATCAATCAGTTTTGAATCTTAGTTATTGCCCTTTTATTTTGGTCTGATTGATTTCAAGTCTTTTACTGCCTGTAGTAAGAGTATCTCTGATGTCATCTATGCTTTTCTCAAGCCCAGCTAGTATCCTTATGATTGTTGCTTTAAATTCTAGATCAGGCATAATACTTATATTTGTTTTGATTAGATCCCTGGCCATGACCCTTTCTTGTCTTTTTCTTTTGGGATGAATTCCTCCATCTTGGCATTCCTTGTAGGTCTCTTCTGTGTGTTAGAGAAGCTTGTTACATTTCCTGCTCCTAAGAGTAATGGCTTTATGAAAAAAAGGACATATAATGTCCAAGGCTGGGCACTTCGGGAAGTGTCTCCGGTGTGTGCTGCATGGACTCTGCTGCTGTGTTAATGATGCTCTATCCCTCAGGTCAGTCCTCTGCAGAATTTCTCTTTGCCTGCAGTGGGGAGTGTTGAGACCTTGGCCAGAGTGTGGTGAGTTTTAACTAGGTGTGCTCTGGTCTGCTTGATAAGAGTCTGATGCTTTTTCCACTGAATCAGAAGCTTTGCAGATCTCTGTGGTAGTAGACATGGTATGTGCAGGAGTTTGTGCTGGTCTTCTGGGGGAGGGGACCACTGCACTTGCTCTCCACCACACTTGCTTACGAAAAGCAGTTCCAGTTGAGAGCACAGGGGCAGGGCTTTGTGAAAGCAGATTAGGCAGCCAGTCTTGGTGCTGTGATGTTTACTAAAGTTAGTTTCTGCTGAGGGCAGGGGAGGGAAATGGTGCTAGACAGCTCCTTTGTCCCTGGAGAGGGGATTTCCTTCTTGCTACTGTCAGAGAAGACTTCCCAGAAGAGCAAACAATTTCCCTTGAACACTCTAGTTTTTTGTTTTTTGTTTTTTTTTCAGATTGTTGATTTTCACACTGTCTGTGTCCAGGTTGCTTTCCTGCTGGAGGAGCACAGTGGACTTTAGGCTCTGACCTAACCAGGCCAGCTGTGTTTTAAAACTCCAAACTTTAGGGACCTAGTATGGCAAGGACCCGCTGGTCTTCTGGGTAAAGGTTTTGCTGTACTGGGATTGATGCAGTTTTTGACCCAGAAGGGAAGTCACTCCACAGTGCAGGAGTGTGGGTGTTAGAGCAAAGTGCACCAAAGAGCCAGTGCCCAGGTGTCTTTTCACCTATGCTGAAGGGCTGGGGAGGAAAATGGTGCCTGCAAGCTCCTTTGTCCCCAGAAAGGCAATGCTACCTCTTTTAGATGTGCTCCAAAAGCTCTCTCCCATCGCTTCTCAGCTGCTCCTCAGGTGGCACCTTCTGCCCTCAGGTTACCTGCCTACCTTCTCTACAGGAGCACTCCAGTGCCCTCAGGGCTCTATAAAGGCCATGTCATGGACCTATAAAACTCCAGTTTTTCAGCTCTGTTGGTTATAAAAACTCACAGAAATCAGCCCCTCTCATTTTCCCAGTCAGTGGCATTGGGGAAGTGTTTTCCCTATGTGATTCCCTCTGTGCTCCATGTCCAGAGCTCGCTCCCCTCCAAAGCACCTACAATCAGTTCCTCCTGCAAACCACGTCTCCACACCTCCTACTTCCCATGATGTGGCCTCCTGTCTCCCTCTAGTTGTGCAGTTTGTTCTGTCAGTCCTCAGGTTGATTTCTTGGGTATTCAAATGATTTGACATTTATCTAGCTGTGTCAAAGGGATGAGACAAGCCTAGGGTCGTCCTACTACTCTGCTATCTGAGCTCCTCTCCCTTCTTGCTTGCTTGCTTTCTTTCTTTCCTAATTTATTTTGTCTTATGGCTTTGGCCAAAACTTCTAGTATGTTGAATAAAAGTCGCAATGTGTACATATTGAAAAGTGTTCAGTTTTTCACTTTTATTATATTAGCTGTGGGTTTTTCATATATGACCTTTATTAGGTATATTAGTCACTTTGTTGAGAGTTTTTATTATTAAAGGTGTTCAATTTTGTCAATTCTTTTTCAGAATCTAAGAGATGATTGTATGTTTGTGTCTTTCATTTTGTAAATGTGCCAGAAAGGTTAGAAACATAGAAAAGAGAAAAGCCAGATTTAGTGGTTTCAGTTTAAATTATTACAATTTTATTGGGAACATATTATGTGCTATACAGTACACTCAAAGCTGAGAAATCAAAGAAGGTTCAGACTAGAGATAAGAATAAATTTAGGATGTTAATCATATGATGTGGAAATGATGAATAAAAACCTTATAACAATTTTCATTTAGGAACATATTTGATCTGAGAGATAATCCAACGACCTATTGCATTAATAGGAATTAATCACATAAAAGATGTTTGAGAAGGTCTCTAGGCCAAATAAAAAAATTCTAACTAGTATGCTTCTAAAATAAATTGTTGCACATGCTGATGAATAACAAGTTCTGCAAAAAATAATTGTTAGGAAATTCGTTTCTGCAAAAATATTTTTGTTGGAAAAGAATATCTTAATTAAATGTGTGGGGTAATTTTATATATTAATGATAATTGCTTGTGTATATATTATTTCTTAGTAGATAAAGAAAAAAGAAAATGTGAATGAACGCTTCTTGTAGGAGACAATTCAATAAACATATTTACTAAGTGCTTATCTCTAGTACTCTTTGCTTGATTCCAGACTATTAGAAAAATACATCTACAATAACTGAGAAATTGTAACAAAACTCTTAAGATGGTTACTTTGAAAATGTTTTTCTGTTATTAAAATATAGAGTGAGTGTTGCAACTCCTCAAAGTTGAAAATATTTATATCCTGTTTTGGTCTTTTAGTAAAAAATATGTGCAATAAAGTATATTGTATTAAAATAATATAATGGTTAAATTGTAAATTCATGTAAATATTTCATGGTAATTATTTATATGCTAGAGTCATATAGGCCAGTGTTTAATCCTTGATAAAGAATGTTAAAAACTTTTCAAGCTGGCTACTTTTTCAGCTTTCTTGAAGTTCAGGAAATTAAATAATGGGCTCTTTGGATAATTAAATAAATTTATTTTAATATAAAATAGCCTAATATATAGCTGTCATGAGTACAGTGTATTCTAGTACTGATTTCTAAGTTCTGATTTCATGTGACCAAATATAATAATTGTCGTTACAGCAGCTAAGATATGAGAAAAGGAGGTAGGGGGTTATGACATCCAGTTTGTTGACTAACTAGTTTGATAGTTTTGTGTAGTATCTTTTTGGAAATTCAACTGGGAAGATAGAAATGTTTGCTTTTAGTGAAAGAGGGTAGTCTGGGCTGGAGATAGATATATTCAATATTCATTTATTTATTAAGTACTTTTTTTATGGCTTGGTATGTGCCAAGAGCTTCTCCATATGCTCTAACCACAACAGTTGACAGATGAAATCAAATAAGTAAAGAAAATTTCCAAAGAAATTGCAATGTTCAATGAGAGAAAAAAAGGACAAAGACTGATCCCTGCAAAATAACTACATCTAAGATTTGAATAGAGGAAAAAGGACCATAGATATAGGTACAGGACAGTTTTAAAGACATAGAGATAAAACAGGAACAATGAAGAAAGACTCCCCATAATGGACACCTTAAGCTGTGATTCCTCCATGGAGGAAGGTCTTAATAGTGCCTGAAAAAGTTGGGGTTCCAAGAAAAGGCTAATATATTTGTTAAATTCTAGTAGTTGATCAGTGAGTTTTACAAACCTAGTAAAGTACTGAGAGCTGAAGCAAACTTTCAGATTTTAAAGAAAGCATGGTGGAGCACCTGGGTGGCTCAATTGAGCATGCAACTGCTGGTTTCTGCTCAAGTCATGATTTCATGGTTCATGAGTTCAAGCCCCACATCAGGGTCTGTGCTGGTGGTGCAGAGTCTGCCTAGGATTCTCTCTCTCTCCTTCTCTGACCTCTCCCCACCAAAATAAATAAGCTTAAAAAAAAAAAAAAAAAGCATGGTGACCGGTAGGGAACTGAGAATAAACTATTCCATGAAGATATTAGCAAGGAAGAAAAGGAGAATGGTGACAGTAGTTTATGAGAAGGAGGTTAGTGAGAAGAGGGTAAGAAATTTATTTATTAGGAATGACTCAGGAATATATTACTATGGCATCTACTTTATACATTTATTAATTTGTAACTTCAGAGAGAGGTGAAAAAACTTTTAGACAAAGCTGGAGCACTTGGAGGGATATGAAGATTTATATCACACACTATTATACCAAACATATAAGCTGGACAGTCTTTAATTCAAGAAAAAAAAAAAACTAAAGCAAGTAACATGTTCGTAAGAAATAAGAATTTCTGTTGAAGGATACCATAAGATGATTGTGAGAAGATATTTTCAACTCTTATGTCTGGTAAGAGCTTATTATCTAAAATATTATAAGAATTTCTTTATAAATCAATCATTAAGAATTGGATAAAGAAGCAAATGGAAAATAAGAAAAAAACATATATAAGTAGGTATTTCACAGTAGATAAAACATTAATGACCCGTGAATATATGAAAAGCTGTTGAATATCTTTAATAGTCAGGAAAATTCAAATTAAAGTCATAATAAGATAATATATAAACCTGCAAGAGTAACAAAAGTTTAAAAGTCTGATATTACCAAATTTAAATGAATATTGGAACAACATGAATGCTCAACTGCTACTAATGTGAGGATAAACTGACACAATTCCTTTAAAAAACTGACAAATTTAGAGATGTACATACCAACCACCTAGAAATTCTAGAATATCACGTAAAGATATATAATCGATATATATTTATAAAGATATACATTTTTCAAAAGTACACCTAAAGATATCTCCTGGTGTACTTCTGAAAAATATATATTAAGAAACATAAATAATGCATTGTTTTAAATCACAAATATAATGAAAGCAATGTAAATGTCTACTAGGAGGGGAACATTAAATAAAGGCATAATAGAATACAATGTGAAGTACAGCAATACATGAACAGGTCTTAATCTCAGAAAAGTCATGTTGAATTAATAAAGGAATTAGAAAAAATATACAGTAATATTCAGTTTATAGAAGTGCCAAGTTATACATAAATAAAAACCATTATTTAGGAGTACATACATAGTTGGCAAACCTAAAAGAAATTCAAAGAAATAAGAATCTTTAGAATAACAATCAACTATGTGGAGAGAAATAGAATTTTCATAGGATGGAACATAAATATAGATATTTATAGATATCTAAAAATCTATAGATTTATATCTCATAGATATTGTTTGATTTCTTAATCTCTATGATAGATGCCTGGGTCTTTTTTACTTGATATTCTTTTAATTATATCTTTATTTTGTATATTCTTTGTAGGTATGATATATTTCATAGAATTAATTTTTTAAAGACAATGAATAGAGAAATGTAGAATATATCCATAAGCTTGGTATTGTCCAGTGTAATTTTTCAGAAAGCTGACACCTTTACTGTATAAAATATTATCATCTTTTCTGGTGACTCAGACTTCAGAATTACACATATCACCCACTAATATTTTCTTTTTTTTCCCACTAATATTTTCAAACATTGTAATATTTTTACTGAATATTATTTTCTGTCTGAAAATACTATTTAGTTGTAGGTATAATGTAGGAAAATATTTACTAGATATTTACGAATACAAACATTTTATTGAACTAGCAATATAGGAGTCATTTTGCTATAATAGAAAATTTTTATCATTGAATTGGACAGTCTGGCTTTGCATCATATCAGTTATTATAGTTTCTGGTTGTTACATTCTTAGTGAACTTCTTCTCATTCTTGTTTCCTGAGTTTGCTAATGTATAAAATGGGGATAACAAGAGGTGTCCCACAAGGCTATGTAGTTTTCCCTCTTAGAAGAGGTGGCCAATGTTCAGTAGCAGCAAGAAGAGGCAGAGAAAATACATATAAATATTGAAAACATCGTTTCTGAAGGTGGATAATTTCTGTGATAATTAGATATATTTTAAAATTTTCATGATATAAAAAAACTGAAAAGTATGTCTTTTGTCTCTAGAATTTACCCTATATGTTTGGCCTTGAATTTAAACCTATCATGTTCAAGAAAAAAAAAAAACATTTTCTAAAGAACTTTGAAAATAAATTTATGACACTCAAAAAACATTTAGCATTATATACTAATTTTTTTTGTATGAAGAAATGTATTATGTGCATTTATTACTTCTGTGGTTATCAGCCATGGATATAAGAAAATAGGTTTACTATAGACAAGTAAAACATTTGGCTAGATTTGTTCCACATAAACTATCCAAAATGTGGGCTAGATTTGTACATATTAACAATTTTTGAACTCAGGGAATACACTTTTTAGAATGTATAATAAAGTATTTTAATGTTAAATGAAGAATAATATATAAATTTAGAAAATTTATTACTTATATGAAATAGAAAAAAATAATAAATATAGAGTCAAGTTAGAGTTGCCTATTGAGGCAAAGCTCTATTTTATAAAACTAGGGCAAGTGTTATATCATTTTCTAGGATGACATCATTTTTAAAAACAAAATCTTATATGGAGTTCCTAATATTAAATAAAAGTGGATCTTCTTTGTTTAAAAATTTTAGGAGGAAATAGGAGTGCCTCCATGCCACTGTACCTCCTTCTCCCTAAACATACCTGCTGAATATCTCTTCATAAATTGGAGAAACAAAGATGAAGGCGTTGATTCTGCAGAATCTCCTCTTGTTGAAAACAGCTTTGCTTCCTACAAAGAGTAAGTTATTGAACCAAAACATAGATATGCAGGTTAGTTTCTAATCTAAAATGGATGAAGTCTCTAAACAAAAAGTATACTAAAACTATAGATTGGGACGTCGAAAGTTTGACGAGTCCGTTTGAACTGTAGACCATAGCTCAATAAAGTAATGCTCGGTCTCTCCACTAAAGAGATTTTCTCAGTCCTCTGTGGTGTAGAATATAAACCTTAGCTGGGAGCTAGAGAAAAACGGCAATAAAACTGAGATAAAGAGGGAACAAAACATAACCATCCACTTAAAAAAATTTTTTTTCTAGAAATAAATGTACAATTATTTAGTCCAGAGTTCTAAATTTTAAAGCATGCATTCCTATCAGTTAATTTTTTTTCAGTATTCATCTTTCTAAATGTATGCATATTTATGAATTACATCAATATACTCTGTTTTAAAAAGTTTCACAATATAAAACAAATAAAAGCAGAAGTTTCAAAAGGGTGAGATAAAAATAAATATAAACATATAGCAAAGGTCTTTCTTTCACAGCCCAGTAGGAGACAAATGTTTAAGTTCTTCATGTCACATTGATTTTTTAACCTCTGTTGCAAGAACTGTAAAAGAATTGTTTAGAGTAGACCACCAACAATGATAAATTTTAGTTTTCCTCTCTTAATATAAAAGCATACATAATGTTATAGTAGAATATGATGAGAATGTAAGTAATATTATTAAATACTAGTGCTGATAGTTCTTGCATCTCTTATTTTAAAATTACATGATATGTTTTAGTGGGGGAATTCAAGCTCTAATTACTTTTTTAAAGTCTTTAAAATTGTTTGAACCAAATCAACTAAACCAGATTTTTCATGATTTTATATTTTATTTTAGTGGCTTAATTTATTTTAATTAATTTATTTTATTTTAATTTCCACGTCTTGGCTATGGTGAATAATGTGGCAATGTATATGGGAATACACAGATGGCTTCAAGAAATCATTTTATCTTCTTTGGATTTATACCTAAAAGTAGGATTGTTTTATCATGGTAGTTCTATTTTTAGGTTTTTTTTTTATTTTTAAAAAAAATTTTTAGGAATCTCTATACTGTATTCCATAGTGGCTGTATCAATTTACATTCCTACTAGGAGTGCACAAGGATTCCTTTTTCTCCACATCAGCAATTATTATCTCTTATCTTTTTGATAATGGCTATACTAACAGTAATAAAGTGATTAGCAATGTTGAGTATTTTTTAATGTACTTGTTGGCCATCTGTATGTCTGTCTTCTTTAGAGAAATGTCTGTTCAACTCTTCTGCTAACTTTGGGCTTAGCCTGGTCTTGTTTTTCTAATTCCTTGGGTTGTAAAATTTGGTTGTTATTTGAGATGTTTCTTTCTTAGTGGAGGCCTTTATAGACTTCCCTCTCAGCACTGCTTGCTGCATTTTGGTACGTTGTCCATCTTTTTTTTTTTTTTTTTAGATTTTTTCAAATGTTTATTTTGAGAGAGAGGGGGCAGGAGAGAATCACCTCTGTGCTGTCAGTAGCTGACATGGGGCTCTATCTCACAAATGGCGAGATCATGACCTGAGCTGAAATCAAGAGTTGGACACTTAACTAACTGAGGCACCTAGGCATTCCTCTTTCTAGATTTTTAAAAACTTTATCTTTTGATATCCTTGATTCTTTGGTTGTTCAGGAATGTGTTGCTTAATTTCATGTATTTGTGAATTTCCCAGCCTTCCCCTGCTATTGATATTTACTTTTGTATTATGGTGATCAGAGAAAAAAAGATATCTGCTATAGGATTCAATCTTTGATATTTGAGAACACTTATTTTGTGGCCTAACATATGATCAAACCTAGAGAATGTTTCATGTTCACAAAGGATCATGTATTCTGCTGTTGGATGGCATGTGTTGTACATTTCTGTTAAGCCCATTTGACCTAAATTATAGTTCAAGTCTAATGTTTTATTTCTGTCCAATCTATCCATTGTTGAAAGTGGGATACTGAAGTCCCCTACTGATGCATCCTGTTTTCCATTACTCCCTTCAGACCTGTTAATATTTGCTCAATATATTTAGGTGTTCCAATGTAGGGTGCATATACAGTTGTTGTATCTTTTTGATGAACTGACTTGTCATTATATAATGACCTTGTGTCTCATTACAAATTTTAGATTACAGTCTATCTTTTCTAATATTAATATAGTATCCCCTGCTCTTTTGATATCAATTTGTATGGAGTATACTTTTCCATTTCTTTACTTGGAGCCTGTGTGTGTCATTGAAGATGAAATGAGTCTCTTTTAGACAGCATAAAGTGGTTCTTGTTTTTTTTTTTTTGTTTGTTTGTTTGTTTAATCCAGACACTTTTTGTCTTTTGATTAGAGAATTAAACCATTTAAGGTAATTATCAACAGGTAAGGACTTACTAATTCCATCTTGTAATTATTTTTTGGCTATTTTGTAGTTCATTTGTTACAATCTTTCTTTGTAAATTGATGCTTTTCTGTAGCTGTGTTTTGTTCTTTTTTTTTTTATCATGTTTGTATTTACTAAGGGTTTTTGTTTTGTGGTTAACCTAAAGCTTCTTGATAGAACAGTCAACATTAAGCTCATATCTACTTAACTTTGCATACAAAAATGGTTTTGATATCACAATTTACATATTTTATACTGTGTATCGATTGATGAATAATTGTAGCTATATTTAAGAGGTTAACACACCACATTATGATATTAGAGTATTCTATATCTGACTACACAGTTATTTTTACTTATGGGTTGTATATTTTCATGTGTTTTCATGTTACTATTTAGTGCCCTTTTGTTTCAGCTTGAAGGACTTCTTTCAGCACTTCTTGTGAGGTAGATGTATTGCTGAACTCCTTCAATGGTAGTTTTGAAAGTCTATCTGCCTTCATCTGAAGGACATCTTTACTGGGTAAAATATTCTTGGTTGACAGTATTCTTTCAGCACTTGAATATATCAACCCATTCTCAGTTGGCTGGCAAAGTCAGTGCTGAGAAAACTGCTGATAGCTTTCTAGGGGTTTCTTTAAGTGAGAGAGTGGTTTTTTTCTTGATGTTTTTAAAACTCTTGTTTTTCAAAAAAAATTAAGTTTATTTTGAGAGAGACAGAGAAAGTGTGAGCAGGGGAGGGGCAGAGAGAGGGAGGGAGGTAGAGAGAGAATCCCAAGCAGGCTCTGCACTGTCAGCACAGAGCCTGATGCTGGGCTCAAACTCACGAAACCATGAGATACTGACCTGAGCTGAAACAGAGTCAGATGCTTAACTGACTGAGCCACCCAGGCTCCCCAATGTCTTTGATTTTTATTATGATGTTTATGGAGAGCATTTTGGATTGAAATCATGGAGTTATTAGCTTCATGAACTTGGATATCCAAATCTCTCCAGGAGTTTGATAAGTTCTCATCTGTTATTTACTTAAATAGGTTTTTTGCTACTTTCTCCCTTTCTTCTCTTTCTAGGACTCTAAAAATATACAGATTGCTTCCTTTTATAGATTGCTTCTTTTAATGGTGTAAGTCCTATAGACTTCCTTATTTTCCTTTCATTCATTTTCTTTTGCTCTACTGCTGGATAATTTCAAATGATTTGTGTTTGAACCCATTGATAGATATTTCTACTTGGTCCAGTATGATGTTGAAGTTTTCTGTTGAATTCTTCAATTCAGTCACTGTATTCTTCAGGTCCAGTTTGTGGGTTTTTTTCCTCTTTATTAAAAAATTTTTGTATTGTTTTCCTCATTTCATTAATTTATCTATGTTCTCTTGTAACTTTCTGAGTATCTTTAGAACAATTTGAATTCTTCATCAGATAATTCCTGTATCTCCATTTAATTGGGTTTATTTACTGGAAGTGTGCATTGATTTGATGGTATCATGTTTTTCTGATTCTTTGTGATCCATACAGCCTTGCATAGATTTATGCACATATGAAGGAGTCCCCTCTTCCAGACAGTGTGGACTGAGTTTGGTAAGGAAATACCTTCATATATAGTAGGGAAACACTGGAGCATGTTTTGAAAGCAGGCCTAGTGGTACAGAATGCCAAGTACAGGGGTGTGTGGTGGCTCCAGGTCCAGAGGAGCTTGATATATCATTAGTTCAGACCATTGAAGTCTACAAAATCAACAACCTCATGGTCTTTGGTGAGCACTGTAGGGGATCTTCGGTGGCTGCTAGAGTTGTTGGGATCCCGGGTGGCACTTCTAGGTCTAATGGCTAGAGAGCACAGCAGGCAGTCGTAGTGTTAGAGTGGGTGGTGTATACAACACTCAACTGCACAGGCCACTGGAAGGTATCTGTATAGTGGCAGGGGCCAGTTGCAGATGCACACACAGTGGTGTGGGCTGAAGCAAGAAGCAAGGGTCAGAGCCAACTAAAAATGCACTGTCAGATGCAGGGGCCCAGGATGTTGTATGCATTCTTGTGGCTGCAGGGTCTCATCCTAGGTGCACATAGCAGTTTGGAAGCCACTGATAGGAATAAGGCCAGTGGGGTGTACCTGGACAGCTAAGAGGGGCTAATTGAAAGCCCAGCAGTACAGGTCACTGACAGGTGAATGGACCAGAGCCAGAACCACAAGCAGCTGCAGGGATGCTGGCTAATGGCATGTTCTGTTATTGCTACAAGGTCTCCCCATGGGTGCATGCACACCAGTGGAGACTAGTAAAAGGACCAGGGATATGCACAGCTGGAGGGACTAGCTGCAGGTAAGCTCAGTGGAAAAGGCCTAGGACAGGAGTCAGGACCAGGGCCTGGCCTACAAGCAGCTGTGGGTGCTCTGGCTGTTGGCATCTACTATTGTGACTCCATGATCTGGCCCTGAGCACACAGCACTGAAAGCTACTGTTGGGGTTTGGGCTACAGTTGGGCAGGTGCATGGTTGGGAGTGCTAGTTGTATACAAACCCAGAGGTGCAAGCTAGGGAAAGGGCCAAATCCAGGCTCACAAGCGGCTGTGGGGATTTGGCTGTCAGCAGCCTGCACACGGCAGTAGTAGCTAATGATGAATGAGGTTAGGGGCATGCAAGTGCACAGCTGGAAAGGCTAGCTCCAAGCACAGTGATGGGGGAAGCTGTGGGGGAATAGCTTGCTCTCATACAGCTCTCATACAGTCTTGCTCTCATACAGCTACAGAGGCCTTGGCTGGCTTTAAGTGTAGATCACTGGCAGGAGGAGGGATGCAGGTGGCTAATGTCTGGAATGTGAATACCTGTGGGGTAAAACCCCATGAACTCTGTATAGGGGTGTTGGACCAGTTATGGTAACCATTGGTGCCTTTAGTGTTGATGGCTTTGGGGTTCTTTGCATAACAGGTCATTGAGAATTACAGTCACTCCCACTGCATGGCTGATACTGGTATCCCCACCTTCTTTTTCCTTGTTCCTGTATCTCTGAATCTCAGCTTTACTGAGATTTACATGAAATGTGGTACCCTAAAAGGCTGAGGAAACCCCATTCTCCCTTTCTAGGTGAGAGACACTCTTTGAAACCTAAGAATCCTGTCTTCATACTCAGCTATGCTGGCCTCAGGGTGAGATGATTCAGGCAAAATAAAGGAGTTCTTACTTTTTTATGCAGTTATTCTTAGGGCTTTTGTTCCACTGTGTTGAAGATTTTAAAGTAGATTTCTCATGTCTCCCAGAGCTGTTTTGGTTTATGGATTGCTAACTATTGATGTTCGTGGGAACGATTGATGTTTGTGGGGAAATGAAGGACGGGTCTCTCTTTTTTTAATATTTATTTGTTTTGAGAGAGAGAGAATGAGCAGGGGAGGGCCAGAGAGGGAAAAAGAATTTCCAGCAGGCTCCATTCTTTCAGCATAGAGCCTGCCACGGGGCTTGAGCTCATGAACCTTAAGGTCATGACCTGAAATCAAGAGTTGGACACTTAACCCATGGAGCCACCCAGGGACACCAAGGATGGGTCTCTTACTTCACCATCTTGGTGACAACTGCCCCTTAATTTTTTTTTAATTTTCCTTAAACCTCCATGTTTACTTGGTTGTGGGTACATGGAGTAATTGTTTTGCTTTTAATGATGTTTTGGAGAGTCAATTTTTGAAAGCAAGTATGTTTTGTAGTATGAAATATAATTACCATTTCAATAATTGAGGTCTTACTACTATTTGAAAGATATCTTCCGCTAAAAACACACTAAGAAAATACTAATAATAATAGTTGGCATTTGTGGAGACCAGCAGTTATGCTTCAGTCTGAGGATTGTACATGATCACCGTACTGAATCTTACCACAGTCCTGAGAGTTAGGGATTATTTCCCTTGTTTAAAATGGGTAAATTGAGCTTAGAGAGGCTTAATAACTTGCCTAAATTCACACAACTACTAAATATCAGAGCCATGGACCTCATTCCTATTACCAAATTAATTCAGTTAAAATCTCTAAGTATATCCATTTTTTTTTTTTTACAAAAATTAAGCCTTCAGGTTTTGAATACATTTTCAATTATATTTGAAAGGTCCTTTTGAGAGTATGGTTAAAAGCAAAATTGTGTAATGCCACCATTTTGCTCCTGATGAATTAGAAGGAACAAAATGATGTAGAATATGAATGTTCATTAGTTTTTACAGTTGGAAAAATACTTCAACATAGAGACTAACAACTTATTCTGAGAGGAAGAGTCATATTTTTTCTTTTTGTAGATATCTTGTATTTAGACCATACTGTGTATCTAAATGCTTAATGCTTTCACTTTAATGGAATAATTAAATGAATGCCTATGCAGACTATTATTTTTCCAGAGTGGAATGTTTGAATATATAAAGCTATTAATTGTATTTTCATATATAATAAAAACAGGTTATCAACATTAGGAAAATAAATTCATTTCTTCTCATAGGAATATATAGCAGTCACTAGTAGATATAAATGGAGAAGTATTGTCTTAATTGTGTCACTACAGTATGACCTGTCACACCTCCTTGGGTGTCTATAAATATTGGGTGAAAGGATGAATTAAATATTGCTAATTTGGATAATAAAACTTTTATTGAATATACCATACATTATCACATCTGCTTAGCATCAATTCCATTGTTCTCTCCATTTGAAATTCTATTTGTATTACTCCATCAAGAAAAATATACTTCAGGGGTGCCTGGCGTATGTGTATATGTATGTGTATAATACACCCAAAGCAAATATATACTTACATACACACATATCTACATATATGTGTATGTATGTATGTATATATATATATATATGTGTGTGTGTGTATGTGTGTGTGTGTATATATATATATATATATATATATGACAACTGTGTTAGGGGACTTTTTGTTAAATTGAGGTGAATTAACATACATTATTTTTAGCTGTATATACTGTAAAATAACCACAATAACTCCAGTTAACATTTGTTATCATACATTTTTTTCTGTGGTGAGAACTTTTAAGATTTACTCTCTTAGCAACTTTTATGATTTTCAAATATGTAGTACAATATTATTATCTATAGTCACCATGTTGCATGTCACATCCCCATGACTTATTCATTTTGTAACTGGAATTTTGTAACTTTTAACCCCTTTCACACATTTTGTCCCCCCTTGCTTACCACCTCTGAGAATCAATAATCTGTTTTCTGTATCTAGAAGCTCAGTTTTAAGATTCTACATATAAGTGAGATCATATGCTATTTCTTTATTTCACTTAGCATAATGCCCTCAAGGTTCATCTATTTTATGACAAATGACAAGATTACCTTCTTTTTCATGGTTGAATAATATTGCACACACACACACACACAAAATTTCTTTATCATTCCTCCATCAATAGACACTTATGTTGTTTCCATGCCTTGGCTACTGTAAACAATGGTGCAATGAATATGGGTGTGCAGTATCTTTTGCTTTAGTATTTATTTATTTGTATAAAAATCCATAAGTAGAATTGATGAATCATATGGTGGTTCTATTTTCAATCCTCTGAGGAACTCCATACTGTTTTCCATAGTGGCTAGAACTATCTATATTCCCACAAATAGGTCACCAGAGGTCCTTTTCTCCATATCCTTACAAACACTTGTTATTTCTTGTATCTTTGATAATAGCCATAAACAGGTGTGGGTAATATCTCATTGTGGTTTTGGTTTGCATTTCCATGATGACTAGACATTTGAATATTCTTTATTTGTTGGCTATCTGTTTTCTTTGGAAAATGTCTATTCAGATCTTCTGTCCATATTTTAATCAGATTATTTTGTTCTTTTATTTTGTTATGTTATTGTAGAAATTCCTTATACATTTTGGATATTAAGCCCTTACCTGATATGTGATTTGCATGTTTTCTGCTATTCAGCATGTTGCCTTTTCATTTTGAGGATGGTTTACTTTGCTGTAAAGAAGTTTTTGTGGGATATAATCCCACTTATTTATTTTTACTTTTGTTGCCTTTGATTTTGGTATCAAATCTAAAAATAATTGCCAAGACCAATGTCAAGGAGATTATCACCTGTTTTTTTTTTTTTTTTTCTAGCAGTTTTAGGGTTTCAGGTCTTATGTTCAGGTTTTAAATTAATTTTCAGTTAATTTTTTTGTGTGGTGTAAGATAGTGGTCCAGTGTCACTCTTTTGAATATGACTCTCTGGTTTTCCCAACATTATTTATTAAAGAGACTGTCTTATTCTCATTCTCTCTCCTCTGCTTCTCACCCCTGCTGGTGAAGTCTCTAAAATAAAAATTTTTAAAAAGTTAATTTAAGAAAGGGGTGCCTGGGTGGCTCAGTCAGTTGAGCATCTGAGTCTGGATTTTGGCTCAAGTCAGGATCCTAGGGTTGTGGGATTGAACCCCACATCAGGCTCTGCACTGAGCATAGAAACTCTTTAAGATTCTCCTTGTTTCTCTCTCTCCCCCTCTGCCCCTCTCCCCTGCTCATGTTCTTTAAAATTAAAACTTAAAATTAAAAAAAATTAAAGAGAGACTGTCTTTTCTCCATTGTATATTCTTTGTTCCTTTGTCAGAAATCAATTGACCATATATGCATGGATTTATTCCTGGGTTCTCTATTCTGTTCCATTAATCTCTTTATCTGTTTTTAGGCCAATCCCATACTGTTTCAATTAATGTAACTTTGTAATATATTTTGAAATCAGAGAGCGTGATGCCTCTAGCTTTTCTTCCTTCTCAAGATTGTTTGACTATTTGGGGTCTGTTATGGTTCCATGCAAATTTAAGATTGTTGTCTTTTTCTTTGATGAATGCCTTTGGAGTTTGGACAGTGATTGCACTGAAGTGGTAGGTTACTTTGTGTTGTATGGACATTTTAACAACATTACTTCCAGTCTATGAACATGGGGTATTTTTTGATTTTTTTAAATTTCTTTTGTTAATATCTTAGTTTTCAGTGAACAGGTTTTTCACTTCCTTAAGTTTATTATTTTATTTTGATGAAATTATAAATGGAATTATTTTCTTAGTTTCTATGATTACTGGTATATAGAAATGCAACAGATTTTTGTATATTAATCTTGTATCCTGAAAGTTTACTAAATTTGTTTAAAGATGCTACCAAAAAAGTTGTTAGAATTAGCTTTTTATATATAATACATCATATGCAAATAGTGAACGTTTTATGTCTTCAGTTTGATTTTTTTATGACTTTTCTTTCTTTTTCTTGCCTAATTTTCTGGTTGGGACTTCCAAGACAATGTTGAATAAAAGTGATGAGAATAGGTACCTGTCCTGTTCTTAATTGTAGAGGAAAAGCTTTCAGCTTTGTACTGTTGAGTGTGATATTAGCTGTGAGTTTATCATATATGGCCTTTTTATTTTGAGATACATTTTATACCCACTTTGGAGGATTTTTTAAAATATTATAAATGGATGTTAAATTTTGTCTGTGCTTTTTCTGCATCTATTGAGATGATCATAAGATTTTTATTCTTCATTTTATTACTGTGGTGACACACATTGATAGATGGTTGTTGAACCATCCTTACAACACTGGAATAAATCCTACTTCACGATGTGTGAGACTTTTAATGTATTGAATTCAGTTTGTTAATATTTTGTGAATATTTTTGCATTTATGTTCCTCAAGGATATTGGCCTATAATTTCTTTTGGGTATTGTTGTCTTAACTATTAGAGTAAGGCTGGCCTTGCAAAGTGAGTTTGAAGGTGTTGTCACCTATTTTTTTGGAAAAGTTTGAATAGAATTGATATTCTTTGAATGTTTGGTATTTTCACCAATGAAGTCATCTGGTCTTGCATTTTTGTTTATTAGAAAGTTTTTGATTACTGATACAATCTCCTTTCTAATAATTGGTCTGTTCAGATTTTCTTTCTTTTTGATTGAGTCTTGGAAGACTGTATGTTTCTAGGAGTGTATCCATTTTTTCTATGTTAGCCTATATGCTTGCGTGTAATTGTTCAGAATAGTTATTCTATTATCATCTATAATCACAGATGTTTAGTAACTTTCTTTAATATTTATCTTATAAAATTTGCTAAGTTGACCTATCTTTAATTTTGGTAATAATTTTATTTAACAGAGTCTTATCTGATAAATATTCTATATATGATCTATATTGTATATATTTATATAACACCAGATGTTCAGATTCATATAAAAACTGAATATTGCGGAGTAAACTCAACCTTTAAACTTGGTCACTTTATTCAAAATAATTTTCACAATTTCTCAAGCTTATAATACAAGGCAAAAACTAAGAGTGCCCTTTCTAATCAGAGATGACTTCATATTTTGCTTGAAATTTCTTACTTGTGCTAACATTTGTTATATGAAACACTTTTTCCCTGGTTATAATTTTACATTTCATATTAGCCCTTATACAGGCACAAAGACAATATTTTAAACTCAATCCAGACTACACTGTAATGTCTACCATATGCCAGGCATCAGCATTCTTTACAATTGGAAATATCAGGGAACAAAACAGAATAGTCTATGCCCTCCTGGTGTTTATATTCAATAAAACAACACTTTATAAATTTATAAATTATAAATTTATAAATTATAAATAGAAAATGTTAGAAAATAAGTGCTATTAAGATATTATTTCCTTAATTTCTTATTTGAATATTGGTGAAATTTTGCTTCTCTTGTGAGGCTTTTGTTTTTGATCATTGTACAATACTTTGAGATCCCTTTTTCGAAATTTGGGTTTTTTTCTGAATCAACCTGCTTGGCATTTATTTCTTGGCCTACAAATGTTTTCTCAACAACCATTGAAGTGCACTGTTTATGTCAATATTTATACGAACACATGTTTTGGGGTCAAAGCGAATGAGGTCAAATTCCAGTTCTCCAGGCAATTTGTTTAATCTCTTTACCTTGATTTCCTCATCCTTCAAATGGAGGTGATTTTGATGTAAGATAGTCCCTACCTCATAAGAACTTTTTACGTAAATAAAACCATGCATGTTAAATATATGTTCAGTTATCTTTAAGGTTTTCTTCCACATTTACTCTTTGCTGTCTCCTGTTCCATGTGGGCATGCATAGTATGTATCTTTAAATGCTACAACATATGTGGCTCCCCGGAAAGTCACTCCAATCTGGAATGGGCGGGAGGAGGAGGCAAAAAACGCCAGTCTCTGTGCTAGTTCCTGAGGGAACTACAAGCATATCAAAATGAACAATGATAGTATTTAACAACAAGGTCCATATTAGCCCTCTGGAACCAGCAAGCTGCATCAGAAACACTGGCTAACATGTATGACCATGCTGGGCTATGGGAGATGGTAGGCAGATGAGCAAAATGTGACAACAATCTCTTTCAAAAATCAGCTGTCCTTTACTTCATTAAGCAATCCTTTGGTTGATGAAAGTTTTGGATTATATTATAGAATTCCAAAAAATTAAATGTCAGTCTTTGTCACTTTTAATTGTTTCAGTGGAGAGACTGGTTCCTTGAATGCCCTAGTCTGCCATAGTTCATGATATCATTTCTGTAGAAAATATTTTTATCTCTACATTTCTTTATTGTTTATATGTTAATGTTAACCAACGTATATTGAGCTCTAGATCTTAAAGAGAAATTCCATTCTGATTATATTTCTTTTTTTACATTAATGTTTGTGTTTTCCATTTATGAAGTATTATTTTTTAATACCAAATTCCTTCATATTGTTCATGCTTTCCATAATTAACTGCTTATTTTTTCATTGATAATAGGTTTAATATCCTGGTATAGACCCCCTAGATATCAATCATTTCAACAATGATCTGCACTTTTTGAATGGGTAATAACAATTTGAGCCACCCATAAATATTCAAGCACTATGGAGAATGACAGTGATACAACCTTGTGCCCATTAGGACTCCAAGAAATATATATATGTGTGTGTGTGTGTGTGTGTGTATACACACACATACATACATATATATACATATGTATATATATTAATTTAAACAAAAGTCAGATTTTGTAGATAGAAAATTGGGACTATGCATATCTATACAACTATGAAAATAAAATATGTAAACATTTTCTAAGATAATGAACATAGATTTGGGCTGTCTTCTTAGCAGCTTTTTTAATTTAATGAAGGTTGATATTTTATCTGTATTTTCCTGATACAACAGTTTAATATAGAAAAAAATTAACTTTAATCCTGAGTGAAATTGTTCAAGTTAGAAAATAATTGTATTTAGTTAATTTAACTGGCCACTGCCAACCATAAACATTACCTCAACCATGTGGTCACCAGTACAATTACCCTGGGGGAATTAGTTCAAGTAATGATGACTATTATCTTCTACATGCTATTGCTCACATCAACATACACCTGGCTTAAGTAAACATGTAATATAAGGATTCAATTTAGAAGACTTAAATTCTAAATTATATGTTGACCTAATGAGATCAGACTCCTCTTTTAATGGAAATAATAAATGATGGAAGTTGTAAGTGCATTACAGAAGAGAAAAATTGGCTTAACTGGATTGAGAGAACAGAGTTTTCACCGTATTCTTGAATTCAGTTTTTTCATTTTTATATATTGTATACTTTATAATTGTATCTAACTACAGTTTGCCTAAAATCCTCTGAAAATATGAAAATATTTTCTGTAATATGTAAGTATAACTACGCTTTATAATTCTATTCTCTCCTTTTCTCCTTATAGCTGCTGCCAGACGACAGATCACTGGCCCATTTGGCTTATAAAAGATTTGCTCCTACTGTACTTTGCTCTACTGCATTGAGATCTTTTATTAACATCTAACTACAGCAGCCTTATGTCTCTGGACTGCAAATAAGAATTACTCTGGGAGAGGTCTGGAATTTGTTCCATTATATACTGGAGTGGGGCCAACAGCTGACGACTTGATTTTGAGTCTAGTGACAGATTTAGTATCTGTTTGCTCAAGAAACCAAGACATTTGAAATATGTGCAAAGCCTGTACTATTCCGTGAGAGCTGAGATATTATTATAACCTGAAACTTTAGTCATCATCTTCTAAGTTTGAAAACAATTGGTGGTATTGAATGGGAACATTATGTGAGAGCTCACATGCATCTAAAAAGAAAATGAAATAAAAATATTGGTTTTTTTTTCCTCATTTGGTTTCATTAGGAAACAATTTATATTATTATGGGGTCTATATTTTCATACGTGTGTGTGTGTGTGTGTGTGTGTGTGTATTAAAATGAGAAAGTTCTGGAGATAGGAACCTATAGTTAAAAAGACAGTCTTACTAGAGTCTCCTATTAAAATATATTTACATAATCAATCCTTTTACTAAATGTCAGGTCCTGTGCTAGAACTGTTATATACATTAATTAATCTCTATGCTAACACTGTAAAGTAGGTTCTTTTCTTCTACTCTTTGTACATGGGAAATAGAGATATTAAGTAACTTGGCCAAGTATTATTCTCATGAGCAATAAATTAGTAAAGGTAGAGTAAAAATTCATTATCTTTTTAGTGTGGTTTTTATATTCTATCCATTATAGCTCTCATAATAATAAAAGGTGACATCTGCATCTTCCTTTAGAGATTATAAAGAGCACAGAATTTGGGGTTTATGGAATGATCTCCCTACAAATGAAGCCATTCAGGCCAGAAAATTTGGGCAGCATATCCACAGACATACAGGTAACTGAAGAGTTAGTGCATCATATAGATGTCGACAAAACAAAATACCTGCAGAATTAAAGGTGGTGGTTTTGTCCACAGAAAGGACTGACGGGAGAGGAGGTAGGCCCAGAGTTAGAAAGTCATCTTAGCTTACAGTCATATCCACAACCTGCCATTACATTCTTGTGCACAAATAGAAACCATTGTCTCATATTTTCAATATTTATAGCACATTATGTAAACATATTTTAATGGTTAATTTTATGTGTAAATTCAGTTGGGCGATGGCAGGACCAGATATTCAGTCAAATATTATTCTGGATGCTTCTGTGAAGGTGTTTCTGAATGATATTAACATTTAAATTTTTAGGTTGAGTAAAGAAGAATCAGTCACAAGTTTCAATATACACAAACTCACACACACAAAAGGCTAGGGAGAGACAAAAAACTGGCAGAGTAAGAGGATCCTGAGCTTACCTCTTCTCAAAGATACAGAGGTAACAACTACAATGTATTGCAACTCACTCTGAAAACAACCTGAAGACTAAGAGAACAAACCTTTCACAGGTAAAGATGTAAAGAGAAACCAACATCAAGAAGGGTAGGGGGGTCAGAAATGCACTCAGGCACCAAAATCTTGGGCAGTGACGACAGCCGGGAGGGATATCACAGGAATGGAAAAGAAGGGGATCAAACTGTGTCCCAAGCCATCACTAACCCTAAGAACATATACCAGACAGATGAGCCCCCATAACAACTGGCTTTGAAAATCTTTGACACTTAACTTCAGGGACACAGAGGGAATGAAATCTCCTTTTAAAGGCCAACATGCTATATTCCTCAATCTGAGACTTAGCACAGAAGCTATAGTTTGAAAAGCATCAGAATTGCATATGAAGATTTGTTGACTAATTGTAGGCTAGGATCTACAGGAGATTTCTCTGGGAATAGAAGTGCTGGAAAGAGCCATTTTTCTTGCCCTGGCTGGCCAGAAACTAGCAGAAGCCAGGTCTGACATCCTCGGTCTACTTTGCTAGCATGTTGCCCTACACTGGCATTCTTTTGTAGACTGGCCCCACCCAATCCATTCTACTAAGTAGATTCCCTTCCAAAGCAGCTCCCACTCTTCCACACATGGCAGACACCCTTAGTCAGGACCACTCATTCTTCAGAGTGAATTTTACCCCAAAGAGTGGGGAGATAACCCCACTCACCAGCATGCTTGCAGTGTCTGCAACTGGACGTCTCAGCCAGTACATCAACAAAAGTCATGGATAGTCATTGCAGACAGCCAGGCTGAGGGAAGGCTCTGCCTATTGATGCAACTACAACAGTTTTGGCCCATCCACAAAAGGAGAGCACATGCAGCCCATAAAGAGGACACCACTGGAACACCTAGTTCTGGTAACATATAGTGGGGGATGGAGGTGCACTACTGAGCACCACAGAATACCTACTTCATAAGGCCACTACTTTTGACACAATGAGACGTAGCTGACCTATCTAATATATAAAACAAATACAAAGACTTAAACAAAAAGAAGAGGTAGAAGAATACATTAAAACAACAACAACAATTAAACCCCCAGAAGAAGCTAACTTAAATTGAGACAAACCATCTACCTGATAAAGAGTTCAAAGTAATGGTCATAAAGATACTTACAGGACTTGACAGAAGAGTGGATGATCTGAGAAATTCAACAAAGAAATAGAAAATATAAAAAACACCCAGTCACAGATGAAGAATAAAATAAATGAAATAAAAATACACTAGAGAGAATCAAAAGCAGATTAGAGGAAAAAGAAGAATGTATCAGCAATCTGTAAAGGTAGTGGAAAGCAACCAAGCTGAATGGCAAAAAAGAAAAAAAAAAGGTTAGGTTAAGGGATCTCTGCAACAACATTAATGGTAATAACATTTACATTATAGGGGTCCCAGAAGGAGAAGAAAAAGGGGAGGAAAACACATTTAAAGAAATAATAGCTGAAAACTTTCCTAACATGGAGAAGGAAACAGACATAGGTTTGAAATGAACAGAGAGTCCCAAACAAGATAAATCCAAGGTGGGCCACAGCAAGACACATGATTAAAATGACAAAAATTGAAGATAAAGGGTTGAGCTGCCTGGGTGGCTCAGTTGAGTGTCTGACTTTGGCTCAGGTCATTATCTTCCAGCTTGTGAATTAAGCCCTGCATCTGTCTCTGTGCTGACAGCTCAGAGCCTGGAACCTGCTTCAGATTCTGTGTTTCCCTCTCTCTTTGGTGATCCCCACTTGTTATCTCTCTCTCTCTCTCTCTCTCAAAAATAAAAAAAACATTGAAAATTAAAAAAAAAAAAAGATAAAAGGAGAGTATTAAAAGCAGCAGGAGAAAAGCAAATGGTTACATACAAGGAAATCCCATAAAGCTATCAGTTGATACTTCTTTTTTTTTTTTTAAATGTTTATTTTTGAGAGAGAAAGAGTGTGAACAGGGAGTGGCAGAGAGAGGGGACACAGAATCTGAGGCAGACTCTCAGCTCTGAGCTGTCAGTATAGAGCCCAACGCGGGGCTCAAACCCACAAACTGCGAGATCATGACCTGAGCCAAAGTCAGCTGCTTAACTGATTGAGCCACCCAAGTTCCCATTATCAGCTGATATTTCAACAGAAACTTTGCAGAATAGAGGGGACTGACATGATATATTCTAAATGCTAAAAGGAAAACAAAAAACCTTACAATAAGAACATTCTGCATGGCAAGTTATCATTTAGAATTGAAGAGATAAAAAGTTTCCCAAACTAAAGCTAAGAGTTCATCACCACTAAACAGGCCTTATAAGAAATGTTAAGGGGACTTCAAGTGGAAAAGTAAAGGCCATAATAAAAAGAATATTATTAAAAGAAAAAATTTCACTGGTAAAAGCAAATATACAGTAAAGGTAGTAGCTCAGGCACTTATAAAGCCTTACAAAGCCAGTATGAGGTTTAACAGAAAAAAGTAGTAAAATTAATTATGTCTACAAAAATTATCAAAGAATATGCAAAATAAAAATATGTAAAATATGACATGAGAGGAATACAAATGTAGTGCTTTTAGAATATTTTCAACATAAATGATCATAAACTTAATATACACTATGATGAACATAGGATATTATTGATGAAATCAAGGTAACCAGAAACGAAGAAATGGGAACCGTCTTGCACTGCTGGTGGGAATGCAAACTGGTGCAGCCACTCTGGAAAACTGTGGAGGTTCCTCACAAAATGAAAAATAGATCTACCCTATGACCCAGCAACAGCATTACTAGGAATTTGTCCAAAGGATACAGGAGTGCTGACTCATAGGGGCACATGTGCCCCAATGCTTATAGAAGCATTTTCAACAAAAGCCGAATTATGGAAGGAGCCTAAATGTCCATCAACTGATGAATGGATTAAGATGTGGTTTATATATACAATGGAATACTACTTGGCAATGAAAAAGAATGAAACCATGCCATTTGCAGCAACGGGGATGGATCTGGAGGGTATTATGCTGAGTGAAATAAGTCAGTCAGAGAAATATAGATATCATGTAGTTTCACTCATATGTGGAACTTGAGAAACAACGGAAGACCATGGGGGAAGAGAAGGGGAAAAAAGTAATTACAAACAGAGGGAGGGAGGGAGGCAAACCATAAGAGAGTCTTAAACACAGAGAACAAACTGAGGGTTGATGGGGGGGGGCAGGGGAGAGGGGAAAATGGGTGATGGGCATTGAGTTGGGCACTTGTTGGGATGAGCACTGGGTGTTGTATGTAAATGATGAACCATGGGAAACTATGCCCAAAACCAAGAGCACACTGTATACATTGTATGTTAGCCAATTTGACAATAAATTATATTTAAAAAAGTATATACAAAAAATAAAAGAATTCAATGTAACATTACACAAGTCTTTAATCACAAGGAAAGATCAAGATAATAGAGGAACAGAGGACAAATATAAAAATATCCAGAAAACAATTAAGAAAATAAGTACATACTTATCAATAATTACTTAAATGTAAATGGACTAAGTGGTCTAGTAAAAAAGACACTGGTGACTGGATTAAAAAAAAGATCTATATGTTGCCTACTGGAGACTCACTTCAGAACTAACATACAGAAGGTATGGGAAAAGATATCCCATGCAAATAGAAGTGAAAAAAGCTGGGGTAGCAACACTTCTATCAGAAATGATAGATATTAAAAGAAAAATTGTAGAGAAAAAATGGTATTATTTAAGGAAAAAAGGATCATCACAATAAGAGGATATAAAAATTGTAAATATCAGAAATCCAACATGCTGGAGAAGACCCGAAGTTCCCTTGTCCCTCAAACACAGCAGTGTTGAGGCTAAAGGACTTTGAATTCCAAGAGTCCAGGCAACAGAGTGACAAAGACATCTCTAGGGACCCACAGGGACAACCTACAGGCCATAGGTGCGTGATTGCAAACTGGGATAGATAAAATGGGCCATGTAGGCATGGAGGGGAGGGATCATCTTCTGCGGAGAGACAAGAGGAAGAGAAAGAGAGGCTGGGCAAGCATAGGACTTTATCAGGACAAGAGAAAAACCATGGACCAATGGGGATGGACAAAGATCCAGTCTCTAACAGCAGGGCTTCCTCCAGACTGGGGTCGGCTGCCTAGTTTGTGCTCCTGGGAAGGAGAGGAGTCAGTCCTGGGCTGGTAACTTGTTAAGAGGTGCAGTCTGCAGTGGGAGAAAGCAATCCCTTCCCTGGAGGGCTGTGGGAGGAAGGTATATAACCTTTCGAAGGACAAAGACTGCCTGCATCTGCCAGCCAGAGGCAGGGATATCAGTGGCAGGGACCAGCCCCCCCCCCCCCCGGTACTGGGGCACATGGAGCAAGACCCTTCAAGACATCGGGCTTAAATCCCATCTGAGTGCCAGGGAGTGGAAAAGTCAGTGGAGCAAGACAAACAGCCAGCATGCACTGTGAAGGAGGGTGGCTCTTCCTGGAACCGGGGCAACCAGAGCAGGACCCTTTAAGAAATTGGGGTTTAAATTCCAGCCAAGCACCAGGGAGGTGTGGGATTTTGTGGAGTGGGGAAAAAACTGCCTCATTCGTGCCTGCAGCACTGTGAGGACGGGCGGAACAGAGTGTTTTGGGACACCTGGTCTGTGGAGGAGACCTGGGGTGTTGCCATTTTTCTCCCCATCACCAACAAGGTGAGGCCTCAGGGAAGGGACAGCAGGCCCACAGTGGAGGTGGGACCCGCCTACACCAAACCACATGCCTCCGTGCCTGGTAACTGCCTATCTACTGGAGTGGGATTGACATTGAAGAACCAGACAGCCCCTCCTCCAGACCAGTGCTTCCACCCTGGTTCCAAGGCACCCAGTGGTTTTGCATTTGCTGGTTTAATTGTTGAACAATTCTTATTATACACACACACACACACACACACACACACACGCACGCACATATATATGTATGTATGTATGTTTTTTTTTTCTCTTCCTTTTTTCCTTCTTATTTCTTCCCTCCTCTAGCCTAGTTATTCTGGTTGTTGGTTTGTTTAAGCAGACATATTTAATCTACTCTCCTTATACCTGTTCTATATATCCTTGTTTATCCCCCCCCCGATAGACCATAGAGTTTGTCTTGTCAATTCCCTTCCCTTCCCTTCCCTTCCCTTCCCTTCCCTTCCCCTCCCTTTCTTTTTTTCCGAACCCCTGTCAAATTTCTCTTTGTATGGGATAAGAACTATTCCGTCAGCAATGCCCAAACCCGATTGTTTTGCTGTAGTGGGTGTTTTGTTTTTGTTTTTCTGTCAGTTGGTTTGTTTTCTTTTCCAGGGGTACTTCAATGAACAAATAAAAGCACACCTTCTCTTCCAGAAGAAGAAGAGAGAGAAAGGGGTGGAAGGTGTACTTGAACAAATCATAGCTGAGAACTTCCCCAATCTGGGGAAGGAAACAGACATTGAAATCCAGGAGTCACAGAGAACTCCCTTCAGACGTAACTTGAATCAATCCTCCACATGATATATCATAGTGAAACTGGAAAAATACAAACATAAAGAGACAATTCTGAAAGCATCTAGGGACAAACAGGCCTTAACCTGCAAGGGTGGACACATGAGGGTGGTAGCAGACCTATCTACTGAAACTTGGCAAGCCAGGAGTGGCAGGAAATATTCAATGTGCTGAATAGGAAAAATATGCAGCCAAGAATCCGTTATCCAGCAAGGCTATCATTCAGAATAGAAGGAGCAATAAAGGTATTCCCAGACAAATAAAAACTAAACCAGCCCTACAAGAGATCCTAAGGGGTATTCTGTGAGTGGAATGTTGCAAAGACCACAAAGGACCAGAGACATCACTACAAGTATGAAACCTACAGATAATACAGTGACTTTAAATCCATGTGTTTAAATAATAACACAATGTAGATGGACTAACTGCTCCAATCAAAAGACATAGGGCATCAGAATGGATAAAAAACAAGACCCATCTATTTGCTATTCACAAGAGACCCATTTTAGACCTGAGGACACCTTCAGATTGAAAGTGAGGGGATGGAAAATCATCTATCATGCTACTGGAAGTCAAAAGAAACCTGAAGTAGTCTTATTATAGCAGATAAACTAGATTTTAAACGAAAGTCTGTAAAAGAGATGAAGAAGGGCATTATGTCATAACTTATGGGTCTGTCCATTAAGAAGAGCTAAGGTTAATAAATGTTTATGCACCAATTTGGAGACACCCAAATATATAAAACAATTATTGCAAACATAAACAATATTATTGATAAGAAGGTTGTAATTGCAGGGAACTTTAATACTCCACCTACAGTAATGGACAGATCATCAAAACAGAAAATCAATAAAGAAACAATGGCCATGAATGATACACTGGACTAGATGGACTTGAAGGTATACTCAGAACTTTTCATTCTAAAGCAACAGAATACACATTCTTCTTGAGTGCGCATGGAACATTCTCCAAGAAGATCATATACTGGGTCACAAAACACCCTCTATAAATATAAAAGAATTGAGATCCTACCATGCACATTTTCAGATCACAATGTTATGAGACGTGAAATCAACCACAGGAAAATTTTTGGAAAACCTCCAAGTGCATGGAGGTTAAAAAACATCCTACTAAAGAATGAATGGGTCAACCAGGCAATTAAAGAAAAAAAATTAAAAAATATACAGAAACAAATGAAAATGAAAACACGGCTGTCCATCCCTTCAGGATTCAGCAAAGACAGTCCTAAGAGGAAAACATATTGCAAGGCCTATCTCAAGAAATACAAAATCAAACAGCACACCTAAAGGAACTAGAAGCAGAACAACAAAGAAACCCCAAAGCTAGTGGAAGAGAAATAATAATTATCAGAGCAGACATCAACAATATAGAATCCAAAAAAAAAAAAAAAAAAAACCAGTAGGAGAGATCAATGAAACTAAGAGCTGGATTTTTGAAACAGTGTGCAAAATTGATAACCCCCTACCCAGACTTCTCGGAAAAAAAAAAGAGGAAGGAAGTAAATAGATAATCTCACAAATGAAAATGGATTTATCACAACCAATCCCTCAGAAATAGAAGCAATTATCAGAGAATACTATTAAAAATTATATGCCAACAAACTGGGCAATCTGGATGAAAGGGAAAAATTCCTAGACACCCACAGACTACCAAAACTCAAACAGGAAAAAATAGAAAATTTGAACAGATGCATAACTAATGAAGAAATTGAATCAGTTATCAAAATCTCCCAACAAATAAGAGTCCTGGGCCAGATGCCTTCTCAGGGAATTCTACCAGATATTTAAAACAGAATTAATTCCTATCCTCTCAAGTTTGTCCAAAAAATACAAGTGGAAGGAAAACTTCCAGACTCATTCTATGAAGCCAGCATTACCTTGATTCCCAAACCAGATGGAGACCGCCCAAAAAAACCTACAGGCCAATATCCCTGATGAACAAGGATGCAAAAATTCTCAATAAGATACTAGCAAATTGAATTCAACAGCATATTAAAAGAATTATTCACCATGATCAAATGGGACTCATTCCTGGGCTGCAGGGCTGGTTCAATATTTCATATCTATCAATGTGATACATTACATTAATAAAAGAAAAGATAATAACCATATGATCCTGTCAATAGATGCAGAAAAAAAACATTTGACAAAATACAGCATCTTTTTATTTTTTAATTTTAATGTTTATTTATTTTTGAGAGAGAGAGAGAGAAAGAGAGAGAGACTGCAAGTGGGGGAAAGGCAGAGAGAGGGAGACACAGAATCTGAAGCAGGCTCCAGGCTCTGGGCCGTGAGGCTCAAACTCACAGACTGCAAGATCATGACCTGAGCTGAGGTTGGCCATTTAACCAACTGAGCCATCCAGGTGCCCTTATAGAGCATCCTTTAATAATAAAAACCCTCAAGAAAGTCAGGATAGAAGGAAGATATCTAAACATCATAAAAGGCATATATGAAAAGCCCACAGTCAATGTCATCCTAAATGGGGAAAAACAGAGCTTTCACCCTGAGATCAGGAACACAACAGGGATGTCCACTCTCACAGTGTTGTTTAACTTAAAGTTGGAAGTCCTAGAATCAGTAATAAGACAACAAAATGAAATAAAAGGCATGAAAATTGGGAAAGAAGAGCTCAAACTTTCACTTTTTGCAGAAGACATGATATTATACATGGAAAACCCTAAAGTCTCAACTAAAAGGCTGCTAGAACTGATACATGAATTCAGCAAAGTCACAGGATACAAATCAATGTACAGAAATCAGTTACATTTCTATACACCAATAATGAAGCAACAGAAAGAGAAACAAGAAATTGATCCCATTTCCAATTGCACCAAGAACCATAAAATACGTAGGAATAAACCTAACCAAGGATATAAAAGCTCTATATGCTGAAAACTGTAACAAACTTATGAAAGAAATTGAAGAAGGGACAAAGAAATGGAAAAAATTCCATGCTCATGGATTGGAAGGATAAATATCATTAAAATGTCAATAATATCCAAAGCAATCTACACATTCAATGCAATCCTAATTAAAATTGCACCAACATTCTTCCCAAAGCTAGAACAATCTTAACATTTGTATGGAACCACAAAAGACCCTGAATAGCCAAAGTAATGTTGAAAAAGAAAACCAAAGTTGGAGGGATCACAATCCTAGACCTTAGCCTCTACTACAAAGCTGTAGACACATAGACCAATGGAATAGAAGAGAATAGAGAACCCAGAATTAGACCCACACATATATGGCCAACTAATCTTTGACAAAGCAGGAAAAAGTATCCAGTGGAAAGAAGACAGTCTCTTTAGCAAATGGTGCTGGGAGAGCTAGACAGCAACATGTGGAAGAATGCAACTAGACCATTTTCTTACACCATACACAAAAATAAACTGAAAATGAATGAAAGACCTCCATGTGAGACAGGAACCCATCAAAATCCTAGAGGAGAAAGGAGGCAAAAACCTTTTTGACCTCAGCCACAGCAATTTCTTGCTCAACACATCTCCAAAGGCAAGGGAATTAAAAGCAAAACTGAACTTTTGGGACCTCATGAAGATAAAAAGCTTCTGCACTGCAAAGGAAGCAATCAAAAAAACTAAAAGGCAACCAATGGAATGGGACAGATATTTGCAAATGACATCAGACAAAGAGTTAGTAACCAAAATCTATAAAGAACTTACCAAACTCAACACCCAAAAAACAAATAATCCTTTGAAGAAATGGGCAGAAGACATGAATAGATACTTTTCCAAAGAAGACATCCAGATGGCCAACAGACACATGAAAAGATGTTCAGCGTCACTCATTATGAGGAAATACAAATCAAAAACCACATTGAGATACCACCTCATACTGGCCAGTGTGGCTAAAAGTAACAACCCAGGAAACAACAGATGCTGGCGTGGATGTGGAGAAACAGGTACCCTCTTGCACTGTTGGTGGGAATGCAAACTGGTGCAGCCGCTCTGGAAAGTGTGTGGAGGTTCCTCAAACAATTAAAAATAGAACTACCATAGGACCCAGCAATAGCACTACTCGGACTTTATCCAAAGGATACAGGAGTGCTGATTCATAGGGGCACTCCCATGAAACACCCCAATGTTAATAGCAGCACTATCAACAATAGCCAAATTATGGAAAGAGCCCAAATATCCATCAACTGATGAATGGATAAAAAAAAAGGTGTGGTTTATATATACAATGGAATACTACCTGGCAATGAGAAAAAATGAAATCATGCCATTTGCAGCAATGTGGATGGAACTGGTGGGTATTACACTGAGTGAAAAAAGTCAGAGAAAGACAGATATATATTTTCACTCATGTGTGGAACTTGAGAAACAGCAGGAGACCATGGGTGAAGGAAAGGGAAAAATGGTTACAAACAGAGAGGGAGGGAGGGAGGGAAACCATAAGAGACTCTTAAATACAGAGAACAAACTGAGGGTGGATGGGGGGTGAGGGAATGGGAAAATGGGTGATTGACATTGAGGAGAGCATTTGTTGGGATGAGCACTGGGTGTTCTAAGTAGGTGATGAATCATGGGAATTTACTCCCAAAACTAGGAGCACACCTTACACACCGTATGTTAGCCAATTTGATAATAAATTATATTGAAAAAATAAACAAAAAAGGAAATGGAAACTAAAACACAAAAGATACAAAAATAAATATAATTTGTCACTACACACACACACACACACACACACACACACACACACTGAAAGTATTGTGTGCACCTTCCTTTTGAAATTGTATTAAAAGCAATATTTACAGGTGGTCTTATTTTTAAAACTCTTTGAAGTATCATAAGAATTAAATAATGTTAGGCATGGCCAGCTGGCACAATTGGTTAAATCTTTGACTCTATTTTGGCTCAGTTCATGATCTTATGAGATTAAGCTCCAAGTCTGATTCTGCACTGACAGAGCTGGGTTTGCTTGGGATTCTCTCTTCTCTCTCTCTGCCCCTCCTATGCTTTTACTGTCTGTCTCAAAATTAACTTAAAAATAAGAATTTAAGTAATGTTTTTGTTTGATTTATTTATAAGTGGCCCCATAGAATTTTTCATGGGAACTTCTCAAATTACTTCATTATGCAACCCAAATACACACACACACACACACACACACACACACACGTGTGTGTGTGTGTGTGTGTGTGTGTGTGTGTGTGTGTGTGTAGGAAGAGATTTCAAACAACATATTTTTGCTATCAATGTATCATATAACGTTCTTTAAATATTAGGTAAAATTTGTAATATAGGAAATTCATTCTCAAAAATATGACATTGTCTAGACACTGCAATTTTATAAGGTCAATAGCTCTTTCCCTTTTCCATGCTATGAGTAAAACTTCTTTTTAAACATTTCTTTTGTTGATGTAAGTGCATAGAAAATTTGCAAATGCTGTGGTTAGGGCATGTCCTACATATAAACAAAACTGTGTATGTGGGTCATCTGTTATAACAACGTATGTCTGGTTATGCAACAAAATAGCCTCATACATCTGTTTGCCTGGCATTAGATTTATGGTGAAATAATCAGGGATGGTGCATGCTTTGTCAAATGGTGATCAGCTGCTCAAACTTTGAGAGTGCAAATTTAGAAATGCAAATGCCTATTCCATTATGATATTATAATCTGAAATCCACATGATTCTAATTTCTAAAAACATAATAATGGGATAAGAGAGAACTGGGGGGACATGGATTTTTCATTCAACAATGAAAAGACAAGCATATGATTCAGCTGACAAAAGCACTTTGAAAATTATGGTGCTTTGAAACTTTGTGATCACCAGAGGAGCAAATTTACTTTTTTGTTGTCTAAATTGTTTAGAGCAATGTATTTCACTCTTTCATTGCACTTAATTTTTCACAAGCCATTCTCTTACTATACTTATTTGTCTAAAATCCTGCAGATTAGGGTAGATATAAAAATATAATTATTCCCTTGAGTTTTAATTGTGAAATTTACTTCTGAGAACTATATCTTTACCAGCACTTGTGATGGGAGTAGCTCCTTTGATTCAATAGAATTCTGTATTTTTAACTTACTCTGTTACTTATATGTTGTTTCCATGTAAAGTTGATATAAAGTCATTCTAATTAAAAATGTTTCACCCTTCACTAGCACTTTAAATTCTTTAATGCTGTTAACACTATAATAAATTAACCATACATGCCTTTTTTTTTTTTTAATTAATTTAGGTTGCACAATCAAGTAATTTGAGAAATTTCCATGGGCCATTTACAAATTGCTAAAGGCAAAAACAGACATAAAATTATTTGAATATATCAGTTGTGAATTATACTGATGATCATGATCGGCAATTTATGAACAATTGTTCATGTTTCTCAGCCTCGATTTATCAACTAAAAGGTTAGTATCTAGCCTCTAATTGCTTTTTATCTGGGGACAAATAAATTTAAGAATCAGTATTATTCCCTTTGCCTACCCACAAATTCAGTTTCAGTGTTCATACTAGTAATACAGGTAACAGAGACTGATTTCTGCATTAATTGTTCTTGTTCCTTTGGTGTTACCAGAAATTCCTGATTTAACTGGAAATTGAACACATGGAAAGAGAGTGGTGGTTTGTGTCTGCCTGTAGTCCCTCTTGCTAGACTGATTCCAATTCAAAGCCTGACTGCTCATTGGCACTAGGTATAGAAACTAAGATAAAACATTTTCAATATATTTAGTGTTTTCAATTCATTTTACTTCTATATTTCATAGTGAACCTCTGATATGTGACAAGAGTTTGATTTGAATTTACTTTTCTGATAGTAAAATAATGTTTTCAAGGTCACAATATTATAGTGCCAATTCTTTCATTCACAAGATTTGCTACATTCCTTTACAGAGTTCAATGAGAGGAAAATGTCATATGGCTGTATTATGAAGAGACACTTCATGGAAAAGCTTGGTTCTAATCCTGGTTTTTTAACACTAATTCACCCTAGTGACCTTGAATAAAGTATATGTTGTATATGATTAATTTTTTAAATTATTAAGGAATGTTTCTGCTTCAAGGAGTAGATATGAAAAATACTAACATGTTTTGTATTCCCCTGGAGAAATACTTTATAAAGACTTCAAATATTATTAATTATAGTAATAAATGAGAAGGAAAAAAATATTCCACTAGGGCTTCTAGAAATAAAAAAGTCACTGAAAGTCATGCCCAGGCATTCTATGTAATTTGTTTTAATGATACAAGAACATGCTTTTTTCATATTGTTTTTTCACTAAACAATGCATTTCTTGGAAAAGAAATATGTGCAGATGTTAAGCACGAATTATTAATTGCTTTTCTGTTCATTTTGAAAGAAGAGTAGTATATAAAATATTTCTTAAAAATGCCTAATGTAAACAATACTGGATTGCTATAAAGTTGTTAAATAAATTATAATGTGTACATTTTCTGGAAAATATGGCATCTCACAGAATACCCACATACTCCTACAGATAACCTTTGCCTTAACATGATTTGTGCAACAAATTACTCTTTCCTTTGTGTATAAGTTCTCCCTAACTTTTGTTTTCTAAATTAAATTAGGTATACCATTAGACATATTCTAATATATATATCTGGGATGTTTTGTTTTCTTCATATGTTTTGTATTTCACACTAATGCTCCCCAAATGGCATTCTGAATGGTCCTTCTAGATTTAGAGCAAAGATGTCTGTGTATTATAAATTGAAACCATGACTAGCATTTACTCTTATCTGCTTATAAAATGCTGTTTCTTAGTAATTCTGCTTTTGATTAATATGTCTATTCATACTAAATATGTGTATTTATAAATTCAATCAATTATCCAGTGGAACAAAATTTTAAATAATTTGAAAATGAAATTAGTTCATATATCTACAAATGCTATGTTAGAGTGCCCTACCTAAGCATTTGATTCTGTAGACTGTGTGTTCAAATAGCACACGTTTAGTTGCTTTGTGATGAGCTCTTGGATCTGGACTTGCCATTCCAAATGTCTTTTTAGGGTTTATCTAGTTCAGTAAAATAATTCCAGTGAATTTCCAGGATGCTAGGCCACTAGGCAGGATTCCCAATGATTTTAAACCACTTCTTACTGTTTTCTCACAGAAGAATGTAAAATACTAAGGTTCCCCCTACAAGTCACCAGGGATTTGCCTCAATATCATATGGACATTGTAGTTTCACTTGATCTTTTTTTTTTAGGTTTTTTTTTTCCTCAGCTGAATGATTTAGTAAGAATTTACTAGAAATTCCACAATGTCAAGGACTGTGCCTGTGTTTAAGAACATAGCACTTAGGGGTGCCTGGGTGGCTCAGTCAGTTGAACATCTGACTCTTGATTTTGGCTCAGGTCATGATCTCATGGTTTGTGATTTTGAGCCCTGTGTGAGGCTCTGTGCTGACAGCATGAAGCCTACTTGGGATTCTCTCTCTCCCTCTCTCTCTGTGCCCCTCCCCTGCGCATGCTTTCTCCTTCTCTCTCTCTCTCTCTCTCTCTCTCTCTCTCTCTCTCTCTCTCAAATAAATAAGCTTAAATAAAAGAACATGGCACTCATTGTCAATTCTTTGTGGTATATGTTAATTCACATTATTTAATTTGCACAAACAAAATTAAATTTAAAACATTAAGTACAGTATTCATAATAATTTTAACTTCTTCAATGTATTAAAAAATTTAAAGGCACATACAAACATGTAATCTATAGGTTGATACATATATTTGGACATAAGTTTAAGGATTTAAATGTATCTCCTCAGTGGATAGAAAATGTTATAAATGTTTGCACAAGTGGGAAATATATGTCTATATGCACTATAATTTTAATGTGGCTATTTTTATGTGTTGAGTCTATATAAACTAGATTTACAATGAAAAATACTCCATATGTTCTAAGTGAGATAGGGTGACAAACCTTGGAAGCTGTTTTCAAAAATGATAATTGTAAATATTATTTACTTTAATAATGTTACCATCCTTGTGTTGTGATCTTTTGGTAATGCTGCTTTCTGTTCACCCTGCCTTAACATTGTGGCATCATGTTCTTAGGCCACATGGAGCTTCTGGAGTACTGAAAATCTCTGGACTGAACATGATGTTTTTGTTTTATGAGAAGAAGAATCGAAGGAAAGAGTCTTCTAAATGACTTAGTGGGTCCAAGATTTAAGCTGTGATGACAGTCACAAACATCTAGATTAAAAATCATATGCTGATGAAATAATTCTACTATACTTCATAGGCATTTAAAGATGATTTTTAGCAAAACAAACAACAAACAAACATGTTCCCCTCTCGACTTTTCTCTCTTTCTTTGGTAACACTGTGCCATTAGCTCAGCATACTGTAAATCTATTGTCTTTCTTTTCATTAAAAGAACACAATGAGTTCATTCGTGCATTTGGGCCTTTGCCCTTGACCCTCTCTTGGCCTGTAGTGCCATGTTGCTTCACGTGGCTAGCCTCTCCAGGCCTTGTTTTAGAAATATCTCCTCAGAAAAGACTACTGACGAGCCAATTGAAATTAGCTTCTAATATACTTCTCTCCATGTAACTTATTCTTTTAAATTTTCTTCATTACTCATTACTCTCTGAAATTATATGATGAATTATTTGTTAAAATTGACTGCTCTCTTCTAGACTATTAGGTTCTGTAACAGTAGATATCTTCATCCCCACAGTACTTCTAATGTCTATAAGAAAGTTGGATCCAATTAAGTAGTCAATAAGTGTTTTGTTAAATGACTTAATTTACTTAAGTATATTAAAATTGTATATAAAAACACCAAACTATTCCAACTATGTAATGAACAATCTGACTGGAACTTACAGGCTACCAAATTTCAAATTTTAAGTCAATTTTTAAGTTCTTATAAAGAGTCTATGTTCCTCTCCAGTGGTCATTTTTTGCCTTCCCTGGGAACCTAAAGAGAAGGTGGAGAGACTTTAATGATGAGAGCAAATGCACAAAATTATTGGTCATATTATCAGATGGTCCCTACCAGATAGACTTCTTACCCAAGTTTTAATGTTCAATTATTTATAATCCATACATAATTCCTGCTTTATAGTTGCATATTTAGGATATGTACAGTGACCATCTTTACATTTATTGAAACTGTCAAATTAGAAAAAAAAGTAACTGCTAAAAGTTGAGGTGATAAAGGAAGTTTCAATGATACTTTTCCTCAGTGGTATGCAGCCCACACAGAGTTATTCACATGTATATGGTCCTCTTTGTTGAAAAACAGGTTTTTAATTCTTGATGAAGTTTCCTTGTGAATCTTATTTCTGAACCTTCTAAATGTTTATGAAGTTTAAACAATAAATATGAAGTTTATGCAAATATAAATTTTGTGGTCATTTTATGGCAAGGCTGCAAAATTACAGATAGCCTTTTCTTCGTGCTGACAGAAATCTTCTGCTTTGACAGAGGAGGTGGTCAAAGATGGTGGTATAGAAAGACCCTAACTCACCTCCTCCTGTGGACCCACTGCATCTACACTACAGACAGAGCAATTCTTCATGAGGAATAACTAAGGGCTAATTAAATAGCTTCTGTACAATAAAAATAGAAAGATCAAACAGAGAAGTGTATGGGAGATGGACATATGACAAAGATGGGAGCCACACCCTCCAATGCTAGGGCCTGCAGTAGGGATGGATATTAATGAGGGGTATGCAGCCCTGGGGCACAGCAAAGAACACCCCCACCCCCAGAAAAAAACAGAGAAATTCCAGCAGTTTAAAGGGTCACTAGATTATAAGTAAAGGAAATTCATTTACAACCTCAGAGCATCTACAAAACTGTGGGAGAACTGCTGCAACTCTCTCTGGAGTCAGACGCATTGGCAAGCAAATGTTTATGTTCCCTTTCCACCTAGATTGTACAGATGAGAGCAGGATCCAGGCTCTCTAGGTGGCCTGCTAGGGCCACTTCAGCAAGCCCTAGGCCCCTAGCCACCACCAGCTCTAGCCATCCCCAAAGGCAGCCCACTCCCCATTACTGCTCCAGTTCTAGCTGTCCCACAAACGTGGTGCCAGCACAGTGTGACCTGGGACACCCCTAGCCCATGCTCACTGAAGCCAGTCATTTCATCAAGGTGGCCTAAGTATGACAGCTGTAATATAAAGTGCCCTAGGAGACCTGGTATGTACTTGCTCTTGCTCCAGTTCCAGCCCATCTAGCCAGGGTAACCCGGGCACAGAGTGCCTGGGAACTCCCAGAACGAGCCCATTCTGGTTCTAGCAGTTGTGCCAAGGCAGAGCTGGTGAGGAACACCCAAGGCACTCTGGAAAATGTTTGCTTGAGCCCTGGCTGTCCTGTCAAGGTGGTACCAATGAAGAGCACCCACCCAGCCCAAGTCCACTGCAGCTCCAGGGCAATTCCAGCACAAAGCACCATGGGAACCCCTGGTTCGTGCTCACTCTAGCTCCACCTGTCCTACCAGGATGCCTCTGCGCAGAGTTCCATCCCTGTGACTGCTGTAGCTCCAGCTATTCCATCAGGGGGCTTTGGCACAGAGTGCCCTGGGACCCCCATCCACACCTATTCCATCCTCAGCCATCCAGTAAGGGTGGTCCCAGAGCAGAATGTCCTGGGACTACATGGCTGAAGCCCACACAGCATCAGACAGCCAAGGATTCTAGGCACATACCATAACCACAGGTGATTTTCTTAGACTAAACCACTCCTTCAACTGTGGGAGAGGTCATTGTCCCATCAAATTCATATGAACAAACACAGAAAGTCAAAGAAAATGAGGAGATAGAGGAAAGTGCTTTAAATAAAATAATAAGACAAAATCTCAGGGGGAAAATAAATTAACAGAGATAAGCAATCAAAGTCATTAAGAGTTGAATGTTCCTGACCTTAGGGGGAAAGCTCTCAGTTTTTTCCCATTGAGGATAATATTAGCATTGGGTCTTTCATATATGGTTTTTATGATCTTGAGATATGATCCTTCTATCTACTTTCTTGAGTGTTTTTTATCAAGAAAGGATGCTGTATTTTGTCAAATGCTTTCTCTGTATCTATTGAGAGGATCATACAGTTTGCGGCTTTTCTTTTATTGATGTGATGAATCACATTGATGTTTTGCAGATATTGAACAAGGCCTGCATCCCAGGTATAAATCCCACTCAGTTGTGGTGAACATTTTTTTAATGTATTGTTGGATCCACTTGGCTAATATCTTGTTGAGGATTTTTGCATCCATGTTCATCAGGGGAATTGGTAGATAGTTCTCCTTTTTAGTGGGGTCTTTGGTTTTGGAATCAATGTAATTCTGGCTTCATAGATAGAGTTTGGACAAGACAGGGATGTCCACTCTCGCCACTGTTATTCAACATAATACTGGAAGTCTTAGCCTTAGCCATCAGACAACACAAAAAAATAAAAGGCATCCAAATCAGCCAGGAGAAGATCAAACTTTCACTCTTTATAGATGACATGACACTTTATATGGAAAACCCAAAAAACTCCACCAAGAAACTGCTAGGACTGATTCATAAATTTATATCTTTCAGTACTCACTCTAAGCATCAATGGACTAAATGCTCTAATCAAAAGACATAGGGTAACAGAATAGATAAGAAAACAAGATTCATATGTGCTGTTTACAAGAGTCCCACTTTAGACCTAAAGACACCTTCAGATTGAATTTAAGGGGATGGAGAATCATATATCATGCTAATTGTCGACAAAAGAAAGCTGGAGTGGCCATACTTCTATCAGACAATCTAGGCCTTAAAATAAAGATTGTAACAAGAGAAGAAGAAGGGCATTATATCATAATTCAGGGGTCTATCCACCAAGAAGACCTAAAAATTGTAAACATTTTTCCTCCAAATGTGGAAGCACAGAAATATATAAATCAATTAATCACAAGCATAAAGAAACTCATTAATAATAACACCATAATAGTAGGGGACTTCAACACCCCACTTGCAGCAATGGACAGATCATAAAAACAGAAAATCAACAAGGAAACAATGGCTTTGAATGACACACTGGCCCAGATGGACTTAACAGATATATTCAGAACAATTCATCCTAAAGAAGCAGAATATACATTCTTCTCCAGTGCACATGGAATGTTCTTCAGAATAGACCATATACTGGGACACAAATTAGCCTTCAACAAGTACAGAAAGATCAAGATCATAGTGTGCATATTTTCAGACCACAACACTATGAAACTCAAAATCAACCACAAGAAAAAATTTGGAAAGATAACAAATACTTGGAGACTAAAGAACATCCTACTAAAGAATGAATGGGCTAACCAAGAAGTTAAAGAGAAAATTAAAAAGTGCACAGAAGCCAAATGAAAATGATAACACCACAACCCAAAACCTCTGGGATGCAGCAAAGGCATTCATAGGAGGAAAGTATATAGCAATCCAGGCCTTCCTACAGAAGGGAGAAAGGTCTCAGATACACAACCTAACATTACACCTTAAAGAGCTGGAAAAAGAACACCAAATAAAACCAAAACCAGCCGAAGACAGGAAATAATAATGATTAGAGCAGAAATAAATGCTACCAAAACCAAATCAACCAGTTGAAGAGATCAATGAAACCAGAAGCTGGTTCTTTGAAAGAATTCACAAAATTGATAAACCACTAGCCACTTTGATAAAAAAGAAAAAGGACCAAAATTAATAAAATCAAGAATGAAAGAGGAGAATCACAACCAACACAGCAGAAATAAAAACAATAATAAGAGAATACTTTGAGCAATTATATGCCAATAAAATGGGAAATCTGGAAGAAATGGACAAATTCCTAGAAACATATAAACTACCAAAACTGAAACAGGAAGAAATAGAAAATTTGAACCGACCCATAGCCAGTACAGAAATAGGATGAGTAATCAAAAATCTCCCAAAAACAAGAGTCCAGGGCCAGATAACTTTCCAGAAGAATTCTACCAAACATTTAAGGAAGAGTTAAGACCTATTTTCTTGAAGCTGTTCCAAAAAATAGAAATGGAAGGAAAACTTCCAAACTCTATGAAGTCAGCATTACCTTGATTCCAAAACAAAGACCCCACTAAAAAGGAGAACTATATACCAATTCCCCTAATGAACATGGATGCAAAAGTCCTCAATAACATATTAGCCAAGTGGATCCAACAATACATTAAAAAATTTTTCACCACGAACAAGTGGAATTTATACCTGGGATGCAGGGCTGGCTCAATATCTGCAAAACATCAATGTGATTCATCACATCAATAAAAGAAAGACCATGAACCATATGATACTCTCAATAGATGCAGAGAAATCATTTGACAAAATACAGCATCCTTTCTTGATAAAAACCCTCAAGAAAGTAGGGATAGAAACATCATACCTCAAGATCATAAAATCCATATACAAAAGACCCAATGCTAATATCCTCCTCAATGGGGAAAACTGATAGCTTTCCCCCTAAGGTCCAGAACATGACAGGGATGTCCACTCTCGTCACTGTTATTCAACATAATACTGGAAGTCTTAGCCTCAGCTGTCAGACAACACAAAGAAATAAAAGGCATCCAAATTGGCCAGAAGGAGGTAAAACTTTTACTCTTTGCAGATGACATGATACTCTATATGGAAAACCCAAAAGGTTCCACCAAAAACTTCTAGCACTGATTCATGAATTCAACAAAATTGCAGGATATAAAATCAATGCAAATAAATCAGTTGCATTCCTATACACCAACAATGAAGCAACAGAAAGAGAAATCAAGGAATCAATCCCATTTACAATTGCACCAAAAACCATAAAATAGCTAGGAATAAATCTAACCAAAGAGGTGAAAAATCTATACACTGAAAACTATAGAAAGCTTATGAAAGAAATGGAAGAAGACACAAAAAAAAAAATGGAAAAAGATTCCATGATCCTGGATAGGAAGAACAAATATTGCTAAAATGTCAATAGTACCCAAAGCAATCTACATATTCAATGCAGTCCTTATCAAAATAACACCAGCATTCTTCACAGAGCTCAAACAAATAATCCTAAAATTTGTATGCAACCAGAAAAGACCCCAAATAGCCAAAGCAATTTTGAAAAAGAAAACCAAAGCAGGAGGCATCACAACCCCAGACTTTAAGCTATACTACAAAGCTGTAATCATTAATACAGTATGGTACTGGCACAGAAACAGACACTCAGATCAATGGAATAGAATAGAGAACCCAGAAACGGACCCACAAATGTATTGCCAACTAATCTTTGACAAAGCAGGAAAGAATATCCAATGGAATAAAGACAGTGTCTTTAGCAAGTGGTGCTTGGAAAACTGGGCAGAGAAATGCAGAAGAATGAACCTGGACCACTTTCTTACACCATACAGAAAAATAAAACCAAAATGGATTAAAGACATAAATGAAAGAGAGGAAGCCATCAAAATCCTAGTGGAGAAAGCAGGCAAAAACCTCTTTGACCTTGGCCATGGCAACTTCTTACTCAACACGTCTCTGGAGGCAGGGGAAACAAAAGCAAAAATGAACTATTGGTACCTCATCAAAATAAAAACTTGTGCACAGGAAAGGAAACAATCAGAAAAACTAAAAGGCAACTGACAGAGTGGGATAAGATGTTTGCAAACGACATATCAGATAAAGGATTAGTATCTAAAATGTATAAAGAATTTATCAAACTCAACAGACAAAAAACAATCCAGTGAAGAAATGGGCAAAAGGCATGAATAGACACTTCTCCAAAGACATCAAGATGGCCAACCGACACATGAAAAAATGCTCAACATCACTCATCATCAGTGAAATACAAATCAAAACCACAATGAGATACCACCTCACTGCTGTCAGAATGGCTAGCATTAACAACTCAGGCAACAACAGATGTTGGCGAGGATGTGGAGAGAGAAGATCTCTTTTGCATTGCTGGTGGGAATGCAAGCTGGTTCAGCCACCTTGGAAAACAGTATGGAGGCTCCTCAAAAAATTCAAAATAGAACTACCCTATGACCCAGCAATTGCACTACTAGGTATTTATCCAAGGGATACAGGTATGCTGTTCGAAGAGACACATGCACCCCAATGTTGATAGCGGCACTATCAACAATCCCCAAAGTATAGAAAGAGCCCAAATGTCCATTGATGGATGAATGGATAAAGATGATGTGATACACACACACACACACACACACACACACACACACACACAATACAGTATTACTCAGGACTCAAAAAGAATAAAATCTTGTCATTTGCAACTACATGGATGGGACTAGAGGGTATTATGCTAAGCGAAATTAGTCAGAGAAGGTCAAATATCATATGATTTCACTCATAAGAGGACTTTAAAATACAAAACAGATGAACCTAAGGGAAGGGAAGCAAATATAATATAAAAAAAAGGGAGGGAGACAAAATGTAAGAGACTTTTAAATATGGAGAACAAACAGAGGGTTACTGGAGGGGTTGTGGGGCAGGAAGGGCTAAGAGGGTAAGGGACTTTAAGGAATCTACTCCTGAAATAATTTTTGCACTATATGCTAACTTGGATGTAAATTAAAAAATAAAATTAAAAAAAGAACATTCAGAAAAAGAAAAAAAAACATTCAAAATAATGATCATAAAGTACTCATTGGACTTGAGAGAATGAATGAACTCAGAACTTCAACAAAGACATTGAAAATATAAAAAGAACCAATCAGAGTTGAAGAATACAATAACTGAAAAAAAACACACTAGAGTGAATTAGCAGCACCTTAGAAAATGCAGATGAATCATCAATCTGAAAGACAGGCTACTGGAAAACACCTAAGATGAACAGGGGGAAAAAAAAGAATTTAAAAAAATAAGGAAAGGTTAAGGGTTCTCTGGGACAACACCAAGCATACTAACATTTGCATTACAAGGATTCCACAAAGAGTAGATAGAAAGTGGCAGAAAACTTGTTTGAGAAAATAGCAGAAAACTTTATTAACATGGGGAAAGAAACAAACATCCCGGTCTAAGAGGCACTGATAGAGGCAAGATGTACCCTAAAAGATCCAACTCCAAGCCATATTATATACTTGAAATGGCAAGAGTTAAGGATGAAGAGAAAATCTTAAAGGCAACAAGAGAAAGAGAGTCGCATAAAAGGGAAACCCTATGACTCCTGGCTGATTTTTCAGTAGAAAATTTTCATGTCAGAAGGGAATAGAAAAATAGATTTAAAATGCTAAAGATGGAAATCTTACAACCAAAAATAATCTCTATAGCAAGTTTATAATTTAGAATTAAAAGTGAGATAGTTTCTCAGATAAGTAAAAGCCAGATTTTATCACTACTAAACTAGCTTTAAAAGAAATGTTAGTCTTCTTTAAGTGGAAAAGAAAATGCCATAACTAGAAATAATAAATTAATGAAAGAAAAAAATATAACTAGTAGAGGAAAATACATAGGAAAGACAGTAAATTACCCACTTAAAATTTAGAATGAGATTAAAAGACAAAATAGTAATATCAACTACAACTATGATAAATAGTTAAGGCATACACAAAATTAAAAGATTCCACTAACACACCTAAAACATAAAATGTGAGCAGAGAAAAAAAGCTGTAGTGCTTTTACATGTGTTCCAACTTAAACAACTATAAGCTTAAAATAGACTGGTATATATAGAGATCCATACAGATGAACTAAATGGCACCCAAATAGCCAAGACATACAGTAGATAGACAATAAGAAAAGAACCCAAAATAACACTAAAGACAACCGTCAAACCATGAGGGAAGAGATCAAGAAAAGAATAAAAGAATAGAGATCTACAAAACAACCAGAAAACAGTGAACAAAATAGCAGTAAGTGCATATTTATCAATAATTACTTTAAATATGAATGGACTAAATGCTCCAATCAAAAGACATATGGAGCCTGGATGGATATGCTCCCTACAAGTAAGTGACTCACCTCAGATCCAAAGACACACACAGACTGAAAATAAATATTGCATGCATATGGGAACAAAAAGAAAGGTGGAGTAACAATATTCATATCACACAAAATAGTCTTTAAAACAAAGACTGTAAAAAAAATCACAAAAATCCAAATAAAGACATTATGTAATGATAAACTGGTCAATCCAGAAAATCAATAAGGAAACATTGGCCTTATGTGATACATTACACCAGATGGATAAATATATACAGAACATTCCATCAAAAAGCAACAGAATAGACATCGTTTTCAAGTACACATAGAACATTCTCCAGGATGGATCACATATTAGGCAACAAAATAAGTCTCAATAAATTCTAGAAAATTGAAATTATAACAGATACCTTTAACAACCACAATTGTATGAAACTAGAAATCTATTACAAGAAGAAATCTAGAAAAAACTAAACATGTTAAGACTAAACTGAAATAAACAACCTATGGGTCAATGAAGAAATAAAAGGAAATTAAATAATACCTTGAGACAAGTGAAAATTGAAACACAATGGTCCAAAATCTACGTGATGCAGCAAAAGCAGTTCTAAGAGGGAAGTTCATAACAATATAGACCTCCCACAAGAAACAAGGAAAAATACCAAATAAACAACCCAACATTATACCTAAAGTAACTTAACAGAATAAACAAAAAAATTAAAAAAATAAAAATAAAAGAATAAACAAAGTTCAAAAGTAGTAGAAAAAAGGAACTAAAAAAGATCAGAGCAGAAATAAATGAAATAAAGATTTAAAATACAATAAAAAAAAATCTATGAAAACAAAAGCTGTTTTTTTCAAAGCAAGATAAACAAAATTAAACCTCTAGATAGACTTATTAAGAAAGAGAGAAAGCACATGTGTGAGTGAGAGTGACCAAATAAATAAAATCCAAAATGAGAGAGAATTTGTAACTGACACCATAGAAATACAAAGAATCATAAGATATTACTACAAAGAATTATACCAACAAATTGGATGAGAAATTATACCAACAAATTGGACAAGAAAGAAAGAAAAATGTAAATTCCTATAAACACACAAACTTCTTTGCCTAAATCATGAAGAAATAGGAAATCTGAATATGCCAATTATAATTAATGAAGTAGAAACAGTGATTTAAAAACTCCCCCTAAACAAAGTCCAGGACTGGATGGTTTCACAGACGAATTCTACCACACATTTAGGGAAGATTTAGTACCTATCCTCAAATTACTCCAAAAGTTAAGGGGAAGAATCCATTTTACTAAGACAGCAAAGCTCTGATACTGAAACCAGACAAAGATACGAAAAAAAAAAAAAATTTAGAGGTGACTATCCTCAATAAACATAGATGCAAAACTCCTGAATATTGGCGAACAAAATTCAACAATAAAATAAAAGAATCATACACTTAGCAAGTGGGATTTATTCCAGGGATTCCAAGATGTCTCAACAGAAAGTCAATGTGATAAACCACATTAATAAAATGAAAGATAAAAATCATATGATTACCTCAAAAGATGCAGAAAAAGCATTTGACAAAATTCAACATTCATTTATAATAAAACTCAACAAAGTAGGTTTAGAAGGAATGTGCCTTGACATAAAAAGGCCATACATGACAAACCCATAGCCAACATTGTACTCAGTGATAAAAAGCTGAAAGCTTTGCCTGTAAGATCAGGAACAAAACAGGAATGTACACTCTTGTCACTTTCATTCAACCTAGTATTGGAAGTTCTATCCGTAGCAATTAGTAAAGAAATAAAAGACATCCACACTGGAAAGGAAGAAGTAAAACTGTCACTATTTGCAGAAGACATGATACTATATATAATCTCCCTTAAAAACCTGCTAAAAAACTATTAGAATAAATAAATTCAGTAAAATAGCAGGACACAAAGTTAACATAAATTGGTTGTTCCTATATACTAATAATGAGCTATCAGAGAAATTAAGACAACAATCCCATTTACAATTGCATAAAAATACCTACGGAATACATTTAATCAAGGAGGTGAAAAACCTGTGCTCTGAAAACTATAAGACACTGATAAAAGAAATTGAAGAAAACACAAATAAATGGAAAAGTATATCATGCTCATGGGTTGGAAGAATTAATATTGTTAAAATTTTCATACTACTCAAAGTATCTACAAATTCCATGCAATTCCTATCAAAATTCCAATGGGATTTTTCACAAAACTAGAACAAATAATCCTATAATATGTATGGATGCACAAAAGATCCCAAATAGCTAAAGAATCTTGAGGAAAAAAAATAAAACTGGAGGTATTGTACTCCCTGAAATTAAACTATGTTCTAAATGCAAATAAAAATCACAAAGATGTATCATCTCACATCTGTCATAGTAGCAATTATCAAAAAGAAAAAAAAAAAAGAATTGGCTAGGATGTGAAGAAAAGAATGGGGATATAAATTGGTGCAGCCAGTACCAAAGACATTGTAGAGGTTCCTTAAAAAATTAAAAACAGTTATGCCATACAATAAAACAATTCTACTTGATATTTATCCGAAGTAAATAAAAACACCAATCTGAAGAGATATATATGACTCTGTGTTCGTTGCAGTATTTACAGCAGTCAAGATGAAACAATCTAGTTGTACATCATCGGATTAATGGATAAAGAAGATATATATATGTATATATGTATATATATATATATATATGTACATCATACACACACACACACACATATATATATATATATATATAATATTACTAGACATAAAAAAATGAAATCTTGCCATTTGTAACAACATGAATGGACCTAGGAGGTATTATGCTAGGTGAAATAAGTCAAACACCAGTTAATTTCACTGATATGTAAAATCTAAACAACAAAACCAACAAAACAGAAACAGACTCATAGATATAGGAAACAAACTGTTGATTACCTGAGTGGGGAGTGTTTGGGGGGAGGTGAAATAGTTAAAGGTGATTAAGAGTTATGAACTTCATTATAAAAAATAGTAAATCACAGGGATCTAATGTACAGCATAGAGAACACAGTCATTAATATTGAAATAATAACTTTTTATGGTGGGAGATGTTAACTAGACTTATAGGAATCATTTTGTAATGTAAGTTAATGTTAAATCACTGTGATGTACACCTGAACTTAATACGATATTATATGCCAATTGCACTTCAATAGAAAAATCTATTTGAGCTAACAGATTCATGTTACTATGTTTTTTCCTGTACATTTTTATAATAATTTAAATGTTTTAGAAAAGTCATATCAAATTGTGTTCATCTTATGCTACACAGGGAAAAATTGCAGCTTGGCCAAAAAAACACAGTTTTTCCTGATAAAAATATTAACTAAAAAATACACTTTTTGTCTTCTCTTCAATGACACAATCTAAGAAGACTCTAAGCAGAAATGCTTTAGTTTATCAGTACAAGTATTTGTCACTATTTTTATCCTGCACAATTTTAAAAGTCATTTTAATTTTATGCTCTTATTCTATTCCACTCACATCCTATTTACCATGTTTCACCGCCATAATTTCGTTCACTGATTCACTCTCAAAATGATGGCCTTAAAGTCTTTTTGTTTGTTTATTTAAGTCATACTGGTAAAATGGTTTTTTTACTTTGTTGCTGTCACTTTACAGAACTCATCACTGCAAAGCTGTGGGGCAATCGCCATTTGTATTGATATTTTATCCTTCTATGATTAGACACTACAATTAATATCAGATTTTTTCAAGCGGAAGAGCATAGTGTTTTGTCCTTCAATTCAGTATTTCTCCTACCTTTCCAGCTCCATCTTTCCATTTTCTAATGTTAATAACAGACAACTTACTTGCCCAATCTGATTTTTTTAATGCTATTTATATCCCCTATTCAGTCATATTTTTCTCTTTTTTTTCATGGTTGTTATTTCTTAGATTTTTAAAATCTTCAGTAAGTCCTCTAAAAAAATATGGGCTCTTACAAAACAATCATTGATTTCAAAAACAGTATAACTAATAGTAACTTTGCTAAACTGTTCCCTAAGATTACCAAACCAGTAAGTGCACACATAGCAAAGCTATTCTTTAACAAAATTAATATTCCTGCTCAGAAGGGGAGGAAGCCATTATTAAGTACTTTTGAGATCATAAATCATTAGAATAATTTTATGTATGTTTAAAAGTCCTTGACTAACTGAGGGTTGATGGGGGGTGGGAGGGAGGGGAGGGTGGGTGATGGGCATTGAGGAGGGCATCTTTTGGGATGAGCACTGGGTGTTGTACGGAAACCAATTTGACAATAAATTTCATATATTAAAAAAAAAGAAATTTGTAATAGGTATATGTTCCAAGATAAGGTTACTTTTCTTCTAAGTATTTTTTATTCTGTTGGTAATCTTTTTTTTTCTAATTTCATCTTCAAATTAAATATTTCTACATTTAAAAAAATAAAATAAAATAAAAGCCCTTGACTTAAAATTACTCAAGTGTATCTTCAAATCAGTGTTTCATAAGGCATAAGACATTCTTATTAAAAAATAAAGGTATAATAGAGTACATTTTATTTAAACTTAAAAAAACTACATTTTGTTTAATTTAAAATACTACCATTTTAAAGTCAGAAATAGTAACAAAGATCTGGAATAATTAAACATAGACACTGTACCTCTCTGCCTATCCTAAAATTACTAATGTATTACTTAAAATCTCTTATATTAAACTTCCAAAGTCATCTCCTATTTTCCATTGGCTCTTGTCAATATTCTCTGATTATTTTCTATTTGACGCCTATGTATCTCTTGTCTTTTACCTGCAATACATGCTTATTTGCTGTGTCTGTTTCCTTTGGTCAGCCTTACATTCATGCCTTTGCACCATAGTCCCTTTATACCTTAAATGTAAGTTTTCTCTTTTTACTAAGTTTTCCATATTTAAAAACTTTATATTTGCCTTTGCATGCCCACTACAAATTTTATTTTAAAAATAGCCAAAGACCATCACACATTTATTTTGTATGTATGTATGTATTTTTTTATTTATTTTTAAATATATATCTAAGTTAGTTAGCATATAGTGCAATGATTTCAAGAATACAATCCAGTGATTCATCCCCTACATATAACACCCAGTGCTCATCCCAACAAGTGTCTTCCTTAATGCCCTTTGCCCACTTAGCCCATATCCCCATCCAAAACCCCTCCAGTAACCCTCAGTTTGTTCCCTGTGTTTAGGAGTTTATTTTGCCCCCTCCCTGTTTTTATATTACTTTGCTTCCCTTCCCATATCTTCATCTGTTTTGTATCTTAAATTCCTATATGAGTGAAGTCTTATGATATTTGTCATTCTCTAATTTTTCTTAGAATAATACACTCTAGTTCCATCCACATTGTTGCAAATGGCAAGATTTCATTGTCTTTGATTGCCAAGTAATATTTCATTGTATATATACGCTACCTCTTCTTTATCCATTCATCAGTCAATGGACATTTGGGCTCTTTCCCTACTTTATCTATTGTCGGACCATCACACCTTTAGACTTAATCTCCTTTTATCTGTTTTATCATATATTTGAATGACTTAAACACTTTCCTTTTCTTTAATGGACTTTTATTACTTTAATGGATTCTTGAAAGACTTAGAGCAGGGAGACACACGTTTATACTGTGTATATCAAGGTAGATTCAAGCAAAAAAAATCATATTCTATTTTAGCAGAGATGTCTCAAAATATTCTGACATAGGCTGCAGTGCAGGGAACATCGTATTATTTTTTCATGAATGCAAATGAAAAATGACTCACTTTCCCTTTTTATAATAGAGATTCTATCCTACATAAACTCACATAATTCTAAATTTTTAATAGAAATGGTTTACTATGGGGCATGATATTAGGACTAGAATAAGAAGAAATGGAAGTAATGTTGTCATGACAGGCACTGCCTTATCTATTTTGAACCCCACGCAGGGTAGTCTTGTAGGTTTTAGGTATCATTTTCAGAAAATATTACTTTACAAAATATGGGACACTATGTTTGAACTTAGAGATGAATAAAAAAGACTTGGGTATCTGGGTAAAATTAGGATAATAATTTCCTTCTCTAGTAAACCCTCATTGGACTTTTTACTATATATTAGTTCTAACACTTAGGGTGTGTGATTGAATATTAAAATTATTACTCAAATATATTGAGTAATTACTCAAATATATTGCCTTCAAATACATAATTTTATACCAAGTTCACAGGGATCACTTGATTCCTCATCTCTAAAACAAGACCACATACAAATGTAAGGAAATAATTGGTACACATAGATACTGTCTTAGGTCAGGTTTCCTAAAACCAGATTTATTAAAGGAATGTTCTCAAACAGAGTGAGGAAGCAGGAGACTAGGTTAAGCTACGAGCTACCAACAGCTGACAGAGCAACGGGGAGATCTGTGTACTAGTTAGGTAAACAAATGAGAGCAGAGCACCAACAATGACAGCTACTACATATGTGCCAAATATTTAAAAAGGAGGAGGTCTTTATTTTATTTTATTTTTTTTTTTAATTTTTTTTTTTTTTAACATTTATTTATTTTTGAGACAGAGAAAGACACAGCATGAACGGGGGAAGGGCAGAGAGAGAGGAAGACACAGAATCGGAAACAGGCTCCAGGCTCTGAGCCATCAGCCCAGAGCCCGACGCGGGGCTCGAACTCCCGGACCACGAGATCGTGACCTGGCTGAAGTCGGACGCTTAACCGACTGCGCCACCCAGGCGCCCCAAGGAGGTCTTTATTTTAAATAGCAGGCATTATCTCTCCACAGAGCACCCCTTCATTTTCTCCTAAGCAGGGATAAGGAGGGGGAGGCAATTCAGTCTCTCTGGTTCCAAATAATTTCATGATGGTCATGATTTGTTTTTAAATTCCGGTGTAAATTTAATTTGTTTTATCATAGTTTATATTTCAAGGTTTCTCCCCACCAATGTAATTTATCTATGTGATGATTGTAATGCAGATTTGTTCTTCATTTTTCCTAGACTTTAATTTTACCTTCCTGAAGTCACTGTTGAAGTGTCTTCTGGTGATAACACTTCTAATTTCAAGCACTCTGAATGAGTACATTGATGGGGAGAGAAACCTAGACATTTACACACTTACCTCTCCTTTTATCAGTGCACGATGCTTTCAACTCTGTGTAGTGTAATATTATTTAACTATGGTTTAAAAGCTCTATTTGCTATTTTATCCTGGAGGCAAATACCAATTTATATATCCCTTTAAGTAATATTCTAATTACCGAGCCACCTGACTTATGCCTTCTCCTTCTACCATCCAGTAATACCTGTAACATTATAAGAACATTTTGAAGATTCTGTATTTTGATAAATAGGTTTGTAAATTCTTTAGTTCTATTTCAATTTGCCCTCACTATGATTCCATACACTTTATATCTTCTAAAATTGTTCATAATTTTAAGGTTCATAATTTGGGGGATGAAATGGCTATAAAGTTATTCTTCTTTTCTTAGTATCTTTTTTTATTTTAATGAGATTATGGGAAGAAGAATCAGAAAATGCAGGTCCTTGGTTATCCATTTTATTCTCAAAATCTTGTATCATTTTAGTATCTTGTATCTGTAATCAGTATCTTGTATCTTGTAATCTGTATCATCATTTAATATCATCTTGTATGTGATTAGCCTTGAAAACCAATATTTCCTATATTTAGTAAAATAACAGCTAAACCATATTCATAATTATACTTTTATAATAAAATAAAATATACTTTAATTGGTAATTTGGACATTTATACAAGTACTGAATTTATTAAATTCATATTGGAAATATATTTAATTTTTAGGGCCAGTAAATTTTTTTTTGAAAATCCAGTTAATTTAAACTTGCTTGTATTTATCTTAAATGTCTTATTTATTGTGTGTTGACAGATTGATTTCCAATGTAGGTCACCTTTGTTAAGCTAGAATCCCACTGGGATAGATCTGAAATGAAAATCTTTATCTCTACTAACATAATACTTTTAATGCTTAGAGCTATTTTTTATATAATTAACAAAGTATTATATTAGTTTCAAGGGTACAATATATTCAACAATTTTATATATTACGCACTGCTTATTATGATAAGTGTATGCTTAATCCCCTTTATCTATTTCACTGGTCCCTGAGACACTCTTTTCTGGCAACCACTATTTTGTTTCTATATTTAAGAGTCTGTTGTTGTTGTTGTTTTTTACCTTTTTCTTTGTTCATTCATTTTGTTTCTTAAATTCTATATATGAGTGAAATCATATGGTATTTATCTTTAACTTATTTCATTTAGCACTATATCCTCTAGATCTATCCATGTTGTTACAGATGTCAGGATTTCATTTTTTTTTTTTCAACGTTTATTTATTTTTGGGACAGAGAGAGACAGAGCATGAACGGGGGAGGGGCAGAGAGAGAGGGAGACACAGAATCGGAAACAGGCTCCAGGCTCTGAGCCATCAGCCCAGAGCCCGACGCGGGGCTCGAACTCACAGACCGTGAGATCGTGACCTGGCTGAAGTAGGACGCTTAACCGACTGCGCCACCCAGGCGCCCCAGGATTTCATTTTTTTATGATTATTGCATTGTATGTGCATACTATGTTGTCTTAATCCATTCATCTATCAATGGACACGGGTTGCTTCTGTAATTTGGCTATTGTAAATAATAGCCAAATGAATTAGTATTTTTGTACTCTTTGAGTAAATACCTAATAGTGGAAATACTGGATCATGTGGAAATTCTAGTTTTTAATTTTTTGAGAAACCTCCATACAGTTTTCCACAATTGCTGCACTCATTTGCATTTATACCAACAGTGCATGAGGGTTTCTTTTTCTACCTCCTTGCCAACATTTGTTATTTCTTCTTTTTAATACTAGCCATTCTGGCAATTATGAGGTAATGTCTCATTGTGGTTTTGATTTGCATTTTCCTCATGTTTACTGACATTTAGCATCTTTTCATGTGTCTGCTGGCCACCTGTATATCTTTGGAGAAATGTCTATTCAGGTCCTCTGGTAATTTTTAAATGGGATTTTATTAATGTTGAATTGTATATACTCTTTATATATTTAGATATTAATCCATTATTGGATATCTCCTTTGCAAATATCTTTTCCAATTTATTAGATTGCCTTATCCTTTTATTGATAGTTTCTTTGCAAAAGCTTTCTGTTTTGATGTAGTCTAAATAGTTTAATTTTGCTTTGGTTTCCATTGCCCGAAGAAACACATCTAGGAAAGTGTGGCTAGGGCTGATATAAAAAACAAATACTGCCTATGTTTTCTTCTAGAAGTTTTATTGTATCAGGTCTCACATTGAGGTCTTTAATTCATTTTGCATTTATTTTTGTTTTGTATGATGTAAGAAAGTAGTCCAGTTTCATTCTTTTGTATGTAGCTGTCCAGTTTTTCCAGCATCATGAGCATGAATCCATGAACATGAAATATCTTTTCATTTGTGTCAACTTCAAATTCTGCCATCAATGTTTTATAATTTTCAGAGTACATGTTACTTAAATATCCTGTAACTTTCCCTCAAATGTCATTTTCTCTACCTCATACATGCCCAATTAACTTTCTGGATTGCCTCTTCCAACATGCTGTTGTTCTGTAACCAGTATCTTTGCACATTAAATGAGCAATATGGCAGTGTGAGTAATGCAATTATTCCTTATTTTACTGGTGTAGCATTTACTTTGCCTCATGCAAACAGGCATAAGGCATCTAAGTATGTCAGCCTAGTCAATTGGTATATTTAGGCAATTGCCCAATAGCTTTTTATTTCCTTGGGTGGCATTTAATTGCTAAGAAATTACAGTGTCAGTTTATATCTAATGCCTTCATGTATATAAAAGATTATTTTCACTGCTAAAAAAACTCCTCTATTATTAAGTTTTTGCTTACAATGTTTTATTAAAATAATCATTTTATTGACAGTATAATACAATTATCTATTCCTATTTAGTTTTTGGATGAATTTCATTTCTTAGAAGTTTTTGGAATTATTTCTAAAAGATTACTGATAGGAAATGTAGATAATTATTAAACCATTAAGCTGTTGAAAATGTCTAAACCTTTCACTATAAGAAGTTTCTTTTTTTAGCATCTCAAATATATTGCAGAATAAGTATAATTTCCTGACTTTATTATTTTCTTAATGGTATAAAAGTAACTTATAAATTTGTATTCTTACACTTAACCTATTAATTCCATTTATTGACTGTGTGTATTTGCTATTAAAGTATTTGTTTTTATAGTTCAGATTTTTTTTAAATATCCTTTTGTCTGCATTGTTGTTGTATGCATGGAGAAAATGCTTACATACAAATTGGAATACATTTAACAAGTGCTTATATAGATATTTCTTTTTAAATTAAATCTCAGAGGGGAAACCTTAGGAGAATGTGAACATATTTATGTAAAATATAGCTTAGCCTTATCTTTTTCATCGAGATCATCTCCTTTTATACACAAATCATATGAAAATTGGAAAGGAAGCTTCATTTTCCGCATATTTCTTAGTAAATGGATGCAGACTTTCACATTGCCCTTTCTCTGTAGAAAATATGAGTATGTTTAGAATTTCTCAATTCTGTATTTCTCTGTAGGTAACAAAATTTATGTACAGGATGTTAGGCAGTAGTTTACTATTTTTGAATATCTTTTTATGTTACATAGTGAACTAGAGTATAAACGCCTGCAAAATAGAACTAAAAGATGTGAATCTTTGAAACAGAATGAAGTATCTCTTGAGGTCATTCAGGTTATCTGATACCAAAACTTCAGTTTTGTTTCATAGCATGCATTGATTTGCTTTCATGGATTTTATACTAACCTGATGAACTATAATTATTGAAGTTGCCCTATTTAGGGTGCCTGGGTGGCTCAGTCGGTTAAGCATCTGACTTCAGTTCAGGTCATGATCTCACAGTCCGTGAGTTCGAGCCCCAGGTCTGGCTCTGTGCTGACAGTTCAGAGCCTGGAGCCTGTTTCAGATTCTGTGTCTCCCTCTCTCTCTGATCCTCCCCCATTCATGCTCTGTCTCTCTCTGTCTCAAAAATAAATAAACGCTAAAAAAAACCTAAACAAAAATAAAGTTTCCCTATTTAAAATTTGACAATGTGTGCTTCAGCCAAGAAATACATTATATATAGAAAGCCATATAATAAAAAAATTCTATCCATGATAAGAAAAAACAGCAACAGTAACAATGAAAAAATAGATACTACAGACCTGCAGGCAAATATTTGAACTTTTAATTGAATATGCTTCTGTAGTTTGTAGATATATTGCAGAAAAATTTGCCTTTAAAAATACTACTGTAGGGGGGCCTGGGTTTCTCAGTCAGTTAAGTGTCACACTTTGGCTCAGGTCATGATCTCATGGTTTGTGGGTTCGAGCCCCACATCAGACTGTGTGCTGACGACTCAGACCCTGTAGCCTGCTTTGGATTCTGTGTCTCTCTCTGTTTCTCTGCCCCTCCTTCACTAGTGCTCTGTCTCTCTCTTTGAAAATAAATAAATGTTTAAAAAAATAAAAAATGCTACTCTAACCAACATGATATATATCACACTAATAAGAAAGGACAAAAAACCATATCATCTCAATAGATGAAGAAAAAGAAAAAAAAGTATTTGACAAAGTACAACATTCATTCATAATAAAACCACTCAACATAGGAGGTTTGAAGGGAACATACCTCAATATAATATAAAAAAAAAAAACCACAGCTAACATCATACTAACTGGTAAAAAAAAAAAATGAAAGATTTTCCTCTAAGATCAGGAACAAGAGAAGGGTGTTCACTCTCACCCCTTCTATTAAACAGTGTTGGAAGTCCTAGTCACAGCAATCAGACAAGAAAAAGAAATAATAGATATCCATATTAGTAGTCAAGAAATAAAACTTTTACTACTTGCAGATGACATGATACTATATATAGAAAGCCCTAAACATCCCACTAAAAACCTACCAAAATTTAACACTGAATTCAGTAAAGACACAGGATACAATAACCTGTTATATTTTTTACACTAATAATACAGTAGCAGAAAGATAAATTAAGAAGCAGTCTCATCTACAATTTCACAAAAAGAAAATACATAAGAATAAAATTAACCAAGGAGGTGAAGGACCTGTATTTAAAAACTGTAAAACACTGATGAGAGAAATTGAAGAAAACACAAGGAAATGGAATATATTCCATGCTAATGAGGTGGAAGAACCAATACTGTTAAAACGTCCATACTATGCAGAACAATCTACAGATTTAGTGTAATCTGTATCAAAATACCAACAACACTTTTCACACAACTAGAACAAATACTACTAAAATTTGTATGGAAACACATAAGAATCCTAAATAGCCAAAGCAATGTTGAGAAACAACAAAGCTGGAGGTATCACAATTCCAGATTTCAAGATATACTACAAAGCTATAGTAATGAAGATAATATGGTACTGGCACAGAAACTGATACATAGACCAATAGAACAGAATGGAGAACGCAGAAATAAACCCATGACTATATGCTCAATTAATCTTCAACAAAAAAGGCAGGAATATACTATGGGAAAGACAGTCTCTTCAACAAATGGTGCTGGGAAAACTGGATAGCTACATGCAAAGGAATGAAACTAGACCTCTTTCTTACACCACACAAAAATAAACTCCAAATGGATTAGGGACCTAAATGTGAGACCTAAAACCATAAAAATCTTAGAGGAACGCACAGGCAGTAATTTCTCTGATAATGGCCATAACAATACTTTTTCTGGATATGCCTCCTGAGGCAAGAAAAACAAAAGCAAAAATAAATTTTTGGGACCACACCAGAATAAGAAGCTTCTGCACAACAAAGGAAGCAAACAACACAACTAAAAGACAACCTATTGAATGGGAGAAGATATTTACAAATTACATATCTGAGAAAGGGTTAGTATTCCACATACATAAAGAACTTATATAACTCAACACCAAAAAAATCCTCAAATAATTCAATTTAAAAAATAGGTAGAAAACATGAACAGATATTTCTCCAGTGAAGATATATAGATGGCCAAAAGATACATGAAAAGAGATCAACATCACTTATTATCAAGGAAGACCAAATCAAAATCACAATGAGATATTATCTCACACCCTTTAGAATAGCTAAAGTCAACAATACAAGAAATAAGTGTAGGCAAGGATGTGGAGAAACAGGAACACTTGTACACTATTGGTGGGAATGCAAACTGGTGCAGCCACTGTGAAAAACAGTATGGAGGTTTCTCAAAAAAATTAAAAACAGAATTACCATATGATCCAATAATTCCACTACTGGCTATTTACCCACAGAATATGAAAACACTAATTTGAAAAGATACATGCACCTATATGTTTATTGCAGCATTATTTACCTTAGCCAAGTTACTGAAACAACTCAAGTATCCACTGATAGATGAATGGATAAAGAAGATGGTGTGTGTGTGTGTGTGTGTGTGTGTGTATACACACATACACAATGAGTTGTGTGTGTGTGTATACACACACACACACACAATGAGTTGTTATTCAGCCATAAAAAAGAATGAAATCTTGCCATTTTCAACAACATGGATAGATCTGGAGAGTATAATATAAAGTCAAATAAGACAACCTGAGAAAGACAAATACCATATGATTTCACTCATATGTGCAATTTAAGAAACAAAATGAGCATGGAGGGGGAAAAGAGAGAGGGAAGGAGAGAGAGAGAAGCAAACCAAACAGGAGACTCTTAACTATATAGAACAAAACTGATGATACCAGATGGGAGGTGGGTGGGGGTGTAGGTTAAATAGGTGATGGGGATTAAGGAGTACACTTGTGATGAGCACCAGGGATTATATATGAGTGATGAATCACTGAATTGCACACTTGAAACTAATATTACACTGTATGCTAACTGGAACTTAAATAAAAAAACACAAAAATCTACAAAAAAAAAAAAGAAAGAAAGAAAATCTCCTTAAAAACCCTGGATTCTTAGTGATAGAGAATTGATGGTTACCAGAGGAGAGATAGGTGGGGGATGGGTAAAATAGGTGAAGGGGATTAAGGGTGTAACTATCATGATGAGCTCTTAGCATGGTGTTGTTGAATCATGATATTGTACACCTGAAACTAATATAATAATATATGTTAATTATACTGGAATTAAAATAAATATAATTTTTATAGGTTAGAAAAATCCTTAAATACTCAAATTATATTAAATTATTCTTAATGACTACTTAGTATTTATCATCAACACTTCTTTTATTCATTTTTATTTCTAGAAAGTATTTTTAGAAAATATTTGATAGGAGTACAACATAAACTCATGATTATGCATGGATAGGTAAGGTTCAATCAGCCAGAGATCCATCAGAATCCCAGAAGCATATAAACTTTATTCATTAGCAAATTTATTACCTAAGATGATGGATATATGCTGTAGCTCATAATGGTAAGTGGAATATTAAAAAAAATTAATAATGATGATTAATAAAATTTATTATAAAATCTAGTGTTTCAAACTCAAATACTTAGAGGATGCTATACTATGTTTGTATTCACTAGGGGTCCATGTATCACACTTGAGAAACACTGTATATAAAGTTAAAATTTAAGTGTGTGGGTCTTTAAAAAATCAGACCAAGTACAAACAAACACAAAAACACAGGGTAATACTAAGCTATGCAAACATTTATTAGAGTGCATAAAAAGAAAGAATGCCACACCATGAGCCAGGAAATTTGGGTTCTTGTCTATCACTCTTGTTAACTGTGATATTGAAAAGATCTCAAGATCTTTCCCAGAGCTTCATAATACCATGGTGTAACATCAGTCTCCACGGTCTCTTCCAGATACAAAACATATTGAGTCTTTGTGAATTGTCATTTGGATCTCATATTAAAATAAGCAAGAATATAAAAGAAACTGTTCTGCCCATGACAAACTGCATGTCATTAAAATACATATGTGTATTAATTATATGAATTATATGAATTTCTGCCCCAAAAGAATTGTTGATACTTGAAATTGGATTAGAAGAGGTTACACACACAGTTATTTATCCATTCACTTTCTGACATAAATAGGATATGAAAAATAATTTAAAGTTTTTGATATTTAATAAATATTTAAATAATTTTAGATTTATAGAAAATATAAAGATAATGAAGGGTTCCTGTATGTTTTTCATCCAAATTTGCCAAAGCTATCATCATATATAACTGTTTTATATTTATCAAAACTAAGAAATTAACATAGGGAAAATACTATTAACTAACTATATACTTTATTTATATTTCATAACTTTTTCATTAATATTTTCTTTCATGTTCCAGGCTCCAATCTACACTGGTGTATTTTTATCATCCTTCTCATTGTTTCTTCAGTTTTGTTTGGTTGTTTTTTTGTTTTTTTTGTTTTTGTTTTTGTTTTTTTTTTAGTTTTTCCGTGTTTCTCAGAACTTTGCACTTCTGAAGAGTACTAATCAAGTATTTTATAGGATCTTATACAATGTACTTCTATTTGGGTATCATGTTTTTTTCATAATTCAACTAGGATAAGGTAGCGTTTTTCAGGTTTCTTCACTGTATAGTTATTACTTTTCCCTTTCTATACTATATTCCTTAGAAGCAAGTCACTGAGTCCAGATCACTGCATACCCTACAAACTAATATGACAGACATATCTTAAGTGATTCTAAAAACATGATTACAAAACCTTTATTTATTAAGTCAAAATCTTCTTGACACATCCCCAAAGGCAAGGGAAATAAAAGCAAAAATGAACTACTGGGACCTTATCAAGATAAAAATCTTCTGCATGGCAAAGGAAACAATCAACAAAACTAAAAGGCAACCAACAGAATGGGAGAAGTTATCTGTAAATGACATATAGGATAAAGGGTTAGTATCCAAAATCTATCAAGAACTTACAAACTCAACACTCAAAAAACACATAATCCAGTGAAGAAATGGGCAGAAGACATGAGTAGACATTTCTCCAAAGACATCCAGATGGCCAATAGATACATGGAAAGATGCTCAATATAGCTCACCATCAGGGAAATACAAATAAAAACCACAATGACATATCACCTCACACCAGTCAGAGTAGCTAAAATCAACAACTCAGGAAACAATAGATGTTGGCAAGGATGTGGAAAAATGGGAAGTCTCTTATACTGTTGGTGGGAATGCAACCTGGTGCCGCTCTGGAAAACAGAATGGAGGTTCCTCAAATAATTAAAAATAGAATTACCCTTCGATCCAGCAATAGCACTACTAGGAATATATCCAAAGGAGTGCTGGTTCAGAAGGGCACATGTACCCCTATGTTTATAGCAGCACTATCAACAATAGCCCATTCATGGAAAGAGCCCAAATGTCCATCAACTGATGAATGGATGTTTATATATACAGTGGAATACTACTTGGCAATGTGAGAGAATGAAATCTTGCCATCTCCACCATAGATGGAACTGGAGGGTATTATGCTAAGCAAAATAAGTCAGAGAAAGACAGATACCATATTATTTCACCCATATGTGTAACTTGAGAAACTTAACAGAAGACCATGGGGGAAGGAAGGGGAAAAATAGTTTCAAACTTAGAGGGAGGCAAGCCATAAGAGACTATTAAATACAGAGAACAAACTGAGGGTTGATGGGAGAGGAGCGGGGGGGAGGGGAAAATGGGTGATGGGCATTGATGAGGGCACATGTTGGGATGAACACTGGGTGTTGTATATAAGTGATGGATCATGGGAATCTACTCCTGAAGCCAAGAGCACAGTGTATACATTGTATGTTAGCTAACTTGACAATAAATTATACTAAAAATCTTTTTAATCTATTTGAACCCTTGTTTGAAATTATTTTAAATATATTTCCCTAGGGGCGCCTCGGTGGCGCAGTCGGTTAAGCGTCCGACTTCAGTCAGGTCACGATCTCGCGGTCCGGGAGTTCGAGCCCCGCGTCGGGCTCTGGGCTGATGGCTCAGAGCCTGGAGCCTGTTTCCGATTCTGTGTCTCCCTCTCTCTCTGCCCCTCGCCCGTTCATGCTCTGTCTCTCTCTGTCCCAAAAATAAATAAACGTTGAAAAAAATTAAAAAAATATATATATATTTCCCTAAAAGGGAACAAATGCATTAAGTAGTTTCTATATCTATGTATTTCAATAGAAAAAGCTAAAAATTTCTCCACATATCTCTGATTTCTTATCAGTGCTAGTAAGAATCTTAAGAAGCTGGGCAACTTTTTAAAAATTTTTTTTAATGTTCATTTTTGAGAGAGAGACAGAGTGTGAGTGGGGGAGGAGCAGAGAGGGAGACGCAGAATCCGATGCAGGCTCCAGTCTCCGAGCTGTCAGTACAGAGCCCGATGCGGGGCTCGAACTCACCAACCGTGAGATCATGACCTGAGCTGAAGTGGGACGCTTACCAACTGAGCCATCCAGGTGCCCCAAGAAGCTAGGCATCTTGAATAGAAGGTCAGTAGCATGGAGATATACTCAGTACCTGATATTTACAGTAAGTAAACTATTGCCAAGTTGTCAGCTGCTTTGGAAAGGCAAATCAATTTTACAGAATATGAGAATACATTTAGTATCAGAAGCATTACTTTATTCCCATGGTCTTATTGTTTGATGCAATGTCTAAAAGTGCATAATTTGCCTGCAGGTAGCAGCTTGCTCACTGGAAAAATGAGTGTGTTCTATTTCAAATATATTTTTTTTGCATTAGGCAAGAATTCCCCAAATTACAGGTTATACTTACCTGATGTATCAGAGGAAAGTCAGTAAAATAGAAATGTTGCCATATATTTATATATTAATTCATGTATTGATATTTCCACTTACATAATTTTGAAGAAGTAGAAATGAAAACAGGAGATAATAAAGTAAAATCTTTGTATTAGTAGAAATTCTTGAGAAATTTATTAAAAATATTGTGCATTTGCTCCCCCAAACCCCATTAGATGAACCTCCCAAACCCACATAAACAATATCAGATTCTCTATTTCTGTTACAAGTTTCTGATAAATATTATAAATGTATTTGTTATCAGCTTTGAAATCACCTTTACCAATTTGAATCAATTATCCATGAAGTTTTTACTTATGGTTTTCAAAATAGCCTTTAATTTAGCCCTTCCTTTATATTCTATTGATTTTCCCTTAGTTTAGGCCCTCAGATAAACTATCAAAATATCTTCCTTCCTAACATCCTTCCTCATTCTCTCTCATCACTTATTTGATACCCTGTGATCATATGGTGTTCCCAAACATTGTGTAGATACGTAAGTTGTGATAAAAATTATTTAATAGTTCTCTTCCACTTACAAAGTCCTATCTCAGATATGTTATTGTCTTGCTTCTTTGTACATACCTAAATTATAGTGGATGTTTCTAACTCTCCTACCACTTTTCTTTTTATTCCCTGTGTTCTCCCTGATCCCCGATTCTAACCATCTTTCTTGTAGCACATTCTGTGTATTTTTTAGAGACAGTCACCATCCTTGGCTTTGTGCTCATTGGTCTGGAGTTTAATATCTGGTCTGATCTAAGTCAATCGGTTTTCTTCATCACTATGGTTACAGTTAATTAATCAAAGGATGGACCTGTCACAACCTAGGAAAATTACAGTCTTTCCCCAATTTTGGTCTTGTAACCAAAGAAGGAAATATTAAACTGTCCCCATTGACAAATGTGGAGATATAAGGAGCGATGGTTATATTTTCTGCCATTTATATAGAGACAGTGTGAGTAAATAGCCAAGAGAGTAAAGTAAATATGTGAAAGGGAGAGACCTGATAGCACTCAAGTTTCTTGTTCTGGGAAACCACACTTGAAATTGGGAAGACTGTCAAGAGAAGCCCAACCAAACCACAAACAGAGTCTGAAAAAGATGCATGGTGGCTAGATGCCACCTCTAACACTTCTGTCACCTAATGTTGTTGCTGTACCCACTAGAATGGTTTCTCAACTGTCAATTTGTCTTTCTTACCCAGATTAAAGCCCCAAGTGAGATTATTTGATTATATATCTGATTTCCTAATATAGGGCCTTCATATGCATGCTGGTTACCAAGACTTGAGTAGGGGATTTTTTTTTTTTTTTAATTTCAGAGGTAAATCCTACCTCTCACCACAAGTCACACAATGGCAGATGCCCAACAATAAAAAGTTCAGAGGCTACCAGACAAAATAAATGTCCAATACTTAGTTTTTCAATTAGTTTTCCTTTCCTACCTAAGCGATATTCAGGAATTTCTATTGCAAAAATTATTTAGATCAATACATTAATCACATATTAATCAATAAGTACCTAACATGTCTTAAAAATCCAGTATGTGCCAAGCACTTCATATTCATTATTTCATTTAATTCTCTTAATAACTTTATGAAATAAGTGCTATTATTCCCAGTTTTACAAATAAAGAAATAAAAAGAGGAATAGGGATTTTAAATAATTTGTCATAGACTACACAGTCAAATAATGACAAAGCAATGATTTAAATCCAAGTGCTTAATTATTTATGTAATATTTACAGTTAGAACTACTACCTCATCTTTCTGGAATTCTCTTAAAATTCTGTTTGTTGCTTGCACTTATGCACTGAACAACTTGGGTTTCTGGTTCACTGCACTTCTCTCTATTCATATCCCTGTGTCTTGACCACCCATATGGATGACTGCTTTGGTCTTTTGCTTCTTTACCTTCTGAGCATTAACCACCTTTCCCTCTATCCTACATTTTCATCCACCCACTTCCTAGATATACCCTGTATCTTTTCATTGATTGTAATGAGTTTAAAATCCAAATTTAAACATTTGACTCCTCCTGCTTTTTCACTTATTTTTTACTCCTAATAATAAAACAATCTTTTTATTATTGACTTTTAAGAGTTCTTTATATATTATAGATGTTAATTTCTTATCAGACATGATTTGGAAATATTGTCTCCATTTGAGTTGTCTTTTCACTTGGAAGTATCTTAAATGTGACTTTGAAGTACGTAAACTAATTTTTATGCTCAATTTATTTTGTGCTTTTGTTGTTATATCTACAACAGCTTTGCTAATCCAATAGGCAGACTTAAATTTTCTTCTAAGAGCTTTGTAAGCTTTAGTACTTACATTTAAGTCTATAGTCCATTTTGAGTTAATTTTTTGTGTATGGTGTGAGGAAAGGTTTGAACTTCTTTCCTTTGAATGTGAATATTTTGTTGTCCTGCACCATTTTTTTAAAGACTATTTTCCATTTCATTTTAAGCATCTTTATTCAAAATTAATTTACCATAGATGTAAGTATTTATGTCTGGAATTACAAGTATATTCCATTGATTTATGTTTATTGTATTGTCTTTATTACTACAGCTTTATAAATTCTGATATTATGAAGTATGTGCTCCCCCCCAAACTATGTCTTCCCTTTTCAAGATAATTTTGGCCATTTTGGATGCCTCATATTTCCATATGAACTCTAGGATCAGCTTGTCAATTTATGCAATTACACTGACATTTTCATAGGAGTTTTGTTTTATTTAAATTCAACTTAGTTAACATACAGTGCAGTCTTGGCTTCAGGAGTAGAAACCAGTGATTCGTCTCTTACATATGACACCCAGTGCTCATCCCAAAAAATTACCTCCTTAATGCCGATCAGCCATTTAATCATCCCCCCCACCTCTCCTCCAGCAATCCTGTTTGTTCTCTGTATTTAATTTTTTTTTTCAACGTTTTATTTATTTTTGGGACAGAGAGAGACAGAGCATGAACGGGGGAGGGGCAGAGAGAGAGGGAGACACAGAATCGGAAACAGGCTCCAAGCCATCAGCCCAGAGCCTGACGCGGGGCTCGAACTCAAGGACCGCGAGATCGTGACCTGGCTGAAGTCGGACGCCCAACCGACTGCGCCACCCAGGCGCCCCTGTTCTCTGTATTTAAGAGTCTCTTATGGTTTGCATCCTTCTATGTTTATATTTTTCTTTCCCTTACCCTATGTTCATCTGTTGTGCTTTTCAAATTCCACATATGAGTGAAATCATATTTGTCTTTCTCTGACTGAATTATTTCGCTTAGCATAATACACTCTTGTTATATCCACATTGTTGCAAATGGCAAGATTTCATTCTTTTCCATCACGGAGTAGTATTTCATTGCATATATATATATATATATATATATATATATATATATACACACACACACATACCACATCTTCTTTATCCATTCATCAGTTGATGGACATTTGGACCCTTTCCATAATTTAGCTATTGTTGATAGTGCTGCTATAAATATTGGGGTACCTGTGCTCCCTCAAATAAGAATTTTGTATCCTTTGGATAAATTGCAATTACTGGGTCATAGGGTAGTTCTCTTTTTAATTTTTTGAGGAATCTCCATACTGTTTTCTAGAATGGCTGCACCAGTTTGCATTCCCACCAACAGTGCAAAAGGGTTGCCCTTTCTCTGAGTCCTTGTCAACATCTGTTGTTTCCTGAGAGAAGAGAGAATCTTAAGGCTCCACACTCAGCACAGAGCCCTACAATGGACTTGATTCAATGATCCTGAGATCATGACCTGAGCTGAAATCAAGGGTCAGGTGCTCAAATGACTGCACCACCCAGATGCTCCTCATTTTTTGGATGTTAAGCCAACTTTACAAGACTGGGATAAATTCCACTTGGTCAGAGTGGGTAATCCATTTTATATGTTGATATTTTTAGTTTGCTAGTGTTGTATTGATTTTTGAAAAGCCACCCAGGTACCCTTTTACCCCCATTTTCTAAATGACAGCATTACAGCTCATGCTCCTATTGCCTGCCTAAGATTCTGCCTCCTTGACTGTACACATATACAGTCTGAGTTTGTAGTCTTGGCAATGCACTAACTTGCTCTGAATATTATCTCTGTCTTACTGGGTTTTGTTTTTATTCTTTCTGTTGTTTTTTTTTTTTTTTGAAGGTAAATCAAGTACTTCTGTTTTTTTAATTTTTTTTCAATATATGAAATTTATTGTCAAATCGGTTTCCATACAACACCCAGTGCTCATCCCAAAAGGTGCCCTCCTCAATACCCATCACCCACCCTCCCCTCCCCCCTCAACCCTTAGTTTGTTCTCAGTTCTCAACAGTCTCTTATGCTTTGGCTCTCTCCCACTCTAACCTCTTTTTTTTTTCCTTCCCCTCCCCCATGGGTTTCTGTTAAATTTCTCAGGATCCACATAAGAGTGAAACCATATGGGATCTATCTTTCTCTGTATGGCTTATTTCACTTAGCATCACATTCTCCAGTTCCATCCACGTTGCTCCAAAGGGCCATATTTCATTCTTTCTCATTGCCATGTAGTACTCCATTGTGTATATAAACCACAATTTCTTTATCCATTCATCAGTTGATGGACATTTAGGCTCTTTCCATAATTTGGCTATTGTTGAGAGTGCTGCTATAAACATTAGGGTACAAGCGCCCCTATGCATCAGTACTCCTGTATCCCTTGGGTCAATTCCTAGCAGTGCTGTTGCTGGGACAGAGAGTAGGTCTATTTTTAATTTTCTGAGGAACCTCCACCCTGCTTTCCAGAGCGGTTGCACCAATTTGCATTCCCACCAACAGTGCAAGAGGGTTCCCGTGTCTCCACATCCTCTCCAGCATCTATAGTCTCCTGATTTGTTCATTTTGGCCACTCTGACTGGCGTGAGGTGATATCTGAGTGTGGTTTTGATTTGTATTGCCCTGATGAGGAGCAAAGTTGAGCATCTTTTCATGTGCCTGTTGGCCATCCGGATGTCTTCTTTAGAGAAGTGTCTATTCATGTTTTCTGCCCATTTCTTCACTGGGCTATTTGTTTTTTGGGTGTGGAGTTTGGTAAGCTCTTTATAGATTTTGGATACTAGCCCTTTGTCCGATATGTCATTTGCAAATATCTTTTCCCATTCCGTTGGTTGCCTTTTCGTTTTGTTGGTTGTTTCCTTTGCTGTGCAGAAGCTTTTGATCTTCATAAGGTCCCAGTAATTCATTTTTGCTTTTAATTCCCTTGCCTTTGGGGATGTGTCGAGTAAGAGATTGCTACGGCTGAGGTCAGAGAGGTCTTTTCCTGCTTTCTCCTCTAGGGTTTTGATGGTTTC